>NC_142439.1:66313125-66621250 GCF_059453495.1 Arachis ipaensis | reverse complement strand
TTTGTTTTTGTTTTCTGTTTTAAGTTGATAGCAAGATGTTTGAGCTATTGCCTCACTAAGAAATTCTTTCTCTGTGACATGAATTTCAATTTTCATTGATGTTGCATTTTACAAAATACAAATGAAGTTCAACTCATCTTATGGTCAAACAAAATTTTATGGGATATTACCCACCATCATCAATCTCTAATAGTGGCTGGGAATATCACCAAGAAAATACAAATTCTAAGTACTCCAATCCTTGGAGATTTGCTTCAGAGACACAAGATGAGCAAGAAAACCATATGGGATATTTCCCTCCACCACAAAATGATTCAAGTCATGATTCTAATGGTGGCTGGAAAGGGAATTCTAATGCTCCATGTGATATTCATCCAAAGATATCATCACTTGACCATGCTTCAACAGAAAGCCCCTTTCAAAATTCACCACCCACACAAACTTCCATTAACCACTCAAGGCTCTCAAAGCTTGAGTCCATGCTCAAAAGATATGAGAAGAAGACAATGAAAGTTTGGAAAGAACAAAAGAACTCCCTCAAAAATATGGAAGTGCTGTTAGCTCAATTGTTGAGTGCAAAGAAGAAAGAGGAAAAGCAAGATGAGGAAGCCTCTGTGTCAAGTGAAATTTCAATGGAAAAGAAGGTTGTGGAGGTGTTTGAACCTGTGGCTTCATATTCACAGAAGCTAATTGAGGTGATAGAGGAACCTGAAACTTCACTCCCAAAAGACTTAATGGAAGATCATGTAAAAGAAGAAGAGAAAGCTAATCAAGGAAATTCACACTCAATTGAAGCAGAAAATTACAGGAAGGAAGAGCCCACTGAACCATCAATTCAAAAAGCTCTTGATGAAGAGAACACTCCAACAATCACACAACCACCAAGACTTGGATTCAAGAAAGTGAAGGCAACTAGCAAGAGCACCAATTCTGTCCCTAATCCAGCAAGCAAGCTCAATCAAGCTATTTATAAAAGGAAGCTTGCTGAGGAAAGGCCAAGACAAGGGACACTAGCAGAATCTTCTCCCCCCTTGAGGTCATTCCTCTTAACAAACTGGAAGAAGAGGAAGAAAGTGAACAACATGTCAACCGTAGGTATAATTTCTCTTCTCTGCTTTGTTTTCGTTCTTTGCTTTGTTTAAATTCAATAAATTGGCATATGGTTACATTCTAAGTTTGGTGTTGCCTTGCAACAATTGTTTTCAATCTTTTTGGCTGATTGCATCAAATCAAAAATGAAAGTGACACACCAAGATTCTAAGTTTGGTGTGCCACTTATTTTCTATGCAATTCATTCAAGCAACACTACTTGTCTGCATAATCATAATGCCTCTGCAGTTTTATTTTTCTCTTTTAATTTGATACTTTTTCATTCTACTTGCTTCAGTCATTTTTCTATTTTTAAATGCTTTCATTTATTGCTTATTAACTGTTTTTGTTAATACATTACCAAGAGATCCTTTCATGACAGATTCTTTGCTTGGTGATTGTATTTAACATACAACAGTTTCATTTAGTCTTGTTTCAAATAAAATGGACATAGGATTGCATTCTAAGTTTGGTGTTACTATGCAACAAAATTTGGTTCCAATCCTTACTAGATACTTGCATCAATTTCAAGTGAAAGTGTCACACTAAGTTTGGTGTGCCACTTATCTTTTATGCAATGTATTGTGCACACCTTCTTATCTATGCAATCACAATATCTCTGTCTCTTATGCCTTGATTATTATCTTTAACTTTGCTTGCTTAAAACACATGTGCTACTAATATTTCATTGTGTAAGACATTCATGATCCATCTTAGTCACATAGCCATTGTTCGAATTGTTGCTTGAGGATGAGCAAGCATTCTGAGTTTGGCAAGGGAAAGAGGAAGAATGGAGGAAAAAGGACAACAATAATGAAGATGAACTACAAGGTTGTAGAGTTCCTTTTTTTCTCATTTGTTTTCAGCACTTAAATTGCATGATTGTCTTTATCTTATCTGTTTACATGTGTGTATGAATAAAGCATAGCTTGAATCTTGATTTATAACATGTTGTTGTGGCATTATGACTACCAACTTGAGTTTTGTAAGTTCAAAAGCAATAAAGTATCATGATCATAAACAAACAAGGAATTAAAGAAGAACTTAGCATGTGCATACAAGTATTGGAAAGCTAGTATGATTAATTATTGCTCAATTGTATTGGATTTTATTTAATTGAATTTTTTATTTAGGACATTTTGTGAAATCTTTTGAAATCATGAAAACCTTAAAGGAAGTAAATGCAAATAAGGCAAGAAAGAAAAAGGGAAAGAATGAGAAAGCTGAAGGCTCTGAGTACCAATGACAATTTCATTGTTAAGTACTTGTGGTGTTTATGTATCAAGTAAAATGCTTGAAAACAAAACACTTAGAAGTCAAGGCTAGGCTCAAGCGCAAAAGTACTCCCTCAAAGCTCAAGGCTCTGAGCATCAATGATTAGAGAGTTAAGAAAAGAAACAAATGAGCTTAATGAAGTCCTCTAATTAAATGCTTGTAGTGCTTGTGTATCAAGTGGTAATACTTGAAAACAAAGCATTTAGAGTCGTAGTTTTGTTATCAACTCATGGGGCAAAGTACCCAAAAGGAGAAGCTAATAAGAAAATCAAAAGTTTGTTTCAAGGAAGAATTATAAGGAAAAGATTTCATAAATTGAGCTAGATAGAAGCATCAATCATTTATATTTCTTTTGTGATTGTAGCATGCATAGAAAACTAGCTTGCCATGAACATTAACTTGCTATTCTTCTCACCTTGGATTGTCAATATTTATTGCATGATTCTTTTCTTGCTTGGGGATAAGCAAGGTTTAAGTTTGGTGTTGTGATGACATGTCACCATGTCATGTTTTTCTATGCTTTTTCATATAAGAAATTGATGATTTGTGCTTAAATATTGCATTCTTTTGTGCTTAAATGGTATATTTCCTTGATCTTTTAATATTATAAATCTTGTAGGAAATAAAGAGAAAAAGAAGCAAAGAAGCACAAAATAAGCTAAAAAGGAGAAAAAAAGAGCTTTGAGGCACACTTTGAAGTTGGAGCACGCTTTGGAGCCTTAGGCCACGCTTTTAAAAGCGTGGCCCATGACCAAATTAAAGGAGAGTGGCAATCAGCACACAAAGCTAAGCTCTTGCCAAGAGCAGAGCTCTATCATGATGCAAAATGAGCTTGGAAGCAAAATTTTCGCTAAGTTAAAACCTGGGCGCTCATAGCATGACCATGCCTCCTTCAAAGGGTTATAACTTGAGCTACAGATGTCCGATTGATGTGCTTCTAGTTGCGTTGAAAAGATGACATTCAGAGCTTTCCAACGATATATGGAAATCTATCTTTGGCATGAAATTAAGGTACGAGTGAAATACATCTTTAAGAGTAAAAAAAAAGCAAAAAAATCAGCCAATGCTTCCACTAAGGCTCGAAGCTGGAGCCTCACTCCAAAGTAAAGTAGCGCTCACTTGGAGAGCACAGCGCTCTCTTGGAGAGCATTGTCGTGCTCTCTCCCAAAGAAAATGCAAGGAAAATAAGCCAATATGGCTTCACTAGGATTTGAACTTGAGGCCTTACACTCAAGGCAAGGTGCTACCTCTTTTTGCTTCACAAAGAAATTGCTCCCCAAATGCTTTCACCAAGGCTTGAACCTGGAGCCTCACCAAGGAAGCAAGGATGCTGCGCTCTTGGGGAGAGCTGAGCGCTACATTGAAGAGCTGCCCAACAAAAAGCTTGTCACGCACTAAATTGGAAGGCCAAAGCAGCACCAATGCTACGCTCTTGTGGAAAGCCGAGCATTGCCCTGGGAGGTGTCCCACACCAAACTAACTTGAACCAAGCTTGACCCATGCTCCAAACCAATTAAACCAAGGCCAACCAGATCCACTCCTCCTCAAATCCAAAGCAAGCAAAGCCCAATTAACATTACTCAAAGGCACAAGGATCAATTAGATGAGGAATTTCATATAAATTATAATTTGTTTTTAATTTCAATTTCATTTTATTTTCATTTTGTAAAAAGCCTATATAAAGGCATCATTCTCATTTTCATGGGAGGTGGGCTCTAATAGAGAGCATTAAAGGCTGGCTCTATTAGAGCATTAGGAGTAGGGTACAATAGAGAATTCTCTTTGAAACACTTTTACTTTTTCTGCAATTGTCAATTTGGTTTATGAAGTTTGAGTTTCTGAATCTTCTCTTCTACAATTTCCTTTTGCTGCAAGTTTACAATTCAATTTACATTGAACTTGATTTTGATCTTTGGTTCCCATTGCCTTCTGTTCTCATTGCTTCCATTTTACATTTCTTGCAATTTAACTCTTTTACAATTGTTCTGCATTTTATATTTTTGTTCATGATCTGATTTACTCTTCCTGCAAGTTTAAATTTCCTACAATTTCTCTAAGCTTTAATATACTGCCTTCTTTACTTTCTAGCACCCAGCCCCCCTTTACATTTGATGCAATTTACATTTCTTGTCATTTAAGATTCTGTCAATTTATATTTCTTGCTCTTTAAGATTTTGCTCATTTATTTCCTGCAACTTTAAATTCACTGCAATCTAATTTCTGTTGCTTCAATTTCACATCCAATTCACTTCAATGTTAGCTTGACTAAACTAATCACCCACTAAAGTTGCTTGACCCATCAATCCTTGTGGGATCGACCTCACTCTAAGTGAGTTATTACTACTTGATGTGACCCGGTACACTTGCTGGTGAGTTTAGGTGTTGGAATCCGGTTTCAACCCATCAAGCGCACGCGTCCATGAGCGGATGCAGCCCCATATATTTTTCCAGAGAGTTGGGCCTCTCTTGTGCGAACATTAAGCTTTTAGCCCAACTCGTCCCACGTGGACGCGCACAGCATGCGTGCGCGTCCATGCACATTGAAGGGAAGGCACGCGAGCGCGCACATCGCGTTTGTGCACTGCTAGACTAGATGGCCATGCACGCGGACACGCACTTCTCGCGTGCGCGTCCCTAAGCTGCTGGCACCAGCCCATACATTTCCAGAGAGTTATGCTGGCGTTGGGCCAGCACTAAGCCTTCAGCCCAACTCGTAGCATGCGGACGCGTACAGTACGCGCACGCGTCCTCCCCAATTTTCCCAGTCATGCGTCAGCGCACGTGTCGCTCCCCCGTCCATCCCTAAATTCATCAATGCACGCAGACGCACGCTGTGCGCGCCTGCATCGATTCCAAAAATGGGATAACCCTAGGGCGCGACGAGAACTCGCACAGATGCACCCAGCCCCCTCCTTCTTCTCCAACGTTCCCCCTACGCCCCCTTCTTCCCAGTAATAACTCAGACCACCGCGTCGGCCCACCACCGCCGTCGCCTTCCCATTTTCGTCTCCCTTATCTCTTCCTCTTGCTTGCTCGTCCCTTCTCCCTCATCCTCTCACTCTAACTTTTTCACTCTCTCTGCCCTTCACCACCGGCAAGCACTGCAGTACCGTCGCAGACCCCCATCTCCTCCTCCCTTTTCTTATTCCCCCCCTTTTTGCTTCTACCCTGTTGGTACGGTGGAATCAGCTTCAGGAGAACGAAGCGCACTTGAAAGCAATATAGCGCTCGTTCACCGACATGTACGTATCTCCTGCACGTGCACGTCCTTGCTTTTCTGAGTACTCATCACGCGTATGCGTCATGTACGCCCATGCATCCCTGACAGCGCTCTCCTAATGAGTGTAGCATTTGTGCAAAGAGCACTTCCCATGCGTACGCATGGATTGCAAAATGCCACTTCTGCGCTGATGCTCCATGTACGCGTTTGCGCAAACCATCACCATTATTACACCCACGCGTACACGTCATGCACGCGTGCGTGCTGGTAACGAATCCTCAATCCCCAATTTTGAAAGTGTCGCAGGCGCTTGTTCAAGAAAACGTAGCGTTCTTGGCCTGAGAGCGCTGATCATACCCACGCGTACGCGTCATGCATGCGTACACGTGGATCTTCGAGATCGCTTGTTCCACGTGTGAGCGTCTTCATCGACGCGTACGCGTCGATGAAGAGCGTAGTGTTCTTTGAAAGTGAACGTAGCGCCAAGACTTGTGTTGCAGGGGAACGTAGCGTTCTCCAAATGAGCGCTACGTTCTTCTACCTTGCCTCTTTCTCTGCTGTTTCTTTTCCTCTTTTCACCTGCCATCAATCAAACATGCAATCAAAGTCTCACCAAAATCATAAGGTTTTGCATCATTTCATAATAATCAAATAAATCTTTCATAAATCTCATGATAATGCATAAATTCAACAATGTTTAATTTAATCTAGACAAATATGAAATTCTAATCCAATCACTTACTTATTGTGCAAGAAAGTGCATGTAACCTACTAAAAACAAGTAAAAATGCTAGTGAAACTAGCCGAAGATGACTTGTCATCACTCCTACAATATACTATGAGCAACAACCATCCCATGATGCATACCAATTCAATGGCTATGGTGGACTGACAAACCCCATTTGTAGGGTTTATCTTGTATTGATTCTAAGAGATTTTAATACCTTTTACCCTCATTTATCCATTGAAATAGCATGGTTTTGTGATTGTCTCCTTATTTGTGCTTAGATGTGAAAACATGCTTTTCAACCCTTAATTTGATGGTTTTAATCTCCCTTTGATTCCACTAGATGCCTTGATATGTTTGTTAGTGATTTTAGACTGAAAAGGGCTAGGAATGGATCAAAGGAGTGAAGAGGGAAAGCATGCAAAGTGGAGAAATCATGAAAAGTCAAAGAAGTTGAACTCGCCCATGGACGCGCGCGCGCACCTGCGAATCACCCCATGGACGCGTACGCGTGCTGTGCGCGTACGCATCGGTGCTGATATATGATTTTTTAATGAATTCGCAACCAACGAATTTTGAAGGGTTGTGGGGCCCAATTGCAACCAACTTTGGCGCCAAAGATGCTATTTAAAGCCAAGGATTGAAGAGAAAAGGGGATTCCATTCATTACACACACATTAGGGTTAGTTTAGAAGTAGTTTCTAGAGAGAGAAGCTCTCACTTCTCTCTAGAATTAGGATTAGGATTAGGATTAGTTCTTGGATTTAGGTTTTAATCTTTGCTTTCTTCCACTTCTATCTCTCAATTCTTTGTTGCTACATTCAATCTTCTTCTATTCCTTTGTTGTAATTTCCTTTATGTTGTTCTTATACTTTGTTGTAGATCTAGTATTGTTCCTTCTACATTCTTCCAATTCAGTAAGAGGTAATTCATAATAAAGGTGTCTTCCTTGCTTTTCTATTGTTGATCTCCTATTTTTGTAGTTGTAGATTCCTTTAATTCTTGCATTTAATAATGTTTACTCCTCGTGCACTTTATGTGTTTGTTGAAATGTCTCTTTTAGTTTTAGTGTAGATTTTGTTCCTCTTGGCCTAGGTAGAGTAATTAGTGACACTTGAGTTATCTAATTCCTTTGTTGATTGATAATTGGAGAGATTGCTAATTGGTTTGGAGTGCACTAAAGCTAGTCTTTCCTTGGGAGTTGGCTAGGACTTGTGGCTCAAGTCAATTCATCCACTTGACTTTCCTTTAATTAGTAAGGGTTAACTAAGTGGTAGCAATGAACAATTCTCATCACAATTGAGAAGGATAACTAGGATAGGACTTCGAGTTCTCACACCTTACCAAGAGCCTTTTATAGTTGTTAGTTTATTTTCATTGCCATTTACTTTTCATGCTTCTTATCCAAAACCCCAAAATAACTCATAACCAATAACAAGACACTTTATTGTAATTCCTAGGGAGAATGACCCGAGGTCCAATACTTCGGTTTATAAATTTTAGGGGTTTGTACTAGTGACAAACAACTTTTTGTATGAAAGGATTAGTGATTGGTTTAGAAACTATACTTGCAACGAGAATTCATTTGTGAAATTCTATACCATCAAAAATCCGATCATCAAAATGGCGCCGTTGCCGGGGAGTTGCAATGGTGTTATGTTATTGGTTATTGTACATATGTGAATAGTGTGAATATCTTGCTTTTTGCTTTATTTGCTAGTTGTAGAATTTTGTTTCTTTTGTTTTCTATTAGCTTTTGTTTTTATTTTATCTTTTCACCATGAATTCTCATTTTGGCTATGAGTGTGATTACAACTATGTTGTAGGTGATAGGAGCTACAATGAAGATGTGTGTCAAGGATGGGATAACCAAAGGTGGGAGGAGCCATATTGGTGCACGAAATTGTGATCTCCAGGCTTGAACAAATCCTGGTAATGGCTCCAAAGCTTGGTGCTCTGATCTTAATTCATAATTGTCACAACTTCGATACAACTAACCAGCAAGTGCACTGGGTCGTCCAAGTAATACCTTACGTGAGTAAGGGTCGAATCCCACGGAGATTGTTGGTATGAAGCAAGCTATGGTCACCTTGTAAATCTCAGTCAGGCAGATATAAAGTGATAATGGTGTTTTCGAATATTATATAATAAAATAGGGATAGAGATACTTATGTAATTTCTTTGATCGCTAATTCCTTGAATTGGAGAGTGACACCCAAACACCTTCCTTGTCCCCCTTTATTGCTACTGTCTGCTACCCTAACCTGGAACTTAGGGGTGTTGTCAATCCTTAGGCCCAACTCGATGATGATCTTCGGCGTTGCGAAGTTGTCCAAATCTCTGTAATCTATGAGAACGCATACATGGTGGCCATTTATCTCTTGCCAGGATTTAATTGATTTGTGATGTCCACTCAAGTTCAGGAATTTAAGTATTATCCTTGCTCCCCTGTTTCCGGAACTGCCTCATGCTATAACCAATCCGCTTCAAAGTCTGGCTCCATGGTTAAAAGCTTGAACTCCTTATTCTTGCAATTGTGATCTGCGGTGTACGGTTCATCACAAAGGAAGCATTCCCCCGGCGTGCTTCGCTGTATACTTCTCGTTGCTGAGATGCCTCAATCCGCGCCATTGGAAAGGATCCATCGTCGACTCTGCACCGTTGCTTGTTGTAGACTTGGACGCTGTAGCGGGGTGCACCGCTTTGGTGGCAATTGAATTGGTAACAACGAAGTTGGGAGCCAGTGGTTTACTGCGTCCCGATACCCAGCGCAAGGCAGCATTGCGGTTTTCTACCTTTTGTGCCAGTTCCATTAACTCATCCACTGACTGGTATGGGAACAGTTTACATTCTTCCCTTACTTCTGGTTTCATCCCATTCAAAATGAGGTCCATCAGCAATTCCGGTGCAATTCTGCAGAGGGGCCGCGCGTGAAGCACAAACTGGTCAACGTAGTCTCGTACCGAGTTCGTCTGTTTCAGCTTCAGCACCGGCACTATCGCCTCCCACCACCTGAACCACATGAATGCCCTTCCTTCTATTGCGAAGGTGGCGACTGTGAGCCATTCCTCCTCTAGCACTGTGTGCAGCAAGAAGAATTGCTCCATGCGTTCAATCCAAACCACCGTGTCATCTCTGCAGAAGGTCAGAAGTTCCAACTTTTGCCATTGCTCTGGCGCACTGCGGCTTTTGGCCGACGAGCCTGCGGCCAGGTGCGATCCCAGTGAACCACACTCGTTCCGATTAGGCGCATGATTTTCGAACGAATCCATTCGAGAATCAAAGTGCTGCAACGTCTCCTGCATCGATCGGAAAATCTCCTCAATACGCGACTCAATTGTGTCAAATCGTGTCTGCATTTTCTTCAATCTCGATTGCACCATTCAGCGACGGGATCCTCAAGCTCAGATACCAATTGATAGACCAGCAATAGCATAATGATCAAGCTTTATTGATACGCAGGGATGGCCAATTAGCTCTCTCTAGAAAGTTCTACACAGTTCGAACTACCAACTCAAAGAGAGAAAGAGAGAGAGATTCTCTCCAACTTCTAAAAGAATTCATAATAGAAAAATACCTCCCTAAACTAACTCTAACCTAGCTATTTATAGACAGTGAGTAATAGGGTCGAACAACTTATCAGCCATTTGGGCATGCCAACAGTTTCTAAAACAACTCCTGTTTGACCTCTATTTACCTATTCTTTTGTAACATAGCCCAAACTTGTTAGTAGTAGGCACCCTCTCTATGAGGATCACATACAACAAGATTCAACAATAGTGAAAGGAAGAAGGTCAAACCAACTAAAAAATAAAGAACCTTCCTTCACCGAATATATTCTTCTACGAAGATGGTACCAACAAAGAAGAACAGCACACAAAGCTACAACAAGTATGAGAAAAGTGATCTTAAAGCAATCAGCAACTAAGCAAGAAGAAATTAAAGGAATGACTCCCATGATTTGTTCCCTTGTAGTGTTATTGCCATACACAGTACCTGCTAGAAGTGCTAAGAAGAAAGAGGCACCAACTATATTCGACACAAAAGGTCGCCAAACAAAGATCAAGAAACTTAGAGCTTAATAATAGAGCTTAGTGCAGACGAAATTTTGCTAGAAAGAAGATCGAGAAAATAAAATAATCAATGCAAAATACTTACACATAACAAAATTAACAGAAAAAATCTTTACATATGTTATAGCAGTTGGATTAATATTTTGAAATATCCTATAATAAATGAACTTCACCTATAATTTCTCCCGTGTCCACATAGAACCTCATTTATATAATTCCTGAATAAAAGATAGGATAACTTTTAGATTTGAATTATGATTTGGGTGTTCGAATCAGGAAATCTAAATGTTTGAAATGGGTTAAATTTACTCATGAGATGCAATAAGATAAAATTATTATGTTGAAGACCTTGCTATCAAGCCAAAAAGTGTAGAGGCTAAACCTATTCAACATCACAACAATTGAAGAAAATCAGAGCTATAACTGCAAATGAGACCGAAGACTATGAATCAATATAACACATAATTAAATGTTTATCTGCTCAAGTTATATTCCATTAATAGTTTTTACCTTATTTTATATTCTATTATAGAGATATTAATTCAACCCATGACGTGTGATTTATTAAGCACAGAAAGAAGAACAGAATTGTGAAGTAGAATTAACATATAAACAGAAAATTGTCAAACCATCATTTGAAAGCAACAAAGTAAGAATCTTGCTCGTAGCCCATAATTTGTTTTGCAAATTTGTCGACTGAACACTGGAAAAAACAAATTAACCATTTCAACTTGTATTAGAAGAGGAAAGACACATAATTCAATAATCGAAATGCACCACCTTGAACAACAAAGAACATAATCAAGCTTAAGAGGAAGAAGAACACAGAAGGTATTGATAAACACAAGAATAATAGTAAGCGAATGCAAAGAACAAATATAAATAATTGAACGATAGATTAATAGAGAAACAATAAAGTGAGTACAGAAGAAATAAGAAGACTGAAATGGAAGAAGATAGCTGATACCTTGTTATCAAGAACAATAATAATGTAAACAACGTCATACAAAGCATCTATAGACTAGAAAAATCCCCAATTTGGAAAAAACATCATAAACACAAGGAAACACAGACATAACTTACTTCTCCATTGTCCATGGAGATTCCTAATTTTGATAATCTTTATAAAAACACAAAATTACATGTGAATACATGAATTCAAAAGATAAAATGAAGAAAATCGGTAAGAACGGATTACTTATCAGCTTGTTTAAAGGTGAAGTAGGATTCACACAAATTGAACCCACAGTAGCTCTGGAGGCATCGTAACATAAAAAACACATAGATATAGCACTGAACAAATCAGAGGAGGAAGAGCAAAAACCACGTGAAAAAAAATAGATAGGAAAAGGCAGAGACGAAATACAAACAGTAAGGGTACAAAGAGCCGGAGGAGATGCCAAAATATGGGTCGATTGGACATGGAATAAACTGAGAGGTGAACTAATCTAACAGATACCACCAACCATCACCAGCAACACTCATAATCCATTTAGGATTTGAGAGTATAAGAAAAATTCAGAGGCAAATATGGAGAGAAACTCGGGAATTGTATTTTCATACATCAGAAGTAAATAAATAGGAAGATTATTGATTAGCTATTTCAAAACTGTCAAATATGAGCACCTGCTAGCAAGACTCTGGGATTCTAGCTGTGACAACATCCCATATTTGATTCATTCAATTCATTTGAAGAATTCAAAATAACAATGGTCAATAATACATGCGTTAAGTTGAAAATTGGAAGATATTAGATTAAAAAAAATTGAATGTATCATGTATCAAGGAGATATACAATGTTAGAATGAAGGAGAAGCTGCCATATCAACAATCAAATCACCGGCTTTTAAGATATCACAAGTGTAATAACCCGTACCATATACATGATAAAATTTAAATTATAAATTTAATTTGTTTTGTTAAAATTAATTTGAATTATAATCATTTGATTAATAAAAAGGTAATATGTCATGCGTTGTTCATTTTTCTTAATCTAGTGTTAAGTGCATCAACTCTAATGTAGTTATTAATCGTTTTTATTAATCTACTCTAATGACGAGCACGTGATAGCGTGACGGATGGACAGCGATGGTGAGCACGTGATGGCGCAACAAGTTTGTTCTTTATGTCGTTGAGTGGCTGATAAGTTTGTTCACTTATTTGGGTTTAAGGTTGTTTGTGGGTTTGGTTGTAACAGGTAGCAATTAGACCCCAATTATAATGAGTTTCATGATCCTAGTCAGGAGAAGAGGGAAATTGCTAGGTAAATGTATGAAAGTAGGTGAGGTAGTTAAATGGGTGGGTTAGGGAATTTTTTGCTGTGATTGTGTTTGGAGCTGGGTTAAATGGATTGTGCCTGTATTTGTATTTGTAATATCTATTTAGTTTAGTTTTTATTTTTATCATATGTTACAGTTAATTTTAAAATATTTATTTAATACACCATGTGCTAATACTGAGTATTTTTTTAAAAAGATATATACATAAAAATAGGTATAATATGATTATAGATATAATATGATTATAGATATAATATAAACAAATATATTAAATAAAAGGTTAAACCAATATGATTACCAATGTATTTGTTAAGTTTTGTAAATTGGAGAATAAGTATGTATTTGGTTGCTTGGTGATCACATAGATAATTGAGTAATTGGGTTACAAATTGATATCACAGTGTGCACCTTATTTTTTCCTCATTTTTAAATAAAAGTGAGAATTAAGAGAAATAAGTAGTAATATATCATGAAAAAGACAAAAGATTTTTCATATGAATAGATAATTTGTACAAAACAAAATCTCATTATGAATATTAAAATTTCACATACTATAAATCATGAAGATCAATCACAATGTAATGGCTACTCCTCCTTGTTTTTGACCATGATATAAGCTATCTTTTTTCGGTCAAGAGTCCAATAACATCTAATTGAAAAAAAATAAATTAAAAGTATCAAATTAAGGATAAATATATGAATAATATAATAAATTACTTATAAATTAAAGAGATTTTATCAATTTAGTTTATACTAAACAATAAAACTAACAATATATTAACAAAAGGATATACCTTTAAAAAAAGTCATAATACAATTTCAAACATTTGCATAAATTAAATGTAAATATTTATGTTATTGATAAAATGATGTTATTAAATAATTTCTTGGCAAAAATTAAAATAAAAAAAATAATTTTGTGTAGGTTAATACAAATTAACTACGTACTAAATAAGTTAGACTGTTTATTTGTTTATTTCAATATATCAGTATGAGTAAGAAAATTGAAATGATTATTAGAAATTTTACGATCGTCGATCGTATTTACTATACATGACTCCTTCTTTTAAGTTATTCTACACATGTGTGCAGTTGGAAGATAAATTCCACTTGATTCCTCAATCACAAAATTTGAGAAGACATAGACCCTCCCCTCGATCAGTTCATTCTCAAACATCTTTGCCAAATAACTCTTGATTGAACAATGAATTTTTATCACACTTTAAACAAATTAAATACAAAAGCTATTAGTACTTATAAATCTATTAAAAATATTTATAAACTAGACCTAGTATCACTTGAAAGAATCATGAAAAATAATTAACTAACCTTATCATCCATTAGAACCATTTCTATGTAAGCCGTCTTGCTTTTGTCAAATTTGAATGGGACTTTCCATAACCTTATAATTCTTTTCTTTATTTTCAAACTTTTTCATCACATAATCTACCATAGGTAATACTATTGATAGAATCGTAGCTAGTAACTATTAGGTATAAAAATAAAAAAAAGAAGAGAAACTATGTCTGAATTATGAATCTTCTAAATTATAAATAATTATAAAACATCATTATTACTCAATGTATATATATATATATATATACACCACACACACTAGTTGTACACGGCAATAATTAGGCAATATTTCCAATGGAGATACTTGTTACAATTAGGTAAAAATTATGCCATTATGTTTTATTAACCTTTATGATTAATTTAATTGAGATACTTGTGCAGTATATATATTATCTGAATAGTTAAAAAAGAGAAAAAAGATATAATACTAAATAAATAAATAATTGTCAAATAATATAAAGCAAAAATTTCATATTTTATAAAGAATAATATAATCTCCAATGTATTCATTATATAAAATAAGTTAAACTTATTATCAAAATTTAAACACAACTAAGAATATTATTGGACGTGTAAAACTTTGAATAAATATTATTGTTGATTTATTTGTACCTAATTATTAATTATTTTATTATTTGTTTACAATAATTTTACATAGTTGATTAAAATTATTGTCATATCAAAAATAATATTTATAATTTGTAATTTTTTAACTTAAACTATTTTTTCCTTAGTTATACTGAGAACAAATAAAAATAACTTAAAAACCGAAAAAAAAGAAAGAAACCTCATATTCAAAAATTTAAAAATAACATATTAAAGAAAAATAGTCGTAATATATAAATTGAGGCAATAATTTAAATTTAAATTAATCTAATACTAATTTACTCAAATACCAATATTAAAACTAAATTACTTAAATAATATTTAATATATTCTAGTCCTTAAACAAGTATAGATTAGAGTCATTCTCGTAACGACAACCAACTAAAAACAACATCATATGTTCAAACATTTAGAATTTGTGCGAATTTAGACCATCCCCTTGTTAAATAAGCTTCATCATCCGCTATCCATACAATGCGGCAAGATATAGAATTGGCACACCGAGAAACTAAATTGACATTTATTCTCCTTAATGGCATTGCATTGATACAAAAGAAGGCCAGTCATTTCTGAAAAAAATTCCCAATATGTTATAAAATTATTTTAATTACGAATAGTTTAAAATAAGAAAATTTAAATATATTACCAATCATTGAAATTGCATCTCCGAGTTTGACATGAATTTACCAAAACTGAACTTAAATTGAAGAAATTCAATCTCATTATGTACTCCACTTCGAAGATTTTTGTGCAGACGTAAAAAGCATGGAGGGATGGAACTTGAACTTGGCCTACAAAGCTCCATGGAAACAATTTCTCAATAAAAAATCAAGCTCCTCTCAAAAAAACTAACTTTATTCACATTCCATTAAGTTAGTCATAATATGTGAGTGGATTCAACCATCCTTCGGTAAAATAGAGTTTACTGCCCCTTCATTGGATACTTACATCCATGTAATTAGAACGTGAATCATTGAATACAACTTGAGATGATATTTAATAGATGTAGTGAATTGTAAATGATTGCTGCAAAAGACAATCGCACTGTAACATTAGACGAAAAGAATAAGTTGGAGAAAGAATAATTATTAAATTATCGAAAAATAATACAATAGAATGAGTATATAAAAAATACTATAAAAAATTATAAATTATACCTTGTAAGGATCAACTTCGAAAAAAACAAAGAATACATTCTTATTCTATGAAGTAGTCAAGGAAGAATAATAAATTTAAAAAAATGAGTTGACTCTTAAATCTAGATGATGAGCGGATAATTTATACGCTTTTTGGCATAGTTTTCATATAGTTTTTAGCATGTTCTATTTAGTTTTATTAAGTTTTTATAGGTTTTAGTGTTAAATTCACATTTTTGGATTTTACTTTGAGTTTATGTATTTTTGTACCAATTCAGGTATTTTCTGGCTGAATTAGAGGAGCAGGAGCAGAAGTCTGATCCAGAGACAGAGAAAGCACTGCAGATGCTATCCAGATTTGACCTCCTTGCACTTGGAAGAGTTTTTTTTGGAGCTACAGAAGTTCAAATAGAGCACTCTTAATGGCTATGGAAAGCTGACTTCCAGAGCTTTCCAACAATATATAATAGTCGATACTTTGCTATGAATTAGAAGGCACAAAACTGGTGTCCAACACCAGCCTCCTGCCCCCTTTCTGGCGTCCAGCACCCAAAGAGCAGAGCCCAGCATTCAAACGCCCAGAGAGGACCCCCTGGCCAGCATTCCACGCCCAAAACACTCACCAAGTGGGCTCCAAAAGTGGATTTTTGCACTAAAAAGACTGTTTTACCCTTACTAGTCATTAGTTTAGTATTTAAGAGTTATTTTTCGCATATCATAGAGACTTTACACATCGTATTCGAATTTTACTTTGTATTTTACTTTTAGTATGAGTTTCTAAATCTCCTAGGTTGAGGGGAGGAGCTCTGCTGAGCCCTATGAATTAATAAAAGTATTATTATTTCTTCTTCGATCCGTGTTTAATTAATTCTAATATGTATATTCGCACTTCAACATAGTGAATAGGATGATCAGTGACAATCAGCTCTGTTCATCATACTAAGACGAACGTGCCTGACAGACACCCGCATCTACTTGGGTTCGTGTGAATACTTCAGTGGATAGCACGCACCACCAGCTATGTTTATACTTGTCTCAGACGGCTAATCCACGACTTCGTTGGGGACTTATCGAGACACCAGTTTAGCCAATTTCGGGGAGATTAGAGTCTCTGTGGTAGAGGCTAGAATCCAAAGATGCAGCATTCTCTGATCTGGAAGATCCGACCTTGTCTGTGGTACTTTGAGTATGATCATTAAGGAGAATCAACTGTACGAGCTTCACCCTCAAGCAGAGATGGATCCACACCAACCCTGGGGTTCAGATATGGAGGAGTATTGATGACCTCTCAATAAAGGCGTTCATCACATACAGCCTTGAAGACATCATTCATAAGCAAAGGAAACAGTAATACCAGAGTTAATTCAAAAAGGCAAAGCAACTCTAATCCTCAACTCTATTCCCATTACTGATTTTATCATATACAATATATTCCTATTACTTAATCCAAAGTCCTAATACAACTCCGTATCCAACAACCAAACCTTCTGATTTCGCCTTACTAAGATCTGCAAGATAACCATAGTGTGCTTCAAACCACAATCCTCGTAGGATCAATCCTGACTTGTTCAGGTATTACTTGGACGACCCAATGCACTTGCTGGTACAGCTGTACGAAAGTGTGGGGATTCGTGCACCAAATTTTTGGCGCCGTTGCCAGGGATTGTTCGAGTTTGGAAAAACTGACGGATTGTCTTGCTCCCTAGATCAGGTAATTTATTTCTTGATCATTTTTAATTGAGTTTTTCTTATCTTAATTGAGTCTTTTATTCTTCTTTTTCTCTTCTTTATTTTAAAAAAATGTAATTTAAAGCTTTTTCAAAAATATTTTTTTCTTTGTTTAATTTTTGTTCTTGGTTTGAATCTTACCTGTTCTTGTTTTCAATTCCAAAAATTTTAAAACTTTTTCAAAAATATTTTTCAAGCAGTTTATTTTCAAGCATCCTTAGCCTTCTTATTTGAGTCTTGTGTTTATGTTCTTGGTTAAAATTTTCAAAAATTCTGAGTCCTTTTTCTAAAAATTTTCAAAAATAGTGTCTTTTTGTTTGAAGATTGTGTAAAATTTTTAACTTCGGTGTTTTCTTGTTACTCTTCTTTTAATTTTTGAAAATTTTTGTTTATTTTTCTAAAAATTTTAAGTTTGGTGTTCTTTGTGTGTTCCTGTGTTCTTTAAATTTGTTCAGTTTTGTTCTTTGTGTTCTTGTTAGTCTTCAAAGTATTCTTGAGTCCTTTTTGTGTTTTGATCTTAAAATTTTTAATTTTGGTGTTCCTTTGTGTTTCCCTCCAAAATTTTCGAAAATAAGGAGCATTAGATCTAAAAATTTTAAGTTTTGTGTCTTTTACTTGTTTTTCTCTTTCATCATTAAATTCAAAAATAAAAAAAATATATTTTCTAACTTAATTTTAACCATAATTTTCGAAAATCTCAATAAAAATTCAGATTTTAATTTTAAAATTTTATCTTATCATATCTTAGTTGTCAAGTTTTCAAAAATCAAATCTTTTCAAAAATAAAAATCATATCTTTCTCAAAAATCACGTCTTTTTCAAACTTTATCTTATCTTTTTCAAATCTCAAAATTTAGAATTAAAATTTCAAATTTTAAAATTAAATCTTTTTCAAAATCAAATTTCAAAATCTTATCTTTTTCATATCTTTTTCAAATCTTTTTTGTTTCTTATCTTATCTTTTCTAACTTCAAGTTTTAAAAATTAAATCTTTTTCAAATCTTTTTTACTTCTTTTCTTATCTTATCTCTTATCTTATTTTAAATTTAAATCTTTTCTGAATTAATTAACTATCTTCTCTCTCCTCTTTTTCAAAACTTCCTAACTAACTCTCCTATTCCTTAATTTTCGAAAACTACTTCTTCTACTTCCCTTCTCTCTTTTTCGAAATTAATTAACCAAATTTCAAATCTTTTTAATTTAATTAA
This sequence comes from Arachis ipaensis, assembly GCF_059453495.1. Lineage (NCBI taxonomy): Eukaryota > Viridiplantae > Streptophyta > Magnoliopsida > Fabales > Fabaceae > Arachis > Arachis ipaensis. The sequence continues at coordinate 66,602,553 of NC_142439.1, read as the reverse complement.
CTTAATTTTTGAAATAATTAATTAAATAAAAATAAAAACAAAAAAATTTTAATCCTTAATTATCATTTCTATTTCTTCTTTTACTCCTTCTATCTTTATTTCTTTATCATGAACCCAAATGGCACTACAAGAAAATAGGCCTGTCGGCACCCTTTTTTCTTGCCACGCTTTTAAAGCGTGCCCAAAAGTGGTATATGGGTACGCTTTTGCGAGGGTGGCCACTTATTTGTGATTTGGCCACGCTTTTTTTCGTCACGCTTGAAAAGCGTGGCCATAGAGGGAAATCGGCGCGCTTTTACGAGGGTGCCCACTTACTTGAAATTTGACCACGCTTTTTTACTGCACTTTCAAGCATGGCGATAGAGGGAAATTGGCACGCTTTTACGAGGGTGGCCACTGATTAAAAATTTTGCCACCCTTTTTTGTCACGCTTAAAAAGCGTGCCCATAGAGGGAAACCGGCACGCTTGAAAAGCGTGGCTAGTTTGTGTTTCAATGGTCATCTTTTTAAAGCGTGTCCATATTCTATTTATTTTGGCACCCCAAAAAAAAACGTACCGATAGAGTTCCCTCCCCCCAAATTTAGTTTCCCACCCAATTTTTTTCCACACTTAACTTTTTTTCCTTAGTTTTCAATTTTAACCCTCAAACAACATCACACTAGCTTTAGACCCAGCCACCAAAGAAAACCCTAAAAGTTACCTGCGCCGTCATCATCCTGAAATAACATCTCCATCTTCATTGTATATCGTTCATCGCAGCCATGCCTTTCCTCATGCCTTCATCGTCCGAGAGCGTTCATCGCCTTTATCTAACCCTGGTACCCATGCCTTTCCTCTAACCCTCGTACCCGACCCTCTATCCGTGGAACCCATCAATGCAACGCTCTTCCCTCTTCTCTTCCACTACTGCCACCGCAAACCCTTGCTCCGTCGCTTCTTCCTCACCAAGTCCATTCTCTTTCTCATTCGCTTCTTCATCCTCCACTGCAGGAGGAAGCGGCGGCGCCACTACTACCACACCCTCCTTTGGCTTTGGCTCTACACCTTCCTCCTCCACAGCCTCTGTGCCATTAATTTCCTTCGGCTTTGGGTCCGCACAGACCGCATCTGCTCGGCTCCTGCTCCAGATCCGTCTCTGTTCGGCTCTGCTTCTTCGGCTTCCACTGAGGCAGCTTCGAGTTCTAGTTCTTTCATTTTTGGTGCCGCGAGTTCAGGCTCCTCCTTGTTCTCCACATCGTCTTTTGGTGGAATTTCCTCTGCCACGACGCCGTTTGGGGCAAAACCCTTTGTTGCGACGACACCGTTTGGCGGAGCATCTTCTGCTTTACCCTTGCTATTTGGTGGATCATCTTTTGCTTCAACCACACTCTCTGTCTAACCCTCGTTGGCCCTCCTACTCCCTCAGCGCAGCGCTCTCTCTCTCTCTCTCGCAAACCCTCATAAACACTGGTAAGTCTTTTTTCCCTCTAATTCTCTATTTTTCTGTTCCTCTATTTTGGACCGCTGAGAATTTTAGGTTTATTACCTTCTTCACCATCAAAACTGTGGTAGTGTGCTTAACGTTTTTCACTGCTTTGTGTTTGAAATTGTATTTTGTTTTATGGTATCAGAGTAACTTTGTTCCAATAGCCTGAATGACAATAGTGGATAGCCATAACTATTTCAGGGTAGACAATCTTCCTAAAGTATGGTCAATACAAGTGAACTGGTTGCAGTAGAATCTAGAACTGTTTGATAAATGCAGATTTCCAGAAACTGTGTTTAAATTTTATACGCCATATTCGAGCTGTTAGCATTTTGTTGAGTGAACTGCCCAAAATGGTACACATAAGTTGTGTTGAAGTTGTTACTAACCTACTTGTTTGGTGGCCTATTCTCAAACCAATAACATTTCTATTTAGAATAATATCTTAATATTGGTGCTTTTAGTTTATTGAATTTTCGTACTTTATACGAGGTCATGAAATGGATTATGATAATGTCGGCAATCCAAATATTTTGAAGTGATTACTTCTGTTGACTGTTCCCTTCACCAATTACTATGTAATTGAATTCTACCCTGAATAGGAGCAAATAACATATTTGTTTATACCTATCACAATTGAACATGCTCATATGCACAAATGTGAATATGTATATCTTTCTTCATCAGATAGATCTTGTTAACAGTTCTAGAAATTAATTAAATTAGAATTATATGTGTTTAATTAGGGAAATAAAGTAGACATATATAGTACTAGCACTAGTATATATATATGTACCATGAAGTGTATTATTTCCTTCATTAGCAATCAATTTGTAGTGTATTCATTTAATGTAAACTGAGCACCTCCAATTCTGTTAGCAACCCTGCCAATGGTAGCTCCAAAATATGTTATATTGTTCTGCAAATTAAACATATAGTTATTGAAGTTCATTCAAGTTAGTATTCAGGTATAAAAATAAAAGTTAAAAGAGAGAAATGAGGAGCTTTTGATTGTCTAGTATACCTCCTAAGGCTTGACATCGAAGCTTAGGAATAATGGTGCATTTCCTGTTTTATACCCACCATTTCCTGTTTCCCGATATTCTCTTTCTCCTTTTTTGTTGTTGTCTTGTGTGTGTGCGCGTTTTCTTCTTATTATTCTGTTTTATTTTATTTTATTGGGTCGGTTGTGACATAGTTTAGCTTTAGCTAGTAATTTCCATTGATCACCTTGTGGTTTAAGTTAGATTTTCCATTTTACCATAAGCTTCTGCATATCTTTTTCTAAGTATGTTGACATGCTTCTTTTCCAGGTTTGTTGCATCAGCCCGTCAATTGGCTTGGAAGTTCCATTAGTAAATGATTTAGGATATACAAAGATATATGTGCACTACCTATAGGTATTTATCCATTTCCAATCATTTACTCACCTTACTTTTATACTTTTATACTTTTATATATCAATTAATTAATTAATTTTGGTTTAAGGGGTTCAATCAATGAACCACGACATGAACCACTGACGACCTTGTCCCTTGACTAGGTCACTACGTTAATTGTCGGGTCGGTTTTTATAACTATGAATTATAGACATGATTACCTTTCATTAAGAAAGATGGGACTTGAAGATGAATAAACTTAAAAGGCTAGCTGACAATCTGGTTAAAATTGTTGTTGGAGACTCGAGTTGGTGTGTAATATGTGTAGTATCTGTCTTTATGTCCTAGTAATAATGGAGGGCTTTTATGGAGAATTACTTAAGTTGCAAACAAGTGAATGCTTTGTTAAGTTATGGGAGATGTAATTAAGTCTTGTTGAGCATGTAAGGGCAGATATGGACGTATAGTGCATATGGTCCATCCAACTAATTTATCCCTAGTTATAGCTTCCTGAAAGTGCAAATGCTGTTAAAATTTAAACATAGAATTTTATTAAAAAGAGTGTGAAAGAACTGAAGATTGATGGTTTAGAAGTTATAGTAAACTCTCGTTGCAAGTATAGTTACTAAACCAAGCAATCAACCTGTCTTACAAACATTTGGTTGTCACAAGTAACAAACCTCTTTAAAATTGATAACCGAGTATTTAAACCTCGGGTCGTCTTCTTAAGGAATTGCAGGGAAGTATGTTCTTATTATTGGTTATGAGTCTTGTAAATTGGGGGTTTTGAAAGTAAGGAAGCAGTATGTTGAATGATAAGAAGAATAAAATAAATAAATAACTATAAAATAGACTCTTGGCAAGGTATGAAAACTGGAAGTGCTATCCTGGTTATCCTTATTACTTGTAATGAGAATTGGATTTTTCTCCCACTTTGTTAACCTCTAACTATGAAGGTAAGTTAAGTGGATGAATTAATTTTTATTCCTCAGGTCCTAGTCTTTCCTTGGGAAAAGTCAGAATTATTGGAATTCGAATTAATTCTTGAAGAATTTCAATTTTCAATCAACAATGAGTTTGATAACTCAAGAGTCACTAATTATTTAACCAAAGCCAAAAGGGAAAATATCTAAATTAAATTAAAAGCATTCATATAAATAAAGCAAAGCAAAATTAAATCTGAAAATACCTCGAATTGCATTCACAAAAGAAATTAAATCTAACATGGATATTCATAAATTAAATTAGAAAAATAAATAAAAGAAATATTGAACCTGTGATTGCAAAAGATGAAATAATCATAAAGTGAAAAGAATCCTAATTCTAAATCCTAAGAGAGAGGAGAGAACCTCTCTCTAAAAATTACATCTAATCCTAAGATTGTGAATTATGAAAGCTTGATTATGAATGGATGCATTTCCCCACTTTATATCCTCTAATCTCTGTTTTTTGGGCCACAAACTGGGTCAGAAACAGCCCATAATTTACTGGTTGCGAATTCAAACACGCTGATTTTTTGTCACTGCGACGCGGCCGCGTGAAGCACGCGTTCGTGTCGCCTAGCATCAGGGCAACTATGACATATTATATATCAAATCGAAGCCCCAGACGTTAGCTTTCCAACGCAACTAGAACCACATCGTTTGGACCTCTGTAGCTCGAGTTATAGCCGTTTTAGTGCGAGAGGGTCAGGCTGACAGCTTTGCAGTTCCTTCAGCTTCTTGTATTCCTTCCACTTTTGCATGCTTTCTTTCCATCCTCTGAGCCATTCCTGTCCTGTAATCTCTGAAATCACTTAACACACATATCAAGGCATCTAATGGTGATAAGAGAGGATTAATATTAGCAAATATAAGGCCAAAGAAGCATGTTTTCAATCATAGCACAAATTCTGGAAAGGAATTGTAAAACCATGCAAATAGTATGAATAAGTGGGTAAAGAGTTGATAAAAACCACTCAATTAAGCACAAGATAAACCGTAAAATAGTAGTTTATCAACCTCCACACACTTAAACACTAGCATGTCCTCATGCTAAGCTCAAGAGAAGCTATAAAGATGAAGAGGAATGGTAAAATATATGAAATGCAACCTATCTATATGAATGCAACTACATGCAAAATGTTTTTATCTACTTGGTTTGAAAATAAATAAGTTCTCCAAGACAAACATAAATCAGATTTCACTAATTCAAATTATACAATAAAAGACAAGTAAACTTGTAAGAAGATAGCTCATGAAAGCAGGAAACATAGAATTGAGCACTGAACCCTTACTGGTAGTGTATATCACTCTAACTCTCAAGTGTCTAGGTTCAATCACTCTACTCTTCTCTAGTTATGCTTTCTAAAATTTGTTCTTCACCTAACCAATCAACAATATTGAATATACCAATGCAAACATCATGAGGTCTTTTCAAGGTTGTAATGGGGCTAAGGTAAGGGTAAGGGTATATGTATATGGCTGAGTGAGCTTTATAAATTGAATCTTTAATTAACCTAAGCTTTCACCTAACATACATATACTCTATATAACTCTAGAATCATGCCTAGCTACACATAGTCTTCACTTTTGGATTACATACTCATGTATCAATTTTTCTTTAATTTTATCACATATACATTGATCTTTTATTAACTTAACATTGGGGTAATTTTGTCCCCTTATTTATTTATTTATATTATATATTTTTTTCTCTTTTTTTTTTAGAGAGACATAAAAACTAGAATAACATATCAATGCATATGGAATTTTTTTAATTTTCTGTTTTACATGAGTAGGTACCCAAATTTTCCAATATTCAAAATTAGAAACATGATACATTCCCTTATTAACCCAAGTTCCCACAGTTTCCCCACACTTAATTGTTGCACAATCCCTATCTTAAGCTAACCAAAGATTCAATTGGGATATTTAATTATTTTTTTGCTTAAGGCTAGTGATGTGGTAAAATACAGAACAAATGGGGATTAAAAGGCTCAAAGTGGCTGACAAGGGTGATTTAAAGGGTAGGCTTATTTGGGATAAGTGAGCTAAAATCAAATAATGGCCTCAATCATATGCAAGCATGTAAATACACTAAATAATGGACATATATATTGGAACAAAATATAGATTACAATCACAGAGAAGGAAACCCACAGGAATAAAATATTTATGGTTAAATAATGTAACCATATAAATAAGCTCAAATCTCACAGGTTGTGTGTTTTTTAGCTCAAAAATCATGTTCCAAATACAACTTCAAACAAATTTAACACAAATTTTTTTTTCAATTTAAATTAGTGAAATACTATAAAAAATTTCTTGAAAAAAAAAATATTACTTCAACCAAGTAGTAACTAAATGCATAAAATCAAACAAATATGCAAACAAATATGCAAATGCAACAATGAATTAACAGAGAAAATAAAACATTGGTGTTGAGAAGAAGGTAACTAACCCATGGAGATCGGTATTGACCTCCTCACACTTAAAGATTGCACCGTTCTCGGTGCATGCTGAGATGTGCAGGTGGACGGGTTGTTCCAACTGATGCTTTTCTTCAAGGATTGTGCAGATGGACTTGTTTGTCTCCCCTTTTAGAAGTTTCTCCCTTTTTCCGTCTTCGGTGGCCAGCCTAAAAGAAAAAGGGAAGAAAAGTAACCCAAAAATAAAGATAAGAAAATAAATGAAGTATGGGTGGGTTAATGCCAAATGATAAGGGTCTCATTTACATGGAAGCTTCAACATGTACGCGAGAAAATAATAGAAGCCATGGCATACCAGTGGTACAGAATTTGCAACAAAGGAGAGGGGAATGTGGGTAATGCAAGATAGTATAAGTTCATATCAATGCAAGAGAAGTACGAGTGTCATAAAAGATTAGCATTGATTTAAATAATGTTACCCAATCAGAATAAAACAAGTTACTAAGCACCCAAAATATTTCAAGAGAAGATGCAATAGTGAAATAAGAAAATTTAACACCAAAGGAAAAATAATAAATTTAAAAAAGAAAATAAAAATATGCACTAAATTAAAATGCAATGAATAAAATAAGCAAATAAATTAAGTAAAATAAAATAAAAGATAAGAAGAATGAGAAGGGAAAGAAGGGAAGAAGAAGTAAGTAAGAAAGGAGGGAGGAAAAATTAGGATTGGGGAAGAAGAGATAAGATTTTTGGCGCTGATTTGGATGAGCTGTGTGGCGCGAGCGACGCGGACGCGTGGGATACGCGTTTGCGCGAGCAGGCGCTTAAATGATTCGACGCGGTCACGTCGGTCACGCGGACGCGTGACATGATCTGTGCGAGTGGCGCGAGGGCAGCCTCGCGCTCGCACAACTCTCTGTTCGAAACTCTTTTGACCAAAATATTGGGTGACGCGGTCGCGTGGTTGACGCGATCGCGTGGATGGCCAAGATCGGAGGGCAACGCGGACGCGTGGGGCAAGCGGTCGCGTCGTAGGGCTTGTGCGTCTAGCACCATTCTAGTCCTACTCCAGCACAACTTTCGGCCATGCGCCCCTTTTACGTCGATCTGTTGGAGCACGCGTTCGCGTGGGCGATGCGGACGCGTGGGAGGCTATTTTCCAAATGACGCGGCCGCGTGGGTCATGCGGACACGTGGGCATGTTTGAGCCTAAAGCGTGCCTCCAGCCATGCTTTCGCGTGACTTTCTGTTTACTTTCTTTTCTTCACAACACACTGGTGACGCGGACGCGTCAGTGACGCTGCCGCGTCGCGTGCGTGATTTTTTTTTTATAATGCAGTATTCAGAATGCAATGCTAGTATGAATGTTATGCAAAACTCCAGGTTCAATACAATAAAATAAAATAAAACTCAAAAACAAATAAAACTAAATAAAAAATGAAAAAGGAACGATCATACCATGGTGGGTTGTCTCCCACTTAACACTTTTAGTTATTGTCCTTAAGTTGGACATTTGGAGAGTCCTTTGTTATGGTGGCTTGTGCTTGAACTCATCCAGGAATCTCCACCAATGTTTGTGATTCCAATGGCCTCCGGGGTCCCAAACTAGGCACGTAAAGCCCTTGAGCAGTTTTAAACAGGTTCTCAGGCTTCCAGTATGCTGAATGTCAGAACAGACTCCAGGATCCCAAACTTTACTTTTACAATTGTCTTTGTGTTGATCATCATGATTCCATCCGGGTAGCAAGCAATCTGAATTCTCACTAAAGCGGCCAAACAACTTCCTAGACCCATTCAATTGAGCTTTACACCAACCTTTGCGTTTAAACTTAAAGCTTCCAACCATAATGAACCTTGCAGGACAATTCTTACCACTGACCATCTTCCTCTTACTCTTAATGCCACAAAGAGCTCTAAGTTGACCATCCGTCTCCAGTAGCCCATATTCAAGTGGAATTAGAAAGCTGAGGGATATGAATTTTACCCACTTGAATGTTGTGAAGGATGATGGTAACTTAGGGGGAGGTATTTCTAATGAAATTGTAAGCTCCACTCCTTTGTGCTCTTCTATGACAACTTCCACCTCTTTGCAAGTTTCTTCAATATCAACATTTTCCTCTTGGTAGCTTTCTTCCAATTCAATCTTTTCTTCATTGCTCACCAAGGGCATGGGAGGCTGTGCTTCTTCTTCTTTAATCTCCATTTCTTGACCAACTTCTTCCAAGTCTTCAACTATGATATGCCTTGGAGGTTGTACACCCTCCTCAACATCAAATGCAACCGTCTTGGAAGGAGGTTCTATGTCTTGACTTTCCCATGGAGGTTCAGCATCTCCCAAGTCTTCAACCACTTCTTCTTCTTCAATAATTCTGGCTTCCTCCACTTGTTCCAGTACAAATTCATGCTCCTTGCTATCCATCGGAGTTTCTAATGTCTCCTTCATACTACGTTCTTCATTAGATTATCCACATGAAGCCATGGGGTTCCTTGAGTGTCCGAACGTCGGGAAGCTAATTGATTTATCGCTTGATTCAATTGGTGAAGGGTTGCATGAAATCTTTCCACTGTTTCCTTGAGACGATCCTTTGATTCTGGTTGTGCTCGACTATCATAAGTAGGATCATAGTGCTCTTGGATTGATGGATATGGAGATGGTGAATATTGAGGTGGTGGTTCTGGGCGTGGTTCATATGGTGGTTGGTGTGGTGAATAAGGATTAGGGTTATATGGTGGTGTTTGGTGGTAAGGGGCTTGTGAGTATGGTGGTTCAAAGTTGTGTTGAGGAGATGGTTCATTGGCATATGATGGAGCTTGCTGGTAACTACAAGGGGGTCCACCATATCTATTGTCTTGGCATGCATTGTAGGATGGTCGTTGTCCATGGTATCTTGCAAGGTGATGTTGCCGAAAGGGTTGATCAGATCCTCGTGGCTCCTTCCATCTCTGATTGTTTTGACCTTGATGCATGTTCCTGTTATAATTTCCATTCCTTGCAACAACATTGGAACCAAACTCAAAGCGAGAGGGGTGAGAACTCATAATAGTAAATAAAAATTAAAAAAGAAAATAAAAATAAATTTTAAATTAAAAGGTTATAGAAAATTAAATTTTGAATTTGAAAATTAAATTTTGAATTTTGAAAATTTAAATTTTGAAATTTTGAAATTTGGATTTTGAAGTTTGAAATTTGAAATTTGAAATTTGAATTTTGTAAAAGTCAACAATATAAGATAAAGATTTAAAAAATATTTAAATTTTGAAAAGGTTTGATTTTTTAAAATTTTAAATTTGAATTTTGGAATTTAAATATTGAAATTTGAAATTTGATTTTAAAATAAGATAAGATAAGATAAAAATTTTAAAATAAAAATCTGAAAAAAATTTTTTATGCAAATTTCGAAAATTCAATTAAAATAAAGAGAAAAGATATTTTTGAATTAAATGAGGAAAGAGAAAAACAATAAAATGACACTAAACTTAAAATTTTTAGATCAAAACGAAGAAAACATCTAAGAACAACTTGAAGATCAAGATGAACACCAAGAACAAATTTTTGAAAAAATTTTTAATAACTAAATAAAAACCAATAACCTCTTAATTTATGAAAAAGCAAAAATAAAAAAAACAAATAAACAAAGAAAAAGCAAATATTTACAATAACCAATAATAAGGCACACGTTTGTAATTTCCCGGCAATGGCGCCATTTTGAAAGAACTGAAGATTGATGGTTTAAAAGTTATAGTAAACTCTCATTGCAAGTATAGTTACTAAACCAAGCAATCAACCTTTCTTACAAACGTTTGGTTGTCACAAGTAACAAACCCCTTTAAAATTGATAACCGAGTATTTAAACCTCGGGTCGTCTTCTCATGGAATTGCAGGGAAGTATGTTCTTATTATTGGTTATGAGTCTTGTAAATTGGGGATTTTGAAAGTAAGGAAGCAGTATGTTGAATGATAAGAAGAATAAAATAAATAAATAACTATAAAATAGACTCTTGGCAAGGTATGAAAACTGGAAGTCCTATCTTGGTTATCCTTATCAATTGTAATGAGAATTGGATTTTTCTCCCACTTTGTTAACCTCTAACTATGAAGGTAAGTTAAGTGGATGAATTAATTTTTATTCCTAGGTCCTAGTCTTTCCTTGGGAAAAGTCAGAGTTATTGGAATTCGAATTAATTCTTGAAGAATTCCAATTTTCAATCAATAATGAGTTTGATAACTCAAGAGTCACCAATTATTTAACCAAAGCCAAAAGGAAAAATATCTAAATTAAATTAAAAGCATTCATATAAATAAAGCAAAGCAAAATTAAATCTGAAAATACCTCAAATTGCATTCACAAAAGAAATTAAATCTAACATGGATATTCATAAATTAAATTGGAAAAATAAATAAAAGAAACATTGAACCTGTGATCGCAAAAGATGAAATAATCATAAAGTGAAAAGAATCCTCATTCTAAATCCTAAGAGAGAGGAGAGAACCTCTCTCTCTCTAAAAACTACATCTAATCCTAAGATTATGAATTATGAAAGCTTGATTATGAATGGATGCATTTCCCCACTTTATAGCCTCTAATCTGTGTTTTCTGGGCCACAAACTGGGTCAGAAACAGCCCAGAATTCGCTGGCTGCGAATTCAAACACGCTGATTTTTTGTCACTACGACGCGGCCGCGTGGAGCATGCGTTCGTGTCGCCTAGCGTCAGGGCAACCATGGCATATTATATATTAAATCGAAGCCCCAGACGTTAGCTTTCCAACGCAACTGAAATCGCATCGTTTGGACCTCTGTAGCTTGAGTTATAGCCATTTTAATGCGAGAGGGTCAGGTTGACAGCTTTGCAGTTCCTTCAGCTTCTTGTATTCCTTCCACTTTTGCATGCTTTCTTTCCATCCTCTGAGCCATTCCTGCCCTGTAATCTCTGAAATCACTTAACACACATATCAAGGCATCTAATGGTGATAAGAGAGGATTAATATTAGCAAATATAAGGCCAAAGAAGCATGTTTTCAATCAGCACAAATTCTGGGAAGAAATTGTAAAACCATGCAAATAGTATGAATAAGTGGGTAAAGAGTTGATAAAAATCACTCAATTAAGCACAAGATAAATCGTAAAATAGTAGTTTATCAGAGTGTTACAACTTGCAACTGATTTGTGTAGCGCACACACTTGACATTAGGAATAAAAAGTAGTTTTTCTTTGAACTTCAGGTATTGATAGTGGCTACATATATGACTAAAAACTATATGAACAAAGTTGAATCTGAGTTATTTCATATCCGCACTATATGATGACTATTATCGATGAACACCTTATTCCATCTTGTTTTGGTGTTGAGCCTAGTGTCCTCTTTCATAAAATGTGAGGGGATTTTGTTCTCTTTTCAATCTCTCTGATGTTTTCTGGTTGAGGAATTTGAATTTCATTATTTTTTCTTTGTTATTTGCAGAAAGGGTGACTATATTGGTATTCGGCCGAATTAAAGTCTGGTGATGAGAGAAAGGTGATCAGTCCACGAAATCATATCAGGTTTCCTTTTATTCATCTGTGTGCTTTAGAGGTTCTTGATGTTTGTTCCCTGCCATGCCTTAGAGTGTAATTCATTCATTAAACAATTTACATTTATCAGTAGCAACAAAATAACAAGTGACTATTGCATGTGAGCAAGTGCTGGTTCTTCTTATATAACATGGTGCAAAGGGTCATAGAGCTGAGGAGATTTGTTTTTAAAATTTTTTGAAAGACCCTTAAAAATAAGATCATCCCTACTGATTGGAAACACACTTTTTAGATTAGTCTCTCCAATATGATATTGTTTTGAATGATCTCTTCTAGTTACGTTTGATTGAAAACATGCTGAAAACAGCATCAAATTCATGTCAATCATGCCTTTGGATGGTAGCTCCATTTCCTTGCTGACATAAATCATAAAAAATTCAAGATAGATTATGTTATTTCTTTTTCTCTCATTCAACACAACTTAATTATGGATTTAAAGGTGCTTTCTTCTACTAGATTGTTTATCATTCTAATTCTCATATTGTTTATGTTGCTTAATTGGTGGGCCCAGCTTCAATTTCTCTTGAGGATCACTATGTGAATTTTCTTTTCTTTTTTTTTAAATATATTCTTATCAGTGAATGGGTGTAAAATCTATGTGCTTGTGGAAAGCTTCTTGTGAATTATTTTAGTGTTGTTCTTTCTTTTGAATCTCTTATCTCTATTAAATTATTGGTCTAGTTGAGCTTAAGATTAATATTCAGTAAAGAATTTTGATTGAGTTTAAACTTTACACTAAAACTGGTTGTCAAAAACCAGTTCCAGATGCGAAACTATTTGAAACTAGTTTTTTACTTATTATGATATGAAACCATTTATATTTTTTTGAAAACCGGTTCACATTTTTTGATTTGGTTTATTTTTTAAAACTGATTTGTAATTAGTTTGATAATCTTAAATCAGTTTGGTTTAATAACCTAAACTCAATTTCTGGATGTACATCCCTTATAATGGTGTACTGATTTCAGCTCTATCTTTTCTGATCACACCCCTTATAATGTTGGATTAGAAGAAGAATTGATGTAGTGAATAAGTTTCAAGACATTGTCGTAGGACACTTCAGTGGAAGGAATGAAGTGAGCGTCACTTGATAGATCATTCCCCATGTCATATACTAATCAATATATACAACAGTAAAATTGAAAACTATGTTTGTTTGCTTGAACTGAATCTTGTGTTTGCTTGGTTGCTACTGAGTCTTATTAGTATTGATTTAAGTTTATTTTTTTTATCACAGGCTTTTAATAGTTGTCTTTTCGCTGCTGTTGCCGCTGCCACCTCTCTTGGTTTGCTTTTGCTGTGGTACTATTGTTGCTGCTAGGGTACGGATTTATTTTCTGAGGTGCTAGTTGACTATATTTAGTTTAATTTTAAAAATTCCGACCGCTTCTGTAGAGGCAACTACGCTAATGTGATCGTGGTTATTTACATCCTAACCTCGTATAACTTATTATAGTTGTTATAACTTATTTGTTTTGTAATAGAACCTCTATCATTAGAGGTGATGTGATCGTGGTTCTCTATGTCCAAATCTCGTATAATTTGTTATTCATGTTATGTATACTACTTAATTTGTTATTCATGTTATGTGTATTACTTAAGTGCTTTCTCGAGGCAGTCACTTCAAGGCTTTCTTTAAGAATTGCTAAAACTCAATTTTCTTTGATATTTTTTGTTAGTTATTTTCAAAGTATTTTGGATGTTGGGAAAACATTGTCTCTTATTAGTTACATAGGAAGCTAGATTTGCAGTTAGTGAGACTAACCTTAATTAAGAACTTTAGAATAGGAACTTAGCTATTTATTTGAAATACATAGGTTTTCGATGGATGTCTCCAAGGATTGGATGTATATGCCCCATCATTTGAAAGAATATCAACTCGGTGTAGAAAGGTTTTTACATTTTGCTTTTTCATCAGCAGGAAATCCTCAAGGGGAAGAAATTCAATGCCCATGTAAAAAGTATTATAATAGACTTTGGTTAAAGAGAGATGACGTGTATAACCATTTAATATGCCATGGATTTGTAAAAGGTTATAGGCGGTGGTTTAATCATGGAGAATCACTTGTTGCTATGGATGTTGACAGTGATATAGACGGTGATTATAATTGTAATGATAACATTGATGAGCTGTTACGTGATAGATTCAGAGATACTACACAATTTGATGGACAAAATACAGGGCCCAACGAATGTGCAAAGGAATTTTATAAATTGGTGGACGAGGCAAGCCAAGAACTGTACCCCGGGTGTAAAGGATTCACAAGATTATCTTTTACTATCCGTCTTTACCTGTTAAAATGCTTGCATGGTTGGAGTAACCCGTCGTTCACTTCTCTCTTGGAATTATTAAAAGAAGGAATGCCATATTTGAATATCCCTACTTTATTTGATAAAACCAAGAATATGATAAAGAATCTGGGTCTTGACTACCAAAAGATCGATGCATGTCCTAATGACTGCATGTTGTATCGAAACGGGCATGAGAATAACATATCGTGCCATGTCTGTGGATCATCCCGTTATGTTGAGCATCCTGTTGTGGAAGAGGATGATGTAACCTCATCAAGAAAGTCTTGTAAAGTTGCTGCGAAAACTCTAAGGCATTTCCCTTTGATTCCCAGACTTCAAAGACTTTTCATGTGCACAACGACGGTTGAAGCTATGTCTTGGCATCATAATGAGTGTGTTAAAGATGTCTCATTAAGGCATCCTGCTGATGGTGAATCATGGAAAGCATTTGACCGTTGACATGAAGATTTTGCGAAGGAGCCTCGTAATGTGAGACTAGGCTTAGCCAGCGACGGGTTCAATCCGTTTTGAACTTTGAGCAGTACACATAATACATGGCATGTTGTTCTGATGGTGTACAATCTACCCCTTTGGATGAGCATGTAGCCTGATTATTTTATGCTCTCTTTACTCATTCCTGGACCGTAATCACTGGGAAATAACATTGATGTCTTGCTTCAACCGCTTATTGAAGAATTAAAAGAACTGCGGGAGTCAGGTGTAGAAACATATGACTCTTCAAAAAATAAAACATTCAATATGAGAGCATGTCTTTTATGGACAATTAATGACTTCCCGGCGTATGCTATGTTATCTGGCTGGAGTACAAAGGGAAAACTGGCTTGTCCGTGTTGTAATGATGAGACTTCTTCTATCTATTTGAAATATAGTCACAAGATTGTTTATATGGATCATGGAAGATTTTTACCCATGAATCACCCGTGGAGGCATAACAAAAGATCTTTCAATGGAAAAACTGAACTTAGGTCTCCACCCCAGTTGTTAGAGGGAACAACTGTATTTGACATATTACAAGAGATAGAGAACTCTTTCGGGAAGAAGCAAAAGAGATCAAAAAATGGGCTATCAAACTGGAAAAAGCGGTCAATATTTTTCGAATTACCATATTGGAAGTACAACATGTTTAGACATAACCTTGATGACATGCACATAGAGAAGAACATAGTTGATAGCATAATAAGAACTCATCTACCGGCACATTTTCTAAGTGTAGCCATATCTTTTCGTACTTATAAATAGCCACGCTTTTAGAGCATAGCCATATGTTTACCCTATTGGCACATTTAAAAAGTGTAGCCATATGGATAAACCCCATTTGTAGGGTTTATCTTGTGTTGAATTTAGAGTATTTTACCAACTTTTTCTCACATTTACTCAATGAAATAGCATGATTTTGTGATTATCCCCTAATTTGTGCTTAAGTGTGAAAACACGCTTTTAGACCCTTAAATTGATAATTTTAATCTCCCTTTGATTCCACTAGATTCCTTGATGTGTTTGTTAGTGATTTTAGATTGAAAAAAGGGCTAGGAATGGATCAAAGGAGTGAAGAGAAAGCATGCAAAGTGGAGAAATCATAAAAAGCCAAGGATTTGGGATGCGCCCATGGATGTGCATGCACACAAGACGCGTACGCACGGATCGATACTCCAGGGACGCATACGCATGCTGTACGCGTACGCGTCGATGCCCGCGCTGACTCCTTTAATGAAATCGCACCTGGCGATTTTAGAGGGGCTTCTGGCCTACTTTTGAAGCCAACCTTGAGCAGGAAAATGCTAAAGAGACCAAGGATTGAAGGAAAATCGACCATTCAATCATTCATTCAACCATTATTCACAAGTTAGGTTTAGATGTAGCTCTCTAAGTTTTAGGTTTTTAGCTTTAATTCTTCTCAATTTCAGATTTCTATCTTAGTTTAATTTAGTTTCTCTTCTACTTTTATTTGTCTTAGCATTCTAGTTTATTTATCTCCTTTGTTGGTTACTTTATCTTCCCCATTTAGTTTATGAATTCACATGTTAGATTTGATTTTCTATTCAATGCAATTTGAGGTATTTCATATTTATGATTGCTTTCTTCAATTTATGTTATTGATACTTTCAATTGGTTGTTTGAATTTTATTATCTCTTATTGCTTTTCTATGCTTTTGTTTTGCACCTTCCAAGTATTTGATAAAATGCTTGGAAGGATGTTAGAGTAGAATTTTATGTTCCTGGCTTGGGAAGGTAACTTAGGAACTCTTGAGTTACTAATGTCCAAGGAATTGATGATTGGGAGCCATTAACTCTAGTTCTCACTAATTGAATTAGTGGAGAGTTAGGACTCATGGGCTTAGATTGATATAGCTCATTTGACTTTTCTTTACTAGTTAGAGGATGAATTAATGGGATTGATCCTTGCCAATTCTCATGTTGTGGTTAGTAATAAGGATAGAGATCCTTAACCACCAAACCTTGCCAAGATCCTTTTTGTCATTTCAATCTCATTATCATTTACTTTTCTTATTTGTTATCCAAAACCCCAAAAATATACTTTTCCATAACCAATTATAAGCACACTTCCCTGCAATTCCTTGAGAGCGACCCGAGGTTTGAATACTTCGGTCATCAATTTTTTAGGAGTTTGTTACTTGTGACAACCAAACTTTTGTATGAAAGGATTATTGTTGTTTTAGAAACTATACTTGCAACGAGAGTTTATTGTAAAATTCTAGACCACACAAAAGTCCATTCATCACATATCTTCCCCTATCGGCACACTTTTAAAGAGTACCCAAAGCACATATTCTAGGACATTTTAAAAGCGTGGCGATATGTGCACTTTTCGATATGCTTAAAAAGCGTACCTATAGGTTAAGACCTATGGCCACGCTTTTAAGCATGGCAAGAAATGAAAGCGTGCCAATAGAAAAAGCGTGCCGATAGATCCACAAAAGTGTGGCGATAGATCAACCGGCACGCTGGCGGATGTGACCCTTTCAAAAGCGTGCCGATAGCTCAAAAAGTGTGGTGAAAAGTTATCGGCACGTTTTTTGCACTTTTCGGCACGCTTTTAAAGTGTGGCAGAAAGCTTATTTTCTTGTAGTGTGGGAATGCAGAGTTCAGAAGAACTCTTGGGTCTTATACAAACCCCACTGCTGACTTCTTTGGAAGAAGTATTAGCATATCTCACATCAGAGTAAGTAGCTTTGAGCTAAACCCTCAACTTATTACCATAGTGCAGCAAACCTGCCAGTTTTCTGGACTTCCACAGGAAGAACCTACAGAATTTTTAGCAGATTTCTTAAAGATTGCTGACACTGTACACCATGAGGGAGTAGACCAATATGTCTACATATTATTGCTTTTTCCTTTTGCTGTAAAGGACTAAGCAAAGAGGTGAGTGGATAACCAGCCTAGATCTAGCTTGAAAACTCGGACACAGTTAGGCTTAGTTTAGTAAAGTTTTTACTTTTGAAAAGTAGCTTATAAAAGTTAACTTTTAAAAGATTGCTTTTTAAGAGTTGTAGCATTTATGTTTGGTAAATCAAATCAAAAATAGCTTTTAATAAACACAAGTAACATCAATTATGTTTAGTAAAATAGCTTTTAAAATTTAAAAATACTATAATAGACATAAATGTAAGTATTAAATTTGAAAATTAGTTAACATATAAGGTTATATTATACTTTTAAATTTTAAAAAGCACAAGCCAACTTTGATAAGCTCTATCTTAGGTGCTTTCAAAAGTACCACGATCTTTTAAAAGCTGCAAGCACAAGCACATGATCTTTTTTATTTACCAAACACAAAATGAGGAGCTTGTGCTTTTAAAAAGCACAAGCACTTCTTCGAAAAGCTTTACCAAACCAAGCCTTAGTAGACAAGTTTTTAAATCAATATTTTCCTCCAAGAAAGATGACCCAACTGAGGCTGGACATTCAAGGCTTCAAACAATGAGATAATGAATCTCTTTATGATGCCTGGGAGAGGTATAGGAGGATGCTAAGAAAATGTCCCACTGAAATATTTTCAGAATGGGTACAATTAAACATCTTCTATTATAGACTTTTAGACATGGCTAGAATGTTTTTGGATCACTCTGCTGGTGGATCCATACACATGATAATGACCATTGAAAAAGCTCAAGAGCTTATTGAGACAGTTGCCACTAATCAACATCTGTACTCATCTGCTGAGACTTCTATAAAAGGAGAGGTTAAGGCAATATCTACTGAACCTAACCCTCCAGAGCAAGATAGCCTACTGACTCAGCAACTACACGCCCTTGCCCAGCAGATACTGGAATTGCAAGAGGCTTTGTGAGAAACTCAGGCTTCTAACAAAAATGTAGAAGCCCAATTGAGTCAGACAAGGCAGCAGTTATCTAAGCAGATAACAGATGAAGTCCAGGCTATCCAACTGAGAAGTGGGAAATCATTGAACACCCAACCTCAGTACAATAAGAAAGAAAAGCCCATAGTGGAGAACCAGGTCTCTGTGCAAGATGACTCTGGGCGTTCAAATGCCCAGGAAGGTATCACTCCTCGTGTTCAGGCAGAGACTGGGCATTCAAATGCCCAAGGAGGAAGCACTCTTGGCGTTGAACGCCAGAAAGGGGGCAGCAACAAGGGCGTTAAATTCCCAAGCACAGGAGGATAGCCATATACTGACAACAACCCTCCTAAGCAAGCTAGTAACCCCCCTTCTAACACAGATGGCATTCGGCCCTCATCAACTAAGATTGATGAGTACAAGGTTAAGATGCCATTTCCTCAGAAACTCTATCAAGAGGAAAAGGATAAATAGTTTGCCCACTTTGTGGAATATCTCAGAATATTAGAGATCAATATTCCTTTTGCAGAGGCTCTTGAACAGATACCTTCTTATGCAAAGTCCATGAAGGACATCTTAAGTCATAAGAAGGATTGGAGAGAGACAGAAACAGTCCTCCTCATTGAAGAGTGCAGTGTAATCATTCAAAACGGCTTACTAGAGAAACTTAAAGATACTGGAGGCTTTATGATACCATGCACTCTATGTGATGCTTGTACAAGGACAGCCCTATGTGACCTTGGAGCAAGCATCAACCTAATACCTGCTTTATTAATAGAGAAGCTTTGCTTGACTAAGGAAGTAAAACAAACCTGTATATGCCTTCAACTTGCTGATGGTTCCATTAAGATACCATCAGGAGTAACCGAAGACATGATTGTCAGGGTTGGGCCCTTTGCCTTTCCCACTGACTTTGTGGTATTGGACATGGAAGGGCATAAGAGTGCATCTCTTATCCTAGGAAGACCTTTCCTAGTTACAGGACGGACCCTCATTGATGTTGAAAAAGGGGAAGTAACCCTAAGAGTCATTGAGGAAAAGTTTGTACTGAATGCTGTCAAGGCTATGCAGCATCCAAACATTCTTGAGGAATGCATGAGCATTGACCTCATTGATTCCCTGGTGAAAGAGGTCAACATGGCTGAAAGCTTCAAGAAAGGGCTAAATGAGATCCTTGATGATACTCAGACTAATCCAGAGGAACCTCTGGAAACCTCTGAGGAGAAGGAGAAGCCTCCAAAGCTTGAGCTTAAGCCATTACCATCCTCTCTGAAATATGCATTTCTGGGAGATGGAGAAAACTATCCTGTGATCATAAGCTCTACCTTAGAGCCACATGAAGAAGAAGCACTAATCAAAGTGCTCAAAATACATAGGACCACTCTTGGGTGGACTATAAGTGACCTTAAGGGCATTAGCCCTGTCCGATGTATGCATAAAATCCTGCTGGAGGATAATGCCAAACCAATGGTACAACCACAGAGGCGATTGAATCCAGCCATAAAGGAAGTAGTGCAGAAGGAAGTCACTAAACTCTTTAAGGCCGGGATTATTTATCCTATTTCTGAAAGCCTATGGGTGAGCCCTGTCCAAGTTGTTCCCAAGAAGGGAGGCATGACAGTGGTTCATAATGAAAAGAATGAACCGATCCCTAAAAGGACAGTTACAGGGTGGCGTATGTGCATTGACTATAGAAGACTCAATGACGCCACCAGGAAAGATCACTTTCCGTTACCCTTCATTGTCCAAATGCTTGAGAGACTAGCAGGTCATGCTTTTTACTGCTTCTTGGATGGATATTCCAAGTACAATCAAATAGCAGTGGATCCACAGGATCAAGAGAAGACATCATTCACATGTCCACCTGGAGTGTTTGCC
This sequence comes from Arachis ipaensis, assembly GCF_059453495.1. Classification (NCBI taxonomy): domain Eukaryota; kingdom Viridiplantae; phylum Streptophyta; class Magnoliopsida; order Fabales; family Fabaceae; genus Arachis; species Arachis ipaensis. Next base: position 66,582,215 of record NC_142439.1, on the reverse strand, counting down.
TATAGACGAATGCCATTTGGCCTATACAATGTGCCTACCACCTTTTAGAGATGTATCTTATCCAACTTCTCTGATATGGTAGAGAAGTTCCTTGAAGTATTCATAGATGACTTCTCTGTTTTTGGAGACTCATTTGACTCCTGCCTTGATCATCTGACCTGAGTTTTGAAAAGATGCTAAGAAACAAAACTAGTTCTAAACTGGGAGAAATGCCACTTCATGGTAACTGAAGGCATTGTTCTTAGACATCGGATCTCAAATAAGGGAATAAAAGTAGATCAAGCTACGGTGGAAGTGATAGAACGCTTGCCTCCACCTACTAATGTCAAGGCAATCAGAAGCTTCCTAGGACATGCGGGATTTTACAGGCGGTTCATAAAAGATTTTTCAAAAATTACAAAACCCCTGTGTAATCTTTTGGCTACTGATGTTCCATTCATCTTTAACCAAGAATGCTTGCATGCCTTTGAGACCCTGAAAGCCAAGCTTGTCACCGCTCCTATCATCTCTGCACCCAACTGGGACTTGCCATTTGAACTAATGTGTGATGCAAGTGATCATACAATTGGCGCAGTCCTGGGGTAGAGACATGAGAAGCTCCTGCATATCATTTATTATGCTAGTCGTGTACTAAATGATGCGCAGAAAAACTACACTACTACCGAAAAGGAGCTACTTGCAGTGGTTTATGCCATTGACAAGTTCAGATCCTACCTAGTAGGATCTAAGGTCATTATTTATACTGACCATGTTGCTCTAAAGTATCTACTCACTAAGCAGGATTCTAAACCCAGACTTATAAGATGGGTATTACTCCTGTAAGAGTTTGATATAGAAATTAGAGACAGAAAAGGGACAGAAAATCAGGTGGCTGATCACTTGTCCCGGATTGAGCCAGTAATTGGTACTTCTCCCTCCATTAACATATCTGAATCCTTTCCAGATGAGTAACTCTATGCCATTCGGACAGTACCTTGGTTTGCAAAGATTGCAAATTATAAGGCTATAAGTTTTATTCCCAAGGAGTTTACTAGGTAGCAAGCCCGGAGATTCATGCATGATGCAAAAAATTAGCTATGGGATGAGCCATATCTCTTCAAGAGATGCTCAGATGGAATAATCCAACGATGTGTGTCTGAAGAAGAGGCACAAAGAATTCTATGGCATTACCATGGTTCAGACTATGGAGGACACTTTGGAGGTGGGCGGACAGCTACCAAGGTTCTCCAAAGTGGCTTTTACTGGCCTACTCTCTTTAAGGATTCTAGAGAGTTCATCCGTAACTGTGATAGTTGTCAAATGGCTGGCAATCTCCCTCATGATCACAGCATGCCTCAGCAAAGAATCTTAGAGATTGAGCTGTTTGACGTATGAGGCATAGATTTCATGGAACTATTCTCGCCTTCATACTTAAACACATACATCATTGTGGTAGTAGATTATATGTCTAAATAAGTTGAAGCAATAGCAACACCCACTAATGACACCAGATTAGTAATGAAGTTCCTCCAAAAGAACATCTTCAGCAGATTTAGTGTCCCTAGGACATTAATTAGTGACAGAGGCACTCATTTCTGTAACAGACAGTTGGATTCTGCCTTAAGCAGTTATGGAGTTTGCCATAAAGTAGCAACACCGTACCATCTCCAAACAAATGGACAAGGTGAAGTCTCAAATAGGGAACTAAAGCAAATCCTAGAAAGGACAGTAAGCGCCTCTAGAAAGGATTGGGCCACAAAGCGTGATGATGCTCTGGGGGCATACAGTACAGCTTTCAAAACCCCCATTGGAACTTCACCATACCAATTGGTATACAGGAAGTCCTGTCATTTGCCAGTGGAACTAGAACATAAAGTCTATTGGGCTACTAGATTCCTTAACCTTGATGCTAAAGCAGCAGGGGAGAAATGACTGCTCCAACTTAATGAGTTGGATGAATTCCGCTTAGATGCATTTGAAAATGCAAAGATCTATAAGGAAAAGGAAAATAGGTGGCATGACAGGAAGATAGCTTCTAGAGTCTTTGAACCAGGATAAAAGATCCTGCTCTTTGATGACAAGTCATCTTAGCCTAGTTTCACTAGCCTTTTTCTTTTGTTTTCAATTGAATTATGCACTTTCTTGAGCCATAAGCAAGCTAATTGGGTAGATTTTCATGCTTCCTTTGATTTAATCAACCATAGATGAATTAATGCAATTTCATGAGGTTTTATGCTATAATTGTCACATATTATGAAAGAATGAATATCTCATGATTTTGAGCATAGCTTTGATGTGTTTGGTTTATTAATGATAGGTGAAGAAAGCTTGGAGAAAGGTTGAAGCAAGAAGGAATGGCTAGGAGGAAGAGAGGACAAAAAGTTTGAGCAAAAGTTTGCCTCAAACTTTAGCTCAAACTTTTGGAATAAGTAAAAATGAACCAGGGAGCAAAAAGCTGGACCAAAAGTTTGCCTCAAACTTTTGTGCAAACTTTTGGGCAAAAAGCTTGAGCAAAAGTTTGCCTCAAACTTTAGCTCAAACTTTTTGGCAAACGTTGGCATCAAAAATCAACACCCTGGAGAGCAAAAGTTTGCGCCAACGTTTGCCTCAAACTTTTTGGCAAACGTTGGCGCCATGAGTGTGCAAGGGGAGGCCAACGTTTGAGCAAAAGTTTGACCCCAAACTTTAGCTCAAACGTTGGTAGCAGCAAAATGGGGTGGCTGATATGAAAAGTTTGAGTAAAAGTTTGCCTCAAACTTTTACTCAAACTTTTTCTCAAGCTTTCATGATTCCAAACCCGGTTCACTTCGGTTCTTCTCCAAACTCCAAGAGCAATCAACCAAGGCCTCTATCAACCCAATTCCATCAAGAGCAAAGGCCCAATTGAAGGCTTGAAGACCATTTGAAGAAAGTGTATAAATAGCATAGGATTTAAGTTTTTAGGGGGCTTTCTTTTTGGTTTTGATTAGTACACTTAGTAGAGAGCTCACTTGACATTTCTTAGCATTGTTGTTTTAATTCAAGAGAATTTGGAAGGAGAATTGATCTCTCCTCTTCCTTGTTCTTGCCTAGCACTCTTTACTTTCCTTGTCTTGGATCTTGGGGTGGAGAATTGATGCGCATAAACTTGTTATGCTACGATTTAGGAAATTGCACGATCGGCAAAATTCCTTCCGGCAAGTGCACCGGTTATCGTCAAGTAAAAACTCACAATAGAGTGAGGTCGAATCCCACAAGGATTGGTTGAGTGAGCAATTCGGATTAGAAGTATGTTCTAGTTGAGCGGAATCAAGATTTAGATGAGAATTGCGGAATGTAAAATTGCATGAATTAAAGAGCGAGAAGCTAAATTGCTGAAATTAAAAGGGATGGGGGTGATTGCATGAATTTAATTGCAGAATGTAAAGAGAAAGTGGTAAATCAGAAATGGGGAATTCATTGGGTTATAGGAGATATTGAGATCTCCGAATCAAAACATGTTTATCTCTTCCTCAACCAATGCGTTCATTGAATTTTGCTTGGCAATCTTATATGATTGGATCCCAATCCCTTGGCTCACCAATTCTCTCTAAAAACGAACAAATTCCCAATCCCTTGGTTTAAATGTTCATAAGAAGAGATGATGCTCGATCACTGATTATACCACACAGTTTCATGAACCACAATTTGGTAGGATTACATGTCACAATATCCATCCAAACCCCAATCCAATTCACTGTGAGAAAGCTTCTCTAGCATGAATCCTCCATTCCTTTCCCAAGGTTCCGAAGGATTCCAATTATGGGTAGTTTCTTTCCCAAGACAACTACCCAATGGAATTAGATCGAGAAGCTTTCTAACAAAATTCAAGAGAAAAGATTGAAGAAGAAGATAAAGTAGCCTAAAACACCAAACTTAATACTTGCTTGTCCCTAAGCAAGTCCTGAGTTATTTGAGAAGAAAGTATGAAACAGAAAGCAATTACATTGGCTATATTAGCAAGCATTTGAAGTTCATCAGAAGGGTTTTATGCAGAAAGTTGCAGCATCACTTTTCCATACTTATCAAGTAAGATCATCACTTTTTCATTGCATCCATCAAACACTGCTATGGCCTCTTGTTATTCTTATGTCCTTGGCACTTTTCTCTTCTTTGTTTTTCTTTTCTTTTTCTTAGAGCTCCTTTGCTCCTTGTTTGCTTGGTGTCATGTGTTGCACAAGCCTTTGGCATTTTCTTTTTCTTATCAGTGCACTACACATATCCACTTCAGGCATTTTAGTTCACATTTCTTCTTGAGACATTGGTGCCCAGCACCTCTTTGTGTGACTAAATGTTTTGTATTTAGGTTGCTCTTGATAATGGACTTTTGGTTGATAATCCCAGGTTAGTTAACCCAAGTTACCAAGTGTTGAAACACTCCTCAGAACCTATTCATCCAAGCATATCCTTAACACATGAACACCACAGGCATTTGTCTCAGAAGTTCAAACCATTGGTGCCTAGCTTATTTTCTCAAATTTTTTCTTTTTGGTTGCCCTTTTTCAGTGGCTTTTTCTTCTTCTTTTTCTTTCTTTTTCATGGCCAAAGACATTTATTCATCAAGATCCATAGACAGTTTTCAATTTCCACATAAAAAATGATAATTCTACACTTTATTTCCAGTGATCTGACTGAACAATCAAGCATGCATACCACCACTTAATTCTACTTGATTTGTCACTAATTTAGCCAAGTTACTTTTGTTCAAACTTTTCTTTTATTTTTGGAAACAGAACAAGCATGGCAAGCACTTGTTTAAGAAGGTGAAGTTATATCCAAACATCTAGGCATTCACTTTATTCAAAGCAATAACAGACACTCATATACTAAAAACTTCACATTCCAGAAAGATTCAACATTTACAGTTTAAACCAGAACAAGCATGCTTTTGTTTGCCCTTTTTAAAGAATTATCAAGGAACAATACCACCTTGTGAAATTCCTTGTTTTCTCTTTGTTGCCAGGAAACACTTTGATTTCTCCTTCTTCTCCTAATTGTTGCTTCATGTTTTAAGATCCTTGTTTCCTTTCCTGCAAAGAGTGATGAAGTTGCTTGCTTCTCAAGCACTTGATTGGTTAGCTCAACTATGTGTGGGTAAGTATCTGAGTCTTAAGTTGGTGTGTGAACACCAAACTTAGTCTCCCACTTACTTCTCTGTTCTTTGAATCCTTGAGTTCTCTTTGGAATGAAGTTTCTGCTAAGGGTTTTAAGCATTTCTGTGACTGCTTAGAATGGTTGTTCCTTTCATATAATTCAAAGGTTGTTGTGTTCAGTTGATCTTTGGTTGGAGTTTTGGTATGTGGACTTGTTATGTTGGTTTTGCTGGTTTCCCCACCCAAAGTTTGGGTGATTTTTCCAGCCTGGGTTGTAAGTGTTGGAATGTGGATCATATGGTTGCCTTTGTTGATTTCCTACATAATTAGCCTCTTCCCAATCACCTCCTTCAGTACTTTCTTCCTCTTGATCTTGTGTGTGTATTGCAGCCACTTGTTTTGTTTCTAATTTCCTGGTGAGCTCTGCTAGTTGCTTGGCAAACACCTTGTTCTGGGCTAGAATTGTATCAACATGGTTCAGCTCCATGACTCCCTTAGTGTTGTGTCTCTCTGATGCATAGTAGTACTCATTCTCAGCCACTGTCTCAATCACTTCAATGGCTTCTTCCACAGTCTTTTTCCTGTTCAATGAACCTCCTGATGAATGGTCTACAGCCTTCCTTGATTCATAAGACAGTCCATCATAGAAAATATGCAATTGCACCCAGTCATGGAACATGTCTGGTGGGCATTTCCTTGTCAAATCCTTGAATCTCTCCCATGCCTCGTAGAGAGTTTCACCATCTTGTTGTCTAAACGTCTGAACCTCAGATCGAAGCCTATTGACCTTTTGTGGGGGGTAGAAACGTGCCAGAAACTTGCTTTCCACCTCATCCCAGGTTGTTAGGCTCCCCCTTGGGAATGATTCCAGCCACTTAGCTGCCTTGTCCCTAAGTGAAAATGGGAACAAAAGTAGTTTATATGCATCTTCCTGGACTCCATTGGACTTCACAGTGTCACAAATTCTCAGGAATTTTGTGAGATGTTGGTTTGGGTCTTCATTAGCACTTCCACCAAATGAACAATGATTCTCCACAAGTGATATTAGCTGTGGTTTGAGCTCAAAATTGTTGGCCTGAATGGGTGGTTTCTGGATGCTGCTACCACAATTCCCAGAGGTTGGGTTTATGTATGAACTAAGAACCCTCCTCTCAGGAATGGCATTGTTTCCATCAGCTCTCTCATGGTTGTGAACTTCTCTATCCATGTTGAGATCTAAAGCTTCCTCAAAATTGTCCTCAGATTCTCCTTCAGATTCCTCTTCTCCCAGTACTCTCTTCCCTCTTGCTTCCCTTCTCAGTCTATGAAGGGTCCTCTCTGGTTCGGTATATGGAGGAGTTGATGTCTCTCCTCTCCTACCTGTCATACAAGAACACAGCACAGGCAACAAACAAGTGAAATACTCTTGGTTAATGGAAGAGTATGGTTAGAGCAGTTGAGGAATTAATTCAAACAGTTAGTGAGTCAGTGAGTTAGTTGCTTGAATTTAAAGGCATAAAGAAAGAAAGCATGTAACAGAGTGCAGAAATTAAAATTCAACAAGTAACTTGTACTGAATTAATCAAAACAAAAAAAATGCTCAATCTAGTTAACTTCCAATTTGAGAATTGTCAATCGAAAACCAATCCCCGGCAACGGCGCCATAAACTTGATGCGCATAAACTTGTTATGCTACGATTTAGGAAATTGCACGATCGGCAAAATTCCTTCCGGCAAGTGCACCGGTTATCGTCAAGTAAAAACTCACAATAGAGTGAGGTCGAATCCCACAAGGATTGGTTGAGTGAGCAATTCGGATTAGAAGTATGTTCTAGTTGAGCGGAATCAAGATTTAGATGAGAATTGCGGAATGTAAAATTGCATGAATTAAAGAGCGAGAAGCTAAATTGCTGAAATTAAAAGGGATGGGGGTGATTGCATGAATTTAATTGCAGAATGTAAAGAGAAAGTGGTAAATCAGAAATGGGGAATTCATTGGGTTATAGGAGATATTGAGATCTCCGAATCAAAACATGTTTATCTCTTCTTCAACCAATGCGTTCATTGAATTTTGCTTCGCAATCTTATATGATTGGATCCCAATCCCTTGGCTCACCAATTCTCTCTAAAAACGAACAAATTCCCAATCCCTTGGTTTAAATGTTCATAAGAAGAGATGATGCTCGATCACTGATTATACCACACAGTTTCATGAACCACAATTTGGTAGGATTACATGTCACAATATCCATCCAAACCCCAATCCAATTCACTGTGAGAAAGCTTCTCTAGCATGAATCCTCCATTCCTTTCCCAAGGTTCCGAAGGATTCCAATTATGGGTAGTTTCTTTCCCAAGACAACTACCCAATGGAATTAGATCGAGAAGCTTTCTAACAAAATTCAAGAGAAAAGATTGAAGAAGAAGATAAACTATTATTGATTCATTGAATTACAATAGAGCTCCCTAACCCAATGAAAGGGGGTTTAGTGAGTCATAGCTCTGAATTCAATTACAAAGATATGAAAACTAGCCAAATGAAAGTAAAAATCTTTCCTAACTTAAATTCTATCCTATTTATACACTTTCTATATTGAGCTTCTGTTGTGTTTCTTAGGCTTTGAGGCCTCTCCCTGCTTTCCTTTTGCCTTGGGTTTATGATCCATAATCTTGATGAGGCTGTTGATCCAAAATCTGTAACATTCATTGAGCCAACTTAGTGATAATCAAATAATGACACATGACTCAATAAATTGAAATTTCAGACTCATCAATCCTTCAGGCCCAATCCCATAAACCATGATATTCAATTGGGTTTCATACCAGAGTAAGTTTAAGTTAATGTTTGTGCTCAAATACTAACTTAAACCGCAATATTGTTGGCCCAGAAACCTTTTCCAAGAGTGGCGTTTAAGTTGCAGTTTAAGCTTAAACTGTAGCTTAAACGCCAGACACTTCCAGTGATGCCTTTTGTGGAAGCACGTTTAAGCTTCAGTTTAAGGTTAAACTGAAGCTTAAACGTGGAGATAGAAAAAGGCAGCCCTGGAGGTCGAACACGTTTAAGCTCCAGTTTAAGGTTAAACTGGAGCTTAAACGTGGAAATGGAAGAAGGCATCCTGGAGGTCGAACACGTTTAAGCTCCAGTTTAAGGTTAAACTGGAGCTTAAACGTGGAAGCTGAGAAAGGTAGCCCTGGAGGTGTCGAACACGTTTAAGCTCCAGTTTAAGGTTAAACTGGAGCTTAAACGTGGAAATGGAGAAAGCAACCCTGGAGGAGAAAACTTGGTCGAACACGTTTAAGCTCCAGTTTGAGGTCAAACTGGAGCTTAAACGTGGAAATGGCTCCCTGGTGGACTTCCCATTTCTGGCGTTTAACTTCCAGTTTAAGGTTAAACTGGAGGTTAAACGTGGAAATGCTTCCTGATTGGCATTCTCATTCTGGCGTTTAACCTCCAGTTTAAGGTTAAACTGGAGGTTAAACGTGGAATGCTTCTTTGGTGAGACTTTCATTCTGGCGTTTAACCTCCAGTTTAAGGTTAAACTGGAGGTTAAACTTCAGTTTCAGCATTTCTTAGCCTTCATGATTCTGGCGTTTAAGCTCCAGTTTAGGCTTAAACTGGAACTTAAACTCCACATGTGATATTCAAGCTTCCTTTATTGACTTTGTTGCTTCCTTGCCTAGCCTCTTCTTCCCTGAAATCATCCAAACAATTGCATCAAAGTCTTGCAAAATTTCATGAGAAATCTTCCATTCATAGCATTCAAGTAATATAACTAAAAACTCATGGAATTTGCATCAAAATCATACTGTTTGGATGGTTCATTGCTTTGTTCTTCTTTTAACCATTCTTGGTTACTTTAAGCTCAAGAAAATGCATAAAACATCTAAAACTATCAAAAAAATGCTAGTGAAACTAGCCTAAGATGCCTTGGCATCAAGAATTGAAGGAAATCTGTTTCAATCTCATCCTGAGATCTCTTTGTTTCATTTTACTGCATAATTAAATTTTCATTTTGGTTAATTGCTTCTGTCTTCTACTTTCTCTGCAATTTACAATTTACAATTCCTTTGCAATTGTTCTTGTTGGATCTAGGAAGGCATTGAGATCTAGAATTGGTTATCTAGTCTCTTGAGTCCTGAGATCTAAATTCTCATTTTACTTTCTCTGTTTAACGCTTTTCATGCTCATTTACAATTCTGTTTTTAGATCCGGTTCAATCCAAGTTATCTTCTATTCCTCTGCTTGTTGAATTTTACTTTCCCTTGTTTAATTTCTGCAAATCCAATTCCCAATTCCCTTTACAATTCAAGCCATTTACATTTCTTGCACTTTAAGATTCTGAAATTTACATTTCTTGCGTTCTAAGTTTCTGCCATTTAATTTCTTGTTCTTTAAGATTCAGCACTTTAAATTTCAGTTCTCTTTAATTTCATGCAATTTACCCATTCCCTTTACTTCCCATGCAATTTAATTTCTGCAAATCACAATTCACTCAACCAAATCTTGATTCACTTGACTAAATCAACCACTAAACTAAAATTGCTCAATCCTTCAATCCCTGTGGGATCGACCTCACTCCCGTGAGTTATTATTACTTGATGCGACCCGGTGCACTTGCCGGTGAGTTTTGTGTCGGATCGTTTTCTGCACATCAAGTTTTTGGTGCCGTTGCCAGGGATTGATTAGATTGACAATGATTAAGTGAAGTGTAGATATAGATCAAGCACTTTTTCTTTTCTGTCCTTTAACTTTCAATTAACCCACTAACTGTTTGAATTTTTGCTTAAGCTAACTAAAACTTCATTTTAGCAGTAGATTGAAGTATCACTGGTTTGTGTGTTTCTTATGTTCTGCTTGTATGTCAGGTACAAGAAGAACCACACCAACCTTTCATGAACAAGACGAAAGAACTCTCAGGAGGTTAAGAAGAGCTGAAAGAGGGAAAAATATTGTTGGAGAAGAGGAATCAGAAGAAGAATTCCAAGATATGGAGGAACATTCAACCAATCCACCTGGTGGAGCAGACAATAACAACAACAACCCACCCCAGAGGAGAGTTTTGGCCTCCTACACCTTTGCAAATGCTAGACATTATGGAAGCAGCATTCTCACCCCTAATGTCAATGCAAATAACTTTGAATTGAAGCCACAACTCATTACATTGGTCCAAAACAACTGCTCGTTTGGGGGAGGACCATTGGAGGATCCAAATCAACATCTATCTACCTTCTTAAGGATTTGTGACACTATCAAGTCCAATGGCGTGAATCCTGAGACTTACAAGCTTCTGCTGTTCCCGTTCTCATTAAGGGACAAGGCCGCACAATGGCTTGAAACTTTTCCTCAAGGAAGCATCACTAGCTGGGATGATTTGGTGACTAAATTTCTAGCCAAATTCTATCCACCTCAAAGAGTCATCAGGCTGAAAACTGAGGTGCAAACATTCACACAATTGGATGCTGAAAATCTGTATGCATGGGAGGGATACAAGGCTCTGCTGAGGAAATGTCCACCAGAAATGTTCACTGAGTGGGACAAGCTACAGAACTTCTATGAAGGACTCACTCTAAAGGCTCAAGAATCACTTGACCACTCAGCTGGAGGATCATTGCAACTGATGAAAACAGCAGAAGAAGCTCAAAATCTTATTGACATGGTGGCCAACAATCAATATTTCTTTGCTCACCAAAGAAATCGCCAACCATCACAAAGGAGAGGAGTAATGGAGCTAGAAGGAGTGGACTCAATATTGGCTCAAAACAAGATGATGCAGCAGCAAATTCAACAACAATTTGAGCAAATGGCCAAGAGGATTGATAGCCTCCAAGTTGCAGCAGTTAACACAAGCCAACCATCTTCCACATGGGGGCAAAATAAAGAAACTCAAGAAGAACAACAACAAGAGCAAGTACAGTATATGCACAACCAAGGACCAAATGAAGTGTATGGTGATACATACAATCCATCCTGGAAGAACCACCCAAACCTCAGATGGGGAGATAATCACACCCAAAACCAACAACCATGGCAGAGGAACTCAAACCAAAACAACCCAAGAAGCAACCAAAACCACAACTAGCAGCAAACTAACCAGAACCCCTACAGAAAACCTCAAAATAACTACCCCAACTCCAACCAGTACCAATCCAATAACCAACCCACTAACCAAAATGCCTACCATCCACCACCCACATCTCACAACCCACCTCAAGTATCACCTGAATCTCAAAGAGTCACTAACTTGGAGACCATGATGGATAAAATGTTGAAACACCAGGAAATAACAACCAAGAACCATGAAGCCTCCATAAAGAGCCTAGAGAGGCAAATTAGGCAAATCTCCAAACAGATTTCTGTTGAGAGACCTTCAAGTTCACTGCCGAGTGACACAATCCCAAATCCTAAGGAAGAATGCAAGGCAATACAATTAAGGAGTGGGAGAACATTGAAGAGCAGCAAGAGACCACTAGAAGGGGAACAGTCAACACACACAGAAGAAGCCAATGATGATGATGCAATGGCAAGCAAGCAAGCTTCAAAACAAATTCAAGAAAAGGAGAAACAATAAAAAATCCCAAAAAAGGGGAATGAAGCAATTGAAGAGCCAACAAAGAATCAAAAGCAACAAGCAGAGAAGGCCTTTGTACCTCCACTGCCATATCCCCAGAGGTTCAACAAAGAGGCTAAGGACCAACATTTTCATAAGTTCCTTGAGACTCTCAAGAAGCTGGAGATCAATATTCCCTTGGCTGAAGCACTTGAGCAAATGCCTCTGTATGCCAAGTTTTTGAAGGAGCTTATCAATAAGAAAAGAAGTTGGGATAAGAAAGAAACCATACTGCTTACTGAGGAATGCAGAGCCTTGATTCAAAAAGGGCTTCCTCCTAAGCTTGAGGACCCAGGGAGCTTTTTGCTACCTTGCACCATTGGGGAATTAACCATCACTAAAGCAATGTGCGATCTAGGAGCAAGTATCAACTTAATACCATCCTCCTTGGTAAAAAAGTTGCATATAGAGGAAGTTAAACCGGTACGGATATCTCTAGAGCTAGTAGATAAGTCAACGGTATACCCCAGGGGTATGATTAAAAACCTTCTCGTTAAGGTGGACAATTTCATATACCCTGCAGATTTTGTGGTTCTAGATTCAGATGGGGATGATGGCGACTCTATTATACTGGGAAAGCCATTCTTGGCCACTGCTAGAGTTATCATAGACATAGAGCAAGGAGAACTAACTCTCCGGATGCATGATAAGAGTGTCACTTTGAAGGTATTACCAGAAGCCCAGTTTAGTAATGAGAGGAGGGACTACATGGAAATTGACAAGGTGATTCACAACAACATCCCAAGGCAGAAGATTGTGCAGAAGGATGAAAAAGTCCAAGGGGATATTGGAGTATTAGCCACTGAAGAAAGAGATCCCCAAGGTAAGCCTACAGCCAGAAAAGAAAGATCAACAAAAAAAGGGATGAAACGCAGAAACAAAACAAAAAGGGGTTGGAAGAACAGGAAGATTCCAACAGAGGGGCTTTCCAAAGGTGACAAAGTGCAATTGATATATCAACAACTGGGAGCAAGCCAACAGATTGATGACTATTACACTGTCAGCAACATACTCTCGTTGGAACATGCTGAAATTGAACACCAGAGAACAAAGAGGAGGATCACAGTTAGGGGAGACAAGTTGAGACACTACAATCCTCAACCACCATAAAAGAAAGCTCCAATGTCAAGCTAGTGACAATAAAAGAGCGCTTGTTGGGAGGCAACCCAACCTGAGGTAGTTTTCTTTTCATAGCTTTTTCAATAAAAATGTTGAATAATTGATATGTATTGCAAGGAGCTAAGTTTGGTGTTGCACACCAAAAATAACTTAAGGGAGAATGGAGAATTCTAAGTTTGGTGTTCCACCAAAACCTCATTCAAAAGCACATTCTAACTTCCTGCACATTGCTAGTTCCAAGCAATCAAACAGATTATTCAACCACTGCTTTTTAGTCTTTACTTCATAATCTTTAGCAAGGACACAAGATTTTGCCTAGAGTTAACCTGCTGTATCCAGAAAAGTGGCAAGAAATTAAGTTTGGTGTTCCCACACCAAATTAAATCCACAAGCCACACTCAATTCATGCATACTAACTGGTCATCTAAGGGCTTGAGAAGCAAGCATTGAGAATTGTGCAGGGAATTCACCACCATTTGAAGACACTATGCATCATAACTCAAAAGGGAACAACAGAAGGAAGGACAAAGGAACTGCAAACCAATAGGTTGTATTTACACTTAACTCTTGCTGTTGAAAGATGTTTTGACTTGTGTTTTGTGTTCATCTAATACAAGTAGAATCACTCTTAAAATAAGTAAGCTAGTCTATGTATGTGCTTGTGTGTTTACTTTCACTGAACAAAAAGTATGTTTTGTCCCCTGCATCTTTAATTCAATAAAAGAAATGTTTGAATATGAAGTGAGACAGTTCTCTGTTAGATAGAAGTATAATAAAAGTAAGTGGTGGTGTGTGTGTGTGATTGTATAATAGCTCACTTTTAGTGAATAAAAGAACTAGGATGTCTCCCTCTAAGTAGAAAGTGGCTTACTGTCTATGAATCTCAATCAAATAAAAATCCTTGGTTAGAAAGAAAAACAAAAAGAAAGAAAAAAAAAGGGGAGAAAAAGAAATAGCCAAAGAGTGGCAGAACAAAAGAAAACAAAAAGAAACAAAGCTGGACACCAATAGCTTGAACCTTAGAATATATGCCTGTGGTGTCTTTGTACTAGGATCTGCTTGGATTATTAAGCTCTTTGGAGTGCATCAACACTCGGTGACTTGGGTTAACTAACCCGGGATCATCAGCTGAAAGTCCACTATCAAGAGCAACCTAACTACAAGGCATTTAGTAGCCCAAAGAGGTGCTGGGCATCAATGTTTTAAGAAGGAATGTGAGCCAAGTGTCTATAGTGAATAATGTGTCAAGTATAAAGAAAAGAAAATGAACTAACATGACACTCAAATAAAGCTTATGAACAAAATAATAGCCAAGGATAAAGGAATAAATAGAGGTCATAGCAGTATGTTACTTGAAGCTTGAAGGAGACTTTCTAGGCTTAAGAGTCAATAAAAAGTGAGTGCTTACATATCCACATAAAACCCCATGAACTACCAATAACACTCTACTAGCATGAACATCCTCTTCCATTTCATTCTTTCTTCTCAATAAATCTTTTCTTGCTTGGGGACAAGCAAGCTTTAAGTTTGGTGTTGTGATGACAAGTCGTCTTAGCCTAGTTTCACTAGCCTTTTTCTTTTGTTTTCAATTGAATTATGCACTTTCTTGAGCCATAAGCAAGCTAATTGGGTAGATTTTCATGCTTCCTTTGATTTAATCAACCATAGATGAATTAATGCAATTTCATGAGGTTTTATGCTATAATTGTCACATATTATGAAAGAATGAATATCTCATGATTTTGAGCATAGCTTTGATGTGTTTGGTTTATTAATGATAGGTGAAGAAAGCTTGGAGAAAGGTTGATGCATGAAGGAATGGCTAGGAGGAAGAGAGGACAAAAAGTTTGAGCAAAAGTTTGCCTCAAACTTTAGCTCAAACTTTTGGAATAAGTAAAAATGAACCAGGGAGCAAAAACCTGGACCAAAAGTTTGCCTCAAACTTTTGTGCAAACTTTTGGGCAAAAAGCTTGAGCAAAAGTTTGCCTCAAACTTTAGCTCAAACTTTTGGGAGAAAAGCTTGAGCCAACGTTTGCCTCAAACCTTTTAAAAAACGTTGGCATCAAAAATCAACACCCTGGAGAGCAAAAGTTTGCGCCAACGTTTGCCTCAAACTTTTTGGCAAACGTTGGTGCCATGAACAACACACCTTGGAGAGCAAAAGTTTGCGCCAACGTTTGCCTCAAACTTTTTGGCAAACGTTGGCGCCATGAGTGTGCAAGAGGAGGCCAACGTTTGAGCAAAAGTTTGACCTCAAACTTTAGCTCAAACGTTGGTAGCAGCAAAATGGGGTGGCTGATATGAAAAGTTTGAGTAAAAGTTTGCCTCAAACTTTTACTCAATCTTTCATGATTCCAAACCCGGTTCACTTCGGTTCTTCTCCAAACTCCAAGAGCAATCAACCAAGGCCTCTATCAACCCAATTCCATCAAGAGCAAAGGCCCAATTGAAGGCTTGAAGACCATTTGAAGAAAGTGTATAAATAGCATAGGATTTAAGTTTTTAGGGGGCTTTCTTTTCGGTTTTGATTAGTACACTTAGTAGAGAGCTCACTTGACATTTCTTAGCATTGTTGTTTTAATTCAAGAGAATTTGGAAGGAGAATTAATCTCTCTTCTTCCTTGTTCTTGCCCAGCACTCTTTACTTTCCTTGTCTTGGATCTTGGGGTGGAGAATTGAAGGAAATCTGTTTCAATCTCATCCTGAGATCTCTCTGTTTCATTTTACTGCATAATTAAATTTCCATTTTGGTTAATTGCTTCTGTCTTCTACTTTCTCTGCAATTTACAATTTACAATTCCTTTGCAATTGTTCTTGTGGATCTAGGAAGGCATTGAGATCTAGACTTGGTTATCTAGTCTCTTGAGTCCTGAGATCTAAATTCTCATTTTACCTTCTCTGTTTAACGCTTTTCATGCTCATTTACAATTCTGGTTTTAGATCCGGTTCAATCCAAGTTATCTTCTATTCCTCTGCTTGTTGAATTTTACTTTCCCTTGTTTAATTTCTGCAAATCCAATTCCCAATTCCCTTTACAATTCAAGCCATTTACATTTCTTGCACTTTAAGATTCGGAAATTTACATTTCTTGCGTTCTAAGTTTCTGCCATTTAATTTCTTGTTCTTTAAGATTCAGCACTTTAAATTTCAGTTCTCTTTAATTTCATGCAATTT
The DNA here is from genome assembly GCF_059453495.1 of Arachis ipaensis. Taxonomy (NCBI): domain Eukaryota; kingdom Viridiplantae; phylum Streptophyta; class Magnoliopsida; order Fabales; family Fabaceae; genus Arachis; species Arachis ipaensis. The sequence goes on along the minus strand of NC_142439.1, from coordinate 66,566,245 downwards.
ACCCATTCCCTTTACTTCCCATGCAATTTAATTTCTGCAAATCACAATTCACTCAACCAAATCTTGATTCGCTTGACTAAATCAACCACTAAACTAAAATTGCTCAATCCTTCAATCCCTGTGGGATCGACCTCACTCCCGTGAGTTATTATTACTTGATGCGACCCGGTGCACTTGCCGGTGAGTTTTGTGTCGGATCGTTTTCCGCACATCACTCTTCAACTCAAGACTCAAATTTTTCCTTAGGAAACTCAAATCTCGTTGGAAAGGACCCTATGTGATTACGAGTGTATCACCTTATGGTCACATAGAACTCCAAGGTAAGGACCCTAACACAAGGTTCATTGTCAATGGACAGAGGGTCAAACATTACCTTGGAGGAGACATAGAGCCAAGAGGCTCAACACTATTACTAAGTTAAGTGCAGTGAAGTCCAGCTAAAGACATTAAAGAAGCGCTTGTTGGGAGGCAACCCAATGATCCCTTATATGTTATTAATTCTCTAATTACTTCTAGTTTAATTAGTTTTCTTTTTAATTAGTTTTCTTTTTAATTAGTTTTTGATTATATTTTAAGTTAATTTTAATGTTAGTGATCATGAACAGTGCTTAAACAGAGACAGAATAATGCAGAACAGCAAACAGAATACCCTGGAGTAAGGATCTCTCTGACGTTAAACTCCAGAAAGGGTAGGCAAATGGGCGTTCAAACGCCCATGGGGCAATAATCCTAGTGTTAAATGCTAGCCAGGAGGCTCTGGTTGGGCGTTTAATACCCTGAAGGGAGCACAAGCCTGGTGTTAAACGCCAGCCAAGAGACCTTGGCTGGGCGTTTAATGCCCAAGAGGGAGGAACACTTTGGCGTTAAATGCCAAATTGCTAGCAATCTGGGCGTTTAAACGCTAGGATGGCAACATAGAGGTACTGTCAAAATTCTTATCTTTTCTTCATTCAATCTATCTTTTTCTAATTCAATTTCAAAAATTCTTTAATTTTTAAGTCAAATCTTGTTCAAATATTTCAATTTCAATTTAACTTCAATTTTTAAACATTTTTTTTCAAATTTTTTTCAAAGGTTTCATATCTCTTTCAACTTGTCTTCATATTCTTTCAAAGTCCTTTCTTATCTTTAAAATCTTTGTTCATATCTTTTATTAAACATTCAAATTTTTTTCATATTTCTTATCTTATCTTTAAAATTTTTTTATATCTTTTCGTCTCTTTCAAGCTTAACAACTTATCTTTTTCTATCTTTTTCAAAAAATCCTTATCTTTCTTTAATAATTGTTTTCAAAAAAATCCCTTCCCCCCTCCCTATATATATGTGACTGTGCCCCTCTCCTTCATTCACCACCTCTCATTCGAATTCTCTTCTCCTTTTCTTGCTCTATTTCTCTTTTCTACTTCTTGCTTTCTTAACTTTTGCTCGAAGACGAGCAAATCTTCTAAGTTTGGTGTGGAAGGAGCCCTTGTTCTCTCATCAAATTTGAAATTCATAGCTCCAAGAAATGGCAAGACCATCCCAAAAAATAGGAAAGAAGATAACTCAATAATTATTTTCAAACCTGTTCGATTTCTTACCAGGTAACATGAAGAAAATTTTCACAAGATAATGAGTAAAAGGCCAATAATCCCTGAGGTGGGATTCAATTTAGGAGAAGAAGAATACTCAGTTATCCAAGAGCAAATTCGAAGGAGAGGCTGAGAGATTCTAAGTAATCCCGAATTAAATATTGGATACAACATGATCCGTGAATTCTATGCAAATCTGTGGATGACAGATAAGCAAAAGAAAGATGGAACAGCATTCCATACCTTTCGCAGTATGGTTAGGGGGAAGATCATGTTTTTCATCTGGATAGGGTGAGAGAGATCTTCAAACTATTCCTGCAGAGGGATGACAATGAATCCTACAACAAAAGGGTTGTAGCCCACCAAAAGCTACATCAAGTTCTAGAGGACATATGCTTGCCTGGAACTCAATGGATTGAGAACACAAAAGGCCAGCCATGCCAGCTGAAGAGGGCGAACCTCAAGCCAGTTGCTAGAGGTTGGCTAGACTTCATTGGGTGTTCTATACTCTCTACAAGTAACCGCTCTGAAGTCAATATTCCAAGAGCTATGATGATTCACTGCATCATGATGGGGAATGAGGTGGAAGTCCACCAAATAATTCCCCGTGAGGTTTACAAGCTGGCAAACAAGGGGTTTACTAACGCCATGTTGGCTTGTCCAAATCTCATCTTTTGCCTATGCCAAGAGGCCAAGGTTCTGATCCAAGTGGACAACTTTATTCTAGTAGAAAACCCAATCACCAAGCGGGTGATGGAAAATTCCAAGATAGAAGAATTCCACCCTAAAAGGAAGACACCTGAGCCTGCCAAGAGATCTCTCCAATTAAGTATTGGGACCAGCTGAAGGCATCTGTAATACACTTGCAGAGCATTTCAGATAAGCTCAGAAAGGAGCAGAAAGATCAGACTAGCATGATTTGCAAACTGATCAAGGAACAGGAGAAACAAGGGCGAGAGCTGGAGGAGCTGAAGCGCCAGACGCTCTCCCCTGAAGAGCCAAAAGTCCCTCAAGCTAAAGGTTATTTAGTTTCAACCTTGTGACTATTCCTATTCCTATTCACGTATTTCCATCCTAATTTAGAGTTGCATGATCACTAGTAGTATTTAAGTCTTTATTTATTTTTATGTCTTTTAATTTTTAGAATTAAAATAAGCATTAGTAGTAATTAATTTTTTTAATTAGCTATAAATTATTCCTCTTATCATCATTAAACATAAATAAAATAGTGAATTTTTTTAGAAGAATTAAAGATACATGAATTTTTTATTTTTACAGTGAAGAATAGTCAATTATTTTGATGTGGTGGCATTACTTTACTTTTCTGAATGTATGAATAAAGAGTGCATGTTTGAAGTTAGAATTTTAGGATTCTAGCTCTTGGAAGAATGATGAAAAAGAAAAAGTGTTATTGATAATCTGAAAAATCCATAAAATTAATTCTTGAAGCAAGAAAAAGTAGCAAAAAAAAGTTTATTTTTGCAAAAAGAATCGAGAAAAAGCAGAAAAAGCCAATAGCTCTTTAAACCAAAAGGCAAGAGAAAAAAGTCAGTAACCCTTTAAACCAAAAAGCAAGGGTAAAAGGACCCAAGGCTTTGAGCATCAGTGGTTAGGAGGGCCTAAAGGAATAAAATCCTGGCTTAAGCAGCTCAACCAAGCTGTCCCTAGCCATGTGCTTGTGGCATGAAGATGTCAAGTGAAAAGCTTGAGATTGAGCGGTTAAAATCGTGGTCCAAAGTAAAAAGAGTGTGCTTAAGAACTCTTGACACCTCTATTTGGGGATTCTAGCAAAGCTGAATCACAATCTGAAAAGGTTCACCCAGTTAAAGTGTCTATGACATGAATGTATCCGGTGGTAATACTGGAAAACAAAGTGCTTAGGGTCACGGCCAAGACTCTAAAATCTGTGTTCAAGAATCAAAAGAACTAAACTAGGAAAGTCAATAATATTATCTGGATTCTAAGTTCCAAAATAGACCAGCCATTCTGAGTTTCATTGGATAGTGAGATGCCAAAACTATTCAAAAGTAAAAAGCTACTCAGTCCCACTCATCTAATTGAAATTGAGCTTCACCGGAAATTTTGAAATTTATTGTATCTTAGTCTTCTTTTCATCCCATTTTGTTTTAGTTGCTTGGGGACAAGCAACAGTTTAAGTTTGATGTTTTGAAAAGCAGATAATTTGTACGCTTTTTGGCATAGTTTTCATATAGTTTTTAGCATGTTCTGTTTAGTTTTATTAAGTTTTTACAGGTTTTAGTGTTAAATTTATATTTTTAGATTCTACTTTGAGTTTGTGTATTTTTGTACCATTTCAGGTATTTTCTGACTGAATTTGAGGAGCAAGAGCAGAAGTTTGATCCAGAAACAGAGAAAGCACTGCAGATGCTGTCTAGATCTGACCTCCTTGCACTAGGAAGAGCTTTTCTGTAGCTACAAAAGTTCAAGTGGAGCATTCTCAATGGCTATGAAAAGCTGACTTCCAAAGCTTTCCAGTAATGTTTAATAATCTATATTTTGCTCCAGATTAGAAGGCCCAAAACTGGCGTCCAACGCCAACCTCCTGCCCCCTTTCTGGCGTCCAACGCCCAAGGAGTAAAGCCCAGCGTCCAAACGCCCAGAGAGGACCCCCAAGCCAGCGTTCCATGCCCAAAAGACCTCATAGAACATGGATTTCATTTGAGCTTAGCCCAAATACTCATCAAGTGGGCCCCAGAAGTGGATTTTAGCACTAAAAAGACTGTTTTACCCTTACTAGTCATTAGTTTAGTATTTAAGAGTTATTTTTCGCATATCATAGAGACTTTACACATTATATTTGAATTTTACTTTGTATTTTACTTTCAGTATGAGTTTCTAAACCTCCTAGTTTGAGGGGAGGAGCCCTACTGAGCCCTATGAATTAATAAAAGTATTACTGTTTCTTCTTCGATCCGTGTTTGATTAATTCTAAGATGTATATTCACACTTCAACATGATGAATAGGATGATCAGTGACAATCAGCTCTGTTCATTATACTAAGACGAATGTGCCTGACAAACACCCGCGTCTACTTCGGTTCGTGTGAATACTTCAGAGGAAAGCACGCACCACTAGCTATGTTTATACATCTCTCAGACGGCTAATCCATGACTTCATTGGGGACTTCTTGAGACACCAGCTCAGCTAATTTTAGAGAGATTAGAGTCTCTGTAATAGAGGCTAGAACCCAAAGATGCAGCATTCTCTGATCCGAAAGATCCGACCTTGTCTGTGGCGCTTTGAGTAGGATCATTAAGGAGAATCGACTGTACGAGCTTCACCCTCAAGCAGAGATAGATCCATACTAACCCTGGAGTTCAGATCCGGAGGAGTATTGATGACCTCTCAATAAAGGCGTTGATCACATACAGCCTGCCATTGAAGACATCATTCACAAGAAAAGGAAACAGTACTACTAGAGTTAATTCAGAAAGGCAAAGCAACTCCAATCATCAACTCTATTCCCATTACTGATTTTAACATATACAATATATTCCTATTACTTAATCCAAAGTTCTAATACAACTCCGTATCTAACAACCAAACCTTCTGATTTCACCTGACTAAGACTTGCAAGATAACCATAGCTTGCTTCAAACCACAATCGTCGTGGGATTGACCCTGACTCGCTCAGGTATTACTTGGATGATCCAGTGCACTTGCTGGTACAGTTGTACCAAAGTGTGGGATTCGTGCACCACTAGACTCACAAACCACAAAAGAAATACTATATATAGCCTTTATTAGAACAAAAATAATTATATAAATTAGTTATTATTAAGTTATTTTTTTATTATTTACGTTATACATTATATATTTGCCGTGATTAAATAAGCCATTATCATGTCATATACATTTTTATCATGATTAGAATCATAGATTTTTGTTTTAATTTTTTAAGGTAAATATCAATATCAACTTGTCGGAATTACGATTAATTTAAAATTATATTACAATGATTGAAAATTAAAACTATTGATAATTAATATAATTTTGTATTAAATTCTAATTTGTTGTATAATGATTAACAATTAACATAATTATGTAGAAAATAAAACATAGCAACTAAAATTAAATTTGTTAACTAATTGAAGCAAGGTAGACAATGGTAATTATTTTAGCATTTAATTATTATTATTATTATTATTATTATTATTATTATTATTATTATTATTATTATTATTATTATTATTATTATTATTATTAACGTAACAACTTACCACTAATGAAACTATTGTATAATGATTGAGAATTAGAATTGTATCAATATAATTAGTTTAATAATGCATTAAATATTAATTTTATATAATTATAATAAAGATATTTTTCTAAATTAGTATTGTTTATACCTGGCCCAAAGCATAAGCCAAGACTAAAAGCACAGAAAGCCCAAAATGCTAGCTGCCCATAACCGACCTCTTCATAGGTCAGACAAAAGCACTGCATAATAACACCCTTCACTCAGAAGGAGTTGCAACAAACCCCTAATATCTCTCTCCACTTCTAGAAGAGAGATCTCAACAACCCATAGATAAAGGAGTGGTTATCCACCATCAGTAGTGGAACTACTACAACGGTGGTTATTGGTTCATCACCTATAAATACACTGACACTCTTAGGTATACTTAAGTTTCAATACACTTAAACCTGCTATGACCCTTGCTGACTTAGACATTAGAGTGTTTTGCAAGTACCACCCCCCATCTTCTCACAAACAACTCAGACGACGGCTGCTTGACGCAGGTTAAGTTGGAAACTATCCTACTGAGAGCTTAGACCTTACGTTCAGGCCCAAATATGATCCAGTTTAAGGTAACCCTCGGAACATTGGCGCCGTTGCCGGGGACCTGGGAATCAACACTCCGTGGCAGACGATCACCTCGAAGACGGACGTACATCGTCAGAGTCAGATCCAGAGTACCAAGACATAATCAATAATGACCAAGCCCTTGTGGTACTGATAAACCCATATTTTATGATATATTTTGTGCTTAGCTTGAGTGATGTATTCAATCCTTCACCCACTTATTCATATTAATTGCATAGTTTTACTTTCCCTTCCTCATTATGTGATGTATGTGAAAAACATGTTTCCTATGCTTTAAAACTAATTATTTTAATTACCTTTGATTTCATTCGATGTCGTGACTAGTGTGTTGAGTAGTTTCAGATCTTCTAAGGCAGGAATGACTTAAAGGATGGAAAGGAAACATACAAAAATGGAAGGAAAACACAAAACGGAGTTTCTAAAGAAACTGGCATTCACGCGATCGCATGGGCGACGCGGACGCATGCCAAGCGCGAATCAACAGCGACGCGGCCGCATGACTGACGCTACCGCGCGCCTTAAGCAAAACACATATGACGTGGCCGCATGACTGACACGACCGCGTGACAAGAAAAGCTCCGAATGACGCGACCGCGTGACCCACGTGGATGCGTGACAGAGGCCACGCACCATAAATTGCAGAAAATGCTCCCAGGGATTTCTGATGCCCTTTTTGGCCTAAATCCAAGTCCAGAAGGCATAGACCAGAGGTTATGAAGTGAGGGAATGCATCCACGCATAGAGAAACGACTTTAGTTTTAGTTATCATGATTTACATTTAGTTTAGAGAGAGATTCTCTCTCTCTTTTAGGATTAGGATTTAGGATTTCTCTTAATTTGGGAGTGACTCTCGATCCCAGGTTTAATGTTCCTTTACTTTAAGCTTCTCTTTTACTTTTATTCATTACTTTAGTTGATTATTTACTTTTGCAATTTAATTTATGAATTCTTCCATGTTACAGATTATTATTTTGGATTAATGTTATTTGAGGTATTTCAGTTAATATTGCTTTCTTTTATTTATTAGTTACAATTATTCCCAATATAAAGACATTCTTATTCCAGTAGATTTACTTTTCTCCTTTTCATTTTGGTTAAGAAATCAGTAACTCAGGAGTTATCAAACTCAAACATGCTTGATAATTGTTATCTTTGTTAATTGAATTGAGCTTCAAGAATCCCAATCTTTTCTTAGAAAATAAAATAGGATCCGAAGATCAATCCAATTAATCCCTTGACCTTCTTTTATCTTAGTAAAGGCTAACAAAGTAGAATTAAGATTCAATTATTATCATCATTGATAAGGATAGCTAGGATAGGACCTCTAATTTCTCATACCTTGCCAAAAGTTTATTTACAGTCATTTATTTATTTCACTTGCAATTTAAATTACTTGTTCTTCATTTACTTTAATTGCCACTTAAATTACTTGCTCCTCATTCTCAAAACCCCAATTTACAATCCCCATAGCCAATAATAAGAACACTTCCCTACAGTTCCTTGAGAAGATGACCCGAGGTTTGAATACTTTGGTTATCAATTTATTTAGGGGTTTGTTACATGTGACAACCAAAATGTTTGTATGAAAGGACTTTTGAAGGTTTAGAAACTATACTTGCAACGAGGATTTATCCGCAAATTTTTAGACCACGCAAAAGTTCCTCTCGTCAAAATGGCGCCGTTGCCGGGGAGCTGCAATCGTGTGCCTTATTATTGGTTATTGTAAATATTCTTCTTTTACTTGTTTATTTGTTTTTATTTTCCCCTTTTATTTTCATCAGCTACTATGAATTCTCAGCCATTTTGCTTTGAGTTTGGTTCTAATGTTATTGAAAGGAATGAAAGTTATAACAGGAATATGCATCAAGGTCAGAGCAATCAAAGATGGATGGAGCCGAGAGGATCTGATCAACCCTTTAGGCAAAAACACCCTCCAAGATATCATGGACAACGACCATTCTACAATGCATACCAAGCAAATAGACATGGTGGACAACCTTGTAACTACCAACAAGCCCCACCACGTGCTTATAGGCCATCCTCTCAACATAACTTCGAACCACCACGCTCACAAGCTTCTTTTCACCATTCACCACCACATGATCCTCATTTACCCCAGTTCTAATCCAATCACTCCCAAACACCACCACTTCCCCCTGTGCCATATCTAAATCTATCACCCCGAGAATCAGAGCTTCGCCTCAAGGAAACAGTAAATCGACTTCAAACAACCCTTCATCAACTGGAGCAATCAATAAGTCAATTATCTTCTAGACGTTCGAACATTCAAGGACCTTCCACAGCCCCTTGTGGATAGTCTAATGAAGAGCGTAGCATGAAGGAAATACTAGAAATTTCAGTGGACAAGACAGCGCATGGCTTCATACTGGAACAAATAGAAGAAGCTGTCATTATTAAAGAAGAAAAGTTGGTTGAAGACTTAGGAGACGCTGAACTTCCATGGGAAGCCAGAGTTGTGGAAAATTCTGTCAAGGATGTTACAATTGATGCTAAAGAGGATTGTGCGCAATCCCCAAGGCAGGTATTTCCTGAAGAACTAGACAGAATAATCCAAGAAGCAAGTTTCCTTGATGATGATAATGAACTTGCATCCGCAAGTGAATTCTCTGAGATTGAAGAATCTTCCCCAAGCGAATACGAAGATGATACGGAGGTAGATTTCTCTCAACCTCCAGTCTATGACACAAGTCATGAGGAGGACATAGATGTCTTTGATCAGGACATGGAAACATTTGAAGAATCTTGCAAAGAAGTGGAGAATTTCACAGAAGAGCACAAGGGAGTAGAACTCACAGAACCACTGGAACCACCTACCCCAAGGCCATTACCACCCAATACAAGCTTCAAGTGGGTACAATCCTTAACTTTTAACTGTATTTTTCCACTTGAATATGGTTTGCTTGAAACAGATGGCCAGCTTAGAGCCCTCTGTGGCTTTAAGAGTAAAAGGGAAATGGCTCGTACTCAGAGCTGGTGCACAAGGTTCGATAAGGTTCCACGCTTCAACTTGAAGTGCACGGATTGGCATCATGATCAACCGGATGGATCTCGAAAAATGTTTGGTTATCCTGGTGAGAATCTAATCTCTAAACCGCCCAGATGGAAAAGTATAGATCAAGACGAAGGCAGATTTAGAATCAAAGTTTGGGATCCTGGAATCTATGCTGACATTCGTCACCCCGGGAGTCTGAGAATCTGTTTGAAGCTGTTCAGAAGCTTCACGTGCCTAGTTTGGGACCCCGGAGGCTATTGGCATTCCACGCATTGGTGGAGATTTCTGGATGAATTTAAGCATAAGCCACCATAACAGGAAGCTCATCCAATGTCCAACTTAAGGACTTTAACTAAAAGTGCTAGGTGGGAGACAACCCACCATGGTATGATCGTTCATTTTTCAATTTTTATTTTGTTTTGTTTGTTTTCAAGTTTTATTTTATTTTATAATATTGAACCTGGAATTTTGCATTGCATTCATATTAATCATTGCATTCTGCATACTGCATAAAGAAAAAGAAGGTGCTCCACACGACCGCATCATCCATGCGATCGCGTCAAATGGCGTAAAACATTACCCACGCGACCGCGTCATCCACGCGGCCGCGTGACCTGGAGATCGGCGTAAAGATCTAACGTCTAGAAAGTTAGGCTGCAATCGTGCGACCATTGTACGTTTCGCACAATTGACCCACGCGATCGCGTCACTCACGCGATCGCGTCACTTGCACAATACCAATCCCACGCGATCGCGTCGCATGCATTGCACCACACCCCAAAAGGAGAAAGAGAGTTGCACTGAAGCAACGCTGGATTTGTGCGTTTAGCACAAATTCCAACGACACGATCGCATGCCCCAGGCGATCGTGTCATTTACTCTTTTTGCCCTCCACGCGATCGCGTCATCCACGCGATTGCATCACACCCTTTTTTTTCGCTCCAGCCACGCGACCGCGTCCCCCACGCAACCGCGTGGATTCAAATTTATAATCCCCCAGCCACGCGAACCCTACCAGTCGCGCCCCCCCAAACCTTTCTTCTCCATCTCTTCTCCTCCAATCCAACCATCACCACCCAGCCGCCACCGCCGACCACCCAGAACCCGCCGGCACCCACCCCCTTCCTCCTTCCCCCTTCTTTCTTCTTCTTCCTTCTCCTCCCTCCCTCCAACGCCACTGCCCCCTTCCACGACCACCACCCACCGCCACCGACCCATCCCAGCCGCGCCCCCTGATGACAAGTCATCTTAGCCTATTTTAACTAGTCTTTTTCTTTTGTTTTCATTAGAATTATGCACTTTCTTGAGCTACAAGCAAGCTAATTGAGTAGATTTTCATGTTTCCCTTGATTGAACCAACCATATATGAATTCATGCCATTTCATGAGGTTTTATGCTATATTTGTTGCATATTATGAAAGATTGAATATCTCATGATTTTGAGCATAGCTTTGATGAGTTTGGTTGATTATGATAGGTGAAGAAAGCTTGAAGAAAGGTTGAAGCAAAGAGGAATGGCTAGGAGTGAAGAGAGGACAATGGAATAAGTGAAATTGAACCAGGAAGCAAGAAGTTAGCCCCAACGTTAGCCCCCTAACTGGGAGGCTAACGTTGGAACTTGAAATTTCCTCCCTGGCCATCCCACGTTTGCGCCGACGTTAGCCCCCTAACTTGGAGGCTAACGTTGGCACATGAATTACAAAGGGAGAAGGGCCAACGTTAGCCCCAATGTTAGCCCCCTAAATTGGAGGCTAACGTTGGAACTTGAGAAGATCTCCCCTGGGCACCAACGTTTGCGCCAACGTTAGCCCCCTAACTTGGAGGCTAACGTTGGCACATGAATTACAAAGGGAGAAGGGCCAACGTTTGCGCCAACGTTAGCCCCCTAACTTGGAGGCTAACGTTGGCGCCATTAGCACTAAACAAGGCCAACGTTAGGGTCAAAGTTAGACCCCTAACGTTGGCACCAACGTCCATACCAGAAGAATTTTGCTTGCTGCTATGAAAAGTTGGAGCCAAAGTTAGACCCCTAACTTTGGCTCAAACTTTTGGTCCAACTTTTGCTAACCTCAAAACCGGTTCAATTGGTTCACTTTGGTTCTTTTTCAAACTTCAAGAGCAATCAACCAAGGCCTCTTTCAACCCAATTCCACCAAGAGCAAAGGCCCAACTCAAGGCTTGAAGATCATTTTTGAAAGTGTATAAATAGGATAGAATTCAAGTTATTGAGGGAGCTTTCCTTTTAGAATTTTCATAATAGTTTTCGGAGAGCTTTTGAACTTTAATTTTCTTTGCTTTCATTGCTTTCATTTTCATTTACACTTGTCTTGGATCTTGGATTGGAGAATTGAAGAAATTCTGTTTCAATCTCAATCTTGGATCTCCCTGTTTTCTTTACTGTTAATTGAATTTCATTTCCGGTTCATTGGTTTTCATCTATTCTCTTTGCAATTTACAATTTCCTTGCAATTGTTCTTGTTGGATCTAGGAAGGCATTGAGATCTAGATTTGGTTTTCTAGTCTCTGGGTCCTGAGATCTAAATCTCCAATTTACATTCTGTTTCTTGCTTTCTTATGTTCATTTACTTTTCTGTTTCATATCCGGTTCAATCCCAATTCCCTTTTACATTTCAAGCAATTTACATTCCTTGCACTTTAAGATTCCGCAATTTACATTTCTTGCACTTTAAGTTTCTGCCATTTAATTTCTTGTTCTTTAAGTTTCAGCAAGTTATTTCTTGTTCTATTTACTTCAAATGCAATTTAATTCTGCAAGTAACAAAACCATCAACCAAATCTTGATTCGCTTGACTAAATCAACCACTGAACTAAAATTGCTCAATCCTTCAATCCCTGTGGGATCGACCTCACTCCCGTGAGTTTTTATTACTTGATACGACCCGGTACACTTGCCGGTTAGTTTTGGGTGTTTTGGGAGAGATTTATTTTTCACCAAAATATCCCATCATGTTTTTGGCGCCGTTGCCGGGGATTGATTAGATTGACAATGATTAAGTGAGGTGGTGATCTAGATCAAGCACTTTTTCTTTAATTTTTGACTAACCCACTAACTGTTTGAAGTTTTGTCTCAACCGGCTACATCCAATTTTCAAGAGAATCACTATATTTTCTATTGATTAATTTATATGTCATAGGGAAGAAGAAGTTTCTGAGAAAGAAGAACATCACAACATGAAGCCACAACTCATTACACTAATAAAGAAAAATTGTTCCTATGGTGGAAATCCCTTGGAAGACTCTAAACAGCACCTGTCCATTTTTCTGAAAACTTGTGGGGCTGTCAATATCAATGGTGTAGGCCATGATACCATTAAGCTCTTGTTATTTCCCTTCTCACTGAAGGATGAAGCTGCACAATGGCTTGAAACCTTTCCCCAAGGAAGTATAACTAGTTGGGATGAATTGGTTGCCAAGTTTCTAGCCAAATTCTCCTCACCCCAACAACACATCAAGATGAAAGAAGGAGTACATCCATTCATACAAAAAAAGGAAGAACCACTGTTCAAAGCATGGGAGAGATACAAGAAAGCAAATGACAAGGTGGATTTTCGAGCGTTCTATGAAGGATTAACCTCCGAAACAAGAAAAGCAGTAGATTACTTCTCAGATGGCCTACTCAAGGCAACAGCAACCACCCAAGGAACTGCAGAGTTTAGTAACAAAAGAGCCAATAACCAACACTCATTTGAGACGCCACAGAATGCAATTTCAGAAAAGGAAGCAATGAATCTTGAAGGGGTGAGAGCAATCATGGATCAAAACAAGCAGCTACACCAGCAAACTCAACAGCAATTGGAATCAATAGCTAGACAAATTGATTCTCTACATTCTGCCACATTGAATGCACAATTTCCACCATGGAAACCACATTCTTATTTAAGAATGAGGGAATTTCAGCATCAGGAACAAAGGGACCTCAACTATAATAACCCCAACTTCCCAAACCTGCAAAAACACCACCATACCAACAAAAATCACTACACACCACCCCAATATACACACCTCCAACCCTATCCTATCCCACCACCTGCCCAAAATGACTTACATCAATCACCACAATTAACACAGTCACAACCAATCCTAAACTTCCAAAAACTCTATGTTCTAGAAATGATGATGGAAAGGTTTATGAAAATTCAAGAAATGACATTAATAGAGCAGGAGGACATAAGGAAAAACCAAGAGGCATATCTCAAGAGAATTGAAAGGTACATGGAACAAATGGTTCAAAACCCTGCTAAACTGGGTGAGAGAGAGGGAAATATATCCCTAAGAGCCACTGAAGATGACTTGAAGAACAATGAAAAAGCTGCTGAGTTGAAAGGGAAGGCAGTTATGGAAAACAAGGAGAAGCCTACGGTGAGAGGAGGAAACCAAAGGCAACAGAGACCTCAACTTCCATGATCAGAGGATGAAGGATGTCAAGCTAGTGACAATAAAAGAGCGCTTGTTGGGAGGCAACCCAACCAGAGGTAACTATCTTTTCATATCTATTTCAATAAAAAGGTTAATTAGTTTTATCTACATTGCAAGAAGCTAAGTTTGGTGTTGCACACCAAAACAATCTAAAGGAGAATGCAGGATCCTAAGTTTGGTGTTTCACCAAAACCCCATTAAAACACACATTCTCGCTTTCTGCATAATGTAGGCTTCAAGCATACTGGATGAACTAGTTAGCCATTTTACTGTTTTTCTTAGTTTTCAGTTCTATCACTTTTGAAAAAGAGAAATTATCACAAATGGTTAACCATTGGCAAGGTACTAAGTTTGGTGTTCCCACACCAAAGTAAGTTCAAAAAGCCCACAAATAAATCATGCAGATTAACCATTGTTTCCAAGTGCTTGGGGAACAAGCAACTTTCAATATCATTGCAGAGGTCCATACAAGCTGTTGGAAGGACTAAGCATCATCAACCAAAGAAACAAAAGATGAACCTAAAGGCCAGCAATGATGATGATGAGAAGAAGGAAAGCAAGTGAACTCCAACAGGTTGTATTGTTAAGTCATTGTTTTACATCAAATATTGCTGTAATTGAAAGTTGGATTGTATTCTGATCTGCCCTGCCTATCTGCATAGCATAGTTTCTCTTTTTTATTACCCCTGCCTGCATAGCATAAGTCTTTCTTTATGACTCAATAAGCAAGATGCTTGATCATTCACAACATTCTTATCTTCAAAACTTGTTTGCACTCAATTTTCAAGAATGCATCACATGAAAGTTCTTTGAAAAGAAGGATTGAGGAATTAAACAATTTTGAGGTAAGCAAAAGATTAAGAGAAGTGGTGGTTCTGGTTGTGTGATAATGTATTGAGGTTGCATGCTTGTGAAAACTTGCATGGGAGCTCATAGGCGGGACATGAAGTTCAAAGAAGTATTGTGGAGATTCTCAAAAATCTATTGATGCAAGAAGCAGCAAACAAAACAAAAGAAAGAAAAGAAAATACAAAAACAAAAAGAACATGGTCCAAGGCTCTGAGCATCAATTACTAGGCAGAAAAGAAAGAAGAAACAATGACTCAAAGAGTTGTTAGCCTAGTAAAATGCTTGTGGTTGAAGTGTGTCAAGGAAAGAGGCTTGAGCAAGTAAATCCTCAGGGGTGCTTCAACACCTAATACCTTAAAACCAACTGGTTTAGGAGTATTGATTGAAAGCTTATCTAAAGAGCCGCCTTGAGACATGATACTTAGAGTCGAGGCCAAAGCACAGAAACTATAAGCTGCTTCAAGGTGATTACATATAAAGAGATCTCCATGGTACCATTTGGATGAAAATCCTAAGACCTACGACTCCCAATATGTAAGGACTAGTGAGCACTGAAGCCCTTGCATGAAGCACATGATTTAGAGTTCACCCCACTAATACTTGATCACTTCACTCACTGCACTTTACAATTGTTCCTCAATCCATCTTAATTGAAAGAATCTCTGAGCATAATTCATTTCTTGCTTGGGGACAAGCAAGCTTTAAGTTTGGTGTTGTAATGACAAGTCATCTTAGCCTATTTTAACTAGTCTTTTTCTTTTGTTTTCATTAGAATTATGCACTTTCTTGAGCTACAAGCAAGCTAATTGAGTAGATTTTCATGTTTCCCTTGATTGAACCAACCATATATGAATTCATGCCATTTCATGAGGTTTTATGCTATATTTGTTGCATATTATGAAAGATTGAATATCTCATGATTTTGAGCATAGCTTTGATGAGTTTGGTTGATTAATGATAGGTGAAGAAAGCTTGAAGAAAGGTTGAAGCAAAGAGGAATGGCTAGGAGTGAAGAGAGGACAATGGAATAAGTGAAATTGAACCAGGAAGCAAGAAGTTAGCCCCAACGTTAGCCCCCTAACTTGGAGGCTAACGTTGGAACTTGAAATTTCCTCCCTGGCCATCCCACGTTTGCGCCAACGTTAGCCCCCTAACTTGGAGGCTAACGTTGGCACATGAATTACAAAGGGAGAAGGGCCAACGTTAGCCCCAACGTTAGCCCCCTAACTTGGAGGCTAACGTTGGAACTTGAGAAGATCTCCCCTGGGCACCAACGTTTGCGCCAACGTTAGCCCCCTAACTTGAAGGCTAACGTTGGCGCCACTAGCACTAAACAAGGCCAACGTTAGGGTCAAAGTTAGACCCCTAACGTTGGCACCAACGTCCATACCAGAAGAATTTTGCTTGCTGCTATGAAAAGTTGGAGCCAAAGTTAGACCCCTAACTTTGGCTCAAACTTTTGGTCCAACTTTTGCTAGCCTCAAAACCGGTTCAATTGGTTCACTTTGGTTCTTTTTCAAACTTCAAGAGCAATCAACCAAGGCCTCTTTCAACCCAATTCCACCAAGAGCAAAGGCCCAACTCAAGGCTTGAAGATCATTTTTGAAAGTGTATAAATAGGATAGAATTCAAGTTATTGAGGGAGCTTTCCTTTTAGAATTTTCATAATAGTTTTCGGAGAGCTTTTGAACTTTAATTTTCTTTGCTTTCATTGCTTTCATTTTCATTTACACTTGTCTTGGATCTTGGATTGGAGAATTGAAGAAATTCTGTTTCAATCTCAATCTTGGATCTCCCTGTTTTCTTTACTGTTAATTGAATTTCATTTCCGGTTCATTGCTTTTCATCTATTCTCTTTGCAATTTACAATTTCCTTGCAATTGTTCTTGTTGGATCTAGGAAGGCATTGAGATCTAGACTTGGTTTTCTAGTCTCTGGGTCCTGAGATCTAAATCTCCAATTTACATTCTGTTTCTTGCTTTCTTATGTTCATTTACTTTTCTGTTTCATATCCGGTTCAATCCCAATTCCCTTTTACATTTCAAGCAATTTACATTCCTTGCACTTTAAGATTCCGTAATTTACATTTCTTGCACTTTAAGTTTCTGCCATTTAATTTCTTGTTCTTTAAGTTTCAGCAAGTTATTTCTTGTTCTATTTACTTCAAATGCAATTTAATTCTGCAAGTAACAAAACCATCAACCAAATCTTGATTCGCTTGACTAAATCAACCACTGAACTAAAATTGCTCAATCCTTCAATCCCTGTGGGATCGACCTCACTCCCGTGAGTTTTTATTACTTGATACGACCCGGTACACTTGCCGGTTAGTTTTGGGTGTTTTGGGAGAGATTTATTTTTCACCAAAATATCCCATCATGTTTTTGGCGCCGTTGCCGGGGATTGATTAGATTGACAATGATTAAGTGAGGTGGTGATCTAGATCAAGCACTTTTTCTTTAATTTTTGACTAACCCACTAACTGTTTGAAGTTTTGTCTCAACCGGCTACATCCAATTTTCAAGAGAATCACTATATTTTCTATTGATTGATTTATATGTCACAGGGAAGAAGAAGTTTCTGAGAAAGAAGAACATCACAACATGAAGCCACAACTCATTACACTAATAAAGAAAAATTGTTCCTATGGTGGAAATCCCTTGGGAGACTCTAAACAGCACCTGTCCATTTTTCTGAAAACTTGTGGGGCTGTCAATATCAATGGTGTAGACCATGATACCATTAAGCTCTTGTTATTTCCCTTCTCACTGAAGGATGAAGCTGCACAATGGCTTGAAACCTTTCCCCAAGGAAGTATAACTAGTTGGGATGAATTGGTTGCCAAGTTTCTAGCCAAATTCTCCTCACCCCAACAACACATCAAGATGAAAGAAGGAGTACATCCATTCATACAAAAAAAGGAAGAACCACTGCTCAAAGCATGGGAGAGATACAAGAAAGCAAATGACAAGGTGGATTTTCGAGCGTTCTATGAAGGATTAACCTCCGAAACAAGAAAAGCAGTAGATTACTTCTCAGATGGCCTACTCAAGGCAACAGCAACCACCCAAGGAACTGCAGAGTTCAGTAACAAAAGAGCCAATAACCAACACTCATTTGAGACGCCACAGAATGCAATTTCAGAAAAGGAAGCAATGAATCTTGAAGGGGTGAGAGCAATCATGGATCAAAACAAGCAGCTACACCAGCAAACTCAACAGCAATTGGAATCAATAGCTAGACAAATTGATTCTCTACATTCTGCCACATTGAATGCACAATTTCCACCATGGAAACCACATTCTTATTTAAGAATGAGGGAATTTCAGCATCAGGAACAAAGGGACCTCAACTATAATAACCCCAACTTCCCAAACCTGCAAAAACACCACCATACCAACAAAAATCACTACACACCACCCCAATATACACACCTCCAACCCTATCCTATCCCACCACCTGCCCAAAATGACTTACATCAATCACCACAATTAACACAGTCACAACCAATCCTAAACTTCCAAAAACTCTATGTTCTAGAAATGATGATGGAAAGGTTTATGAAAATTCAAGAAATGACATTAATAGAGCAGAAGGACATAAGGAAAAACCAAGAGGCATATCTCAAGAGAATTGAAAGGTACATGGAACAAATGGTTCAAAACCCTGCTAAACTGGGTGAGAGAGAGGGAAATATATCCCTAAGAGCCACTGAAGATGACTTGAAGAACAATGAAAAAGCTGCTGAGTTGAAAGGGAAGGCAGTTATGGAAAACAAGGAGAAGCCTACGGTGAGAGGAGGAAACCAAAGGCAACAGAGACCTCAACTTCCATGATCAGAGGATGAAGGATGTCAAGCTAGTGACAATAAAAGAGCGCTTGTTGGGAGGCAACCCAACCAGAGGTAACTATCTTTTCATATCTATTTCAATAAAAAGGTTAATTAGTTTTATCTACATTGCAAGAAGCTAAGTTTGGTGTTGCACACCAAAACAATCTAAAGGAGAATGCAGGATCCTAAGTTTGGTGTTTCACCAAAACCCCATTAAAACACACATTCTCGCTTTCTGCATAATGTAGGCTTCAAGCATACTGGATGAACTAGTTAGCCATTTTACTGTTTTTCTTAGTTTTCAGTTCTATCACTTTTGAAAAAGAGAAATTATCACAAATGGTTAACCATTGGCAAGGTACTAAGTTTGGTGTTCCCACACCAAAGTAAGTTCAAAAAGCCCACAAATAAATCATGCAGATTAACCATTGTTTCCAAGTGCTTGGGGAACAAGCAACTTTCAATATCATTGCAGAGGTCCATACAAGCTGTTGGAAGGACTAAGCATCATCAACCAAAGAAACAAAAGATGAACCTAAAGGCCAGCAATGATGATGATGAGAAGAAGGAAAGCAAGTGAACTCCAACAGGTTGTATTGTTAAGTCATTGTTTTACATCAAATATTGCTGTA
This sequence comes from Arachis ipaensis, assembly GCF_059453495.1. NCBI lineage: Eukaryota > Viridiplantae > Streptophyta > Magnoliopsida > Fabales > Fabaceae > Arachis > Arachis ipaensis. The sequence goes on along the minus strand of NC_142439.1, from coordinate 66,547,061 downwards.
ATTGAAAGTTGGATTGTATTCTGATCTGCCCTGCCTATCTGCATAGCATAGTTTCTCTTTTTTATTACCCCTGCCTGCATAGCATAAGTCTTTCTTTATGACTCAATAAGCAAGATGCTTGATCATTCACAACATTCTTATCTTCAAAACTTGTTTGCACTCAATTTTCAAGAATGCATCACATGAAAGTTCTTTGAAAAGAAGGATTGAGGAATTAAACAATTTTGAGGTAAGCAAAAGATTAAGAGAAGTGGTGGTTCTGGTTGTGTGATAATGTATTGAGGTTGCATGCTTGTGAAAACTTGCATGGGAGCTCATAGGCGGGACATGAAGTTCAAAGAAGTATTGTGGAGATTCTCAAAAATCTATTGATCCAAGAAGCAGTAAACAAAACAAAAGAAAGAAAAGAAAATACAAAAACAAAAAGAACATGGTCCAAGGCTCTGAGCATCAATTACTAGGCAGAAAAGAAAGAAGAAACAATGACTCAAAGAGTTGTTAGCCTAGTAAAATGCTTGTGGTTGAAGTGTGTCAAGGAAAGAGGCTTGAGCAAGTAAATCCTCAGGGGTGCTTCAACACCTAATACCTTAAAACCAACTGGTTTAGGAGTATTGATTGAAAGCTTATCTAAAGAGCCGCCTTGAGACATGATACTTAGAGTCGAGGCCAAAGCACAGAAACTATAAGCTGCTTCAAGGTGATTACATATAAAGAGATCTCCATGGTACCATTTGGATGAAAATCCTAAGACCTACGACTCCCAATATGTAAGGACTAGTGAGCACTGAAGCCCTTGCATGAAGCACATGATTTAGAGTTCACCCCACTAATACTTGATCACTTCACTCACTGCACTTTACAATTGTTCCTCAATCCATCTTAATTGAAAGAATCTCTGAGCATAATTCATTTCTTGCTTGGGGACAAGCAAGCTTTAAGTTTGGTGTTGTGATGACAAGTCATCTTAGCCTATTTTAACTAGTCTTTTTCTTTTGTTTTCATTAGAATTATGCACTTTCTTGAGCTACAAGCAAGCTAATTGAGTAGATTTTCATGTTTCCCTTGATTGAACCAACCATATATGAATTCATGCCATTTCATGAGGTTTTATGCTATATTTGTTGCATATTATAAAAGATTGAATATCTCATGATTTTGAGCATAGCTTTGATGAGTTTGGTTGATTAATGATAGGTGAAGAAAGCTTGAAGAAAGGTTGAAGCAAAGAGGAATGGCTAGGAGTGAAGAGAGGACAATGGAATAAGTGAAATTGAACCAGGAAGCAAGAAGTTAGCCCCAACGTTAGCCCCCTAACTTGGAGGCTAACGTTGGAACTTGAAATTTCCTCCCTGGCCATCCCACGTTTGCGCCAACGTTAGCCCCCTAACTTGGAGGCTAACGTTGGCACATGAATTACAAAGGGAGAAGGGCCAACGTTAGCCCCAACGTTAGCCCCCTAACTTGGAGGCTAACGTTGGAACTTGAGAAGATCTCCCCTGGGCACCAACGTTTGCGCCAACGTTAGCCCCCTAACTTGGAGGCTAACGTTGGCGCCACTAGCACTAAACAAGGCCAACGTTAGGGTCAAAGTTAGACCCCTAACGTTGGCACCAACGTCCATACCAGAAGAATTTTGCTTGCTGCTATGAAAAGTTGGAGCCAAAGTTAGACCCCTAACTTTGGCTCAAACTTTTGGTCCAACTTTTGCTAACCTCAAAACCGGTTCAATTGGTTCACTTTGGTTCTTTTTCAAACTTCAAGAGCAATCAACCAAGGCCTCTTTCAACCCAATTCCACCAAGAGCAAAGGCCCAACTCAAGGCTTGAAGATCATTTTTGAAAGTGTATAAATAGGATAGAATTCAAGTTATTGAGGGAGCTTTCCTTTTAGAATTTTCATAATAGTTTTCGGAGAGCTTTTGAACTTTAATTTTCTTTGCTTTCATTGCTTTCATTTTTATTTACACTTGTCTTGGATCTTGGATTGGAGAATTGAAGAAATTCTGTTTCAATCTCAATCTTGGATCTCCCTGTTTTCTTTACTGTTAATTGAATTTCATTTCCAGTTCATTGCTTTTCATCTATCCTCTTTGCAATTTACAATTTCCTTGCAATTGTTCTTGTTGGATCTAGGAAGGCATTGAGATCTAGACTTGGTTTTCTAGTCTCTGGGTCCTGAGATCTAAATCTCCAATTTACATTCTGTTTCTTGCTTTCTTATGTTCATTTACTTTTCTGTTTCATATCCGGTTCAATCCCAATTCCCTTTTACATTTCAAGCAATTTACATTCCTTGCACTTTAAGATTCCGCAATTTACATTTCTTGCACTTTAAGTTTCTGCCATTTAATTTCTTGTTCTTTATGTTTCAGCAAGTTATTTCTTGTTCTATTTACTTCAAATGCAATTTAATTCTGCAAGTAACAAAACCATCAACCAAATCTTGATTCGCTTGACTAAATCAACCACTGAACTAAAATTGCTCAATCCTTCAATCCCTGTGGGATCGACCTCACTCCCGTGAGTTTTTATTACTTGATACGACCCGGTACACTTGCCGGTTAGTTTTGGGTGTTTTGGGAGAGATTTATTTTTCACCAAAATATCCCATCACCCCCCATCCGCCTCCCACCCCTTCCCCTCTTCCCCCTACCCCCATTACCCCTACTTTCCCTCCCTGCCCCTCCGAACAGCATCACCGCCACTGCGCCGCCCTTCTCCGCCGCGCCAGACGCCGTCACCACCACCCCTAGCCACCTTTCTGCCCACTCTCCCTAGTTCGCCTACCAGGTTCCGCCGAACGCCACCCTTTTATCCTTTCGTCGTTAGTTCCTATTTTTTTTCTGTTATCGTTCATCTTTAGGCTAGTTAGATATGCATGTTATAGTGGATTTTAGGATGTTAGGTGATGACAAGTCATCTTAGCCTATTTTAACTAGTCTTTTTCTTTTGTTTTCATTAGAATTATGCACTTTCTTGAGCTACAAGCAAGCCAATTAGCTAGATTTTCATGTTTCCTTTGATTTAATCAACCATGTATGAATTCATGCTATTTCATGAGGTTTTATACTATAATTGTCACATATTATGAAAGAATGAATATCTCATGATTTTAAGCATAGCTTTGATGTGTTTGGTTGATTAATTATAGGTGAAGAAAGCTTGGAGAAAGGTTGAAGCAAGAAGGAATAGCTAGGAGTAAAGAGAAGACAATGGAATAAGTGAAATTGAACCAGAAAGCAAAAAGCTGGACCTAAAGTTAGCATCAAACTTTTGCACAAACTTTTGGTTGAAAAGTTAGCCCCAACGTTAGCCCCCTAACTTGGAGGCTAACGTTGGAACTTGAAAATCACTCCCTGGGTACCAAAAGTTTGCGCCAACGTTAGCCCCCTGACTTTGAGGCTAACGTTGGCACATGAAATTCACCCCTGGGCATCAAAGGTTTGCGCCAACGTTAGCCCCCTAACTTTGAGGCTAACGTTGGCATGAAGAAAACCTCCATGGGCACCAAAAGTTTGCGCCAACGTTAGCCCCTTAACTTGGTGGCTAACGTTGGCACATGAATATCACAAGGAGGAGCAAAAGTTTGCGCCAACGTTAGCCCCCTAACTTGGTGGCTAACGTTGGCGCCACAAGTACACAAGGTAAGGCCAACGTTAGGGCCAAAGTTAGACCCCTAACGTTGGCACCAACGTTCATATCAGCAAAGTGGTGTTTGCTGATATGAAAAGTTAGAGCAAAAGTTAGACCCCTAACTTTTGCTCAAACTTTTGGTCCAACTTTTGCAAAACTCAAACCCGGTTCAATTGGTTCACTTTGGTTCTTCTCCAAAATTCAAGAGCAATCAACCAAGGCCTCTTTCAACCCAATTCCACCAAGAGCAAAGGCCCAACTCAAGGCTTGAAGATCATTGGAAGAAAGTGTATAAATAGGATAGAATTCAAGTTCTTCGGAGAGCTTTTCTTTTGGAATTTTCATAATAGTTTTCGGAGAGCTTTTGATATTGAGTGAACTTTAATTTCTTTGTCTTGGGGAAGGAGAATTCACTTCTCTTCCTCTTAGTTTTATTGCTTTCAATTTAAATTACAAGTGTCTTGGATCTTGGGTTGGAGAATTGAAGAAATTCTGTTTCAATCTCATCCTTGGATCTCTTTGTTTATTAACTGCTTAATTGAATTTCAGTTTCGGATTAATTGTTCTTCATCTACTTTCTTTGCAATTTACAATTCCCTTGCAATTGTTCTTGTTGGATCTAGGAAGGCATTGAGATCTAGACTTGGTTTTCTAGTCTCTGGGTCCTGAGATCTGAATTCCCAATTTACATTTTGCTTCTTGCTTTTAATGTTCATTTACTTTACTGCTTCAAGATCCGATTCAATCCCAATTCCCTTTTACTCTTCTGTTTAATGCAATTTAACTTTTCCTTGTTTAAATCCAGCCCCAATCCCCTTTACATTTCAAGCCATTTATATTTCTTGCACTTTAAGATTCTGCAATTTACATTTCTTGCAATCTAAGTTTCCGCAATTTATGTTACTTGCACTTTAAGATTCAGCAATTTAATTCTCGTCCTCTTTAATTTCATGTCAATTACCCATTCCCTTTACTTTCTATGCAATTTAAATTCTGCAAATCACAAATCTCTCAACCAAATCTTGATTCGCTTGACTAAATCAACCACTAAACTAAAATTGCTCAATCCTTCAATCCCTGTGGGATCGACCTCACTCCCGTGAGTTTTTATTACTTGATGCGACCCGGTTCACTTGCCGGTTAGAATTGTGTGTTTTGGGAGAAATTCATTTTTCCTCCAAAATACTCATCAAGTTTTTGGCGCCGTTGCCGGGGATTGATTAGATTGACAATGATTAAGTGAGGTGGTAATCTAGATCAAGCACTTTTTCTTTTCTGTTTCTTTAATTTTTGACTAACCCACTAACTGTTTGAATTTTTGCTTAAGTTAACACTAACTTCACTCTAGCAATAGAGCGCTTAATTTTAGTTCCTGGTTTTGTGTTTATGTCAGGAGGAAAAAGCAATGAATCTACACCTTTTGATCCTGAAACATTTTGGAGGTTGAGAAGAAAACCAAGAAATGGAAGAAAATCCAACAAATCCACAAGTGGGAGTGGCCAACGACAATGGTCAACCCCAAAGGAGAGTATTGGCTTCATACACCTTTGCAAATGCTAGACATTGTGAAAGCAGCATTCTCACCCCTAATGTCAATGCAAATAACTTTGAATTGAAGCCACAACTCATTACATTGGTCCAAAACAACTGCTCGTTTGGGGGAGGACCATTGGAGGATCCAAATCAACATCTATCTACCTTCTTAAGGATTTGTGACACTGTCAAGTCCAATGGCGTGAATCCTGAGACCTACAAGCTTATGCTATTCCCATTCTCATTAAGGGACAAGGCTGCACAATGGCTTGAAACTTTTCCTCAAGGAAGCATCACTAGCTGGGATGATTTGGTGACTAAATTTCTAGCCAAATTCTATCCACCTCAAAGAGTCATCAGGCTGAAAACTGAGGTGCAAACATTCACACAATTGGATGCTGAAAAACTGTATGAAGCATGGGAGAGATACAAGGCTCTGCTGAGGAAATGTCCACCAGAAATGTTCACTGAGTGTGACAAGCTACAGAACTTCTATGAAGGACTCACTCTAAAGGCTCAAGAATCACTTGACCACTCAGCTGGAGGATCATTGCAACTGATGAAAACAGCAGAAGAAGCTCAAAATCTTATTGACATGGTGGCCAACAATCAATATTTCTTTGCTCACCAAAGAAATCGCCAAACATCACAAAGGAGAGTAGTAATGGAGCTAGAAGGAGTAGACATCATCCTAGCTCAAAACAAGATGATGCAGCAGCAAATTCAACAACAATTTGATCAAATGGCCAAGAGGATTGATAGTCTCCAAGTTGCAGCAATCAACACAAGCCAATCATCAACCAAATGGGGGCAGAATGAGGAGAACCAAGAAGAACAACAACAAGAACAACCTCAATATGTGCACAACCAAGGCTCAGGTCAAAATGAAGTTTATGGTGACACCTACAATCCATCCTGGAGGAACCACCCCAACCTGAGATGGGGTGATAATCAAAACCAGTGGCAGAAAAATAACAACTCCAACCATTCCCGCAACACACACAACTAAAATCATTCATCTAACAACACTAACCAATACAAGAAACCACAAAACACATATCAACCACCCCACAATAATTCACAAATTCACCAAAATAACTTCTCCACACCACCATTCAACTCACAAAATGCCCACCTCAATGCTCCAAACAATTTCCAGCCACAACAATCATACCCTGCCATACCACCCACTGACCATCATGAAACTAGGATCTCAAGTCTTGAAGCAGCCTTGCAAACCCTTACCCAAAACACACAGTCACTTGCCCAGACCACTCAAGGTTTAGCCAAGGGGCAAGAGATTTTGCTCAAAGGACAAGAGAGACATGAAGCCACCATGAAGAATCTTGAACGGCAAGTGGGACAATTGGCCAAACAAGCTGAACGGCCAACCAATGTTCTCCCAAGTGATACAATCTCCAATCCAAAGGACACAGGAAAAGCCATAAAATGGGAGGAGTGCAAGGCAATCACAGTGGAAAGTGAGAAGACTGGAGGGAAAGAAGTCATCAATCAGGAAGAACACAACAGAGAAGTTCCACAAGAAGAGACAGAAGAGAGAAGAGAAAAGGATAGAAAGACCAAGAATGCAGAAAGCTCAAAGAGAGACAAGAACATCCTTAAGCCACAGCTACAAGAGAAGAAGGAAGGGGTGAAGCCATATATCCCCAAACTTCCATACCCTCAGAGGTTCAAAAAAGAGAATGAGGATAAGCAATACTCAAAGTTCCTGGACATATTCAAGACACTCAGCATCAATATTCCTTTCTTAGAAGCACTTGAACAGATGCCATTGTATGCCAAATTTATGAAGGAAATGCTGACAAAGAAAAAGTCTCTAAAAGAAGGACAAATTGTTGAGATGACAATGGAATGTAGTGCTATTCTCCAAAGAGAGTTGCCAGAGAAGAAAGATGACCCTGGGAGTTTTTATATACCTTGCACCATAGGAGACATAACAATTGAAAAGTCATTCTGTGACCTTGGTGCAAGCCTAAACTTGATGCCTTTATCTCTAATGAGGAAACATCAAATTTGTGAGCTGAAATCCACACGAATACTCCTTCAAATGGCTGACAAATCCATCCAGCAAGCAGTTGGAGTTGTAGAGAATGTACTGGTACAAGTGGGGAAATTCCTTCTCCCAGCTGATTTTGTCATCCTGGATATGGAGGAGGACCCTAACACTCCCATCATTCTGGGGAGACCTTTCCTAGCTACAGGCAGAGCATTGATAGATATTGAAAAAGGGGAATTGTTGCTGAGAGTGCATGATGAGCACCTAGCATTCCATGTTTTTAAAACCCCACATGAGCCCACTCAAGAAGAAGAGTGTACGAAGGATAAGGCCAGAGATCAAAGTTTGAAGGAGGTAGTCAATGAGCTAGCTCCAAAACTTCCAAATCCATGCTTGAAAGAAGTAGAAATGGTGCAACAGACCAAAGAAATCAAGGAGGAACTAGATCCAAACCCTCCAGATGAGAAATTCAACATCTCAGATAAGGAACCACCAAGGCAGGGAGTATCTTTTGAGAAAGAAAAGAAGAAGAGGCCAAGAGGGTGGAGAAACAAGAAGATCCCTACTGAAGGCTTTTCACGAGGGGATAAAGTAGTGTTAAACACTTAACCAATGAAGGTGTCCCCACAATCATCTGAATACTACACTGTGAACCGGGTCCTTTCACTTGAACACCTAGAGATCATCAAAGAGGAGACCGGAAGAAAGTTCACAGTAAGAGGAGAAAAGCTGAGGCACTATGATTTTCAACCTCCATGATCAAAGAACAAGATGTCAAGCTAGTGACATTAAAAGAGCGCTTGTTGGGAGGCAACCCAACCTGAGGTAGTTTTCTTTTCATAGCTTTTTCAATAAAAATGTTGAATAATTAAGTATGTATTGCAAGGAGCTAAGTTTGGTGTTGCACACCAAAATAATTTAAGGGAGAATGAAGGATTCTAAGTTTGGTGTTCCACCAAAATCTCATTTAAAAGCATACTCTCACCATAATGATAGTTCCAAGCAATCAGACAAACTTTTCAACCAGTTAATTGCTTCTTAGTTTGGTTCCATAACCTTTAGCAAGGCCAAAAGAATTCATAAATGTACAACCTGTTGCATTAGAGACAGTGGCAAGGAATTAAGTTTAGTGTTCCCAAACCAAATTAAATCCAAAAGCCACACTCAATTCATGCATACTAACCAGTCACCTAAGGGCTTGAGAAGCAAGCAACTTTTGAGAATTGTGCAGGAAACTAACCACCATTTGAGGACATTATGCATCATAACTCAAAAGGGGCACAACAGAAGGAAGGATAAAAGAACTGCAAACCAATAGGTTGTACCTATACTTAACTCTTACTATTGATAAATTCTTTGATTCATGTCTTGCTAAAGTGTTCATCTAGTACAAGTAAAATCATTTTTCTTTGCAATAAGTAAGCTAGTCCAAGTATGTGCTTGTGTGTTTACTTTCACTTAACTAACTGCATGCTTTGTCCCCTGCATCTTGAATTCAATAAAAGAAATGTTTGGAATGTGAAGTAAGATGGTCTCTGTTAGATAGAAGTAGAATAAAAGTAAGTGGTGGTATGTGTGTGATTGTATAATAGCTCACTTTTAGTGAATAAAGAGCCAGGATATCTCCTTCTAAGTATAGAGTGGCCTACTGTCTATGAATCTCAATCGAATAAAAATCCTTGGTTAGAAAGAAAAACAAAAAGAAAGAAAAAAAGAAGTGGCAGAACAAAAGGAAACAAAAAGAAACAAAGCTGGACACCAATAGCTTGAACTTTAAAATATATGCCTGTGATGTCTTTGTACTAGGATCTGCTTGGATTAGTAAGCTCTTAGGAGTGCATCAACACTCGGTGACTTGGGTTAACTAATCCGGGATCATCAGCTGAAAGTCCACTATCAAGAGCAACCTAACTACAAGGCATTTAGTAACCCAAAGAGGTGCTGGGCATCAATATTTTAAGAAGGAATGTGAGCCAAGTGTCTATGGTGAATAATGTGTCAAGTATAAAGAAAAGAAAATGAACTTGCTACACATGACACTCAAATAAAGCTTATAAACAAAGTAATAGCCAATGATAAAGGAATAATGAGAGGTCATAGCAGTATGTTACTTGAAGCTTGAAGGAGACTTTCTAGGCCTAGGAGTCAGTAAGAAGTGAGTATTTACATATCCACACAAAAATCCCATGAACTATCAATAATACTCTGCTAGCATGAACATCCTCTTCTATTTCATTCTTTCTTCTCAATAAATCTTTTCTTGCTTGGGGACAAGCAAGCTTTAAGTTTGGTGTTGTGATGACAAGTCATCTTAGCCTATTTTAACTAGTCTTTTTCTTTTGTTTTCATTAGAATTATGCACTTTCTTGAGCTACAAGCAAGCCAATTAGCTAGATTTTCATGTTTCCTTTGATTTAATCAACCATGTATGAATTCATGCTATTTAATGAGGTTTTATACTATAACTGTCACATATTATGAAAGAATGAATATCTCATGATTTTAAGCATAGCTTTGATGTGTTTGGTTGATTAATTATAGGTGAAGAAAGCTTGGAGAAAGGTTGAAGCAAGAAGGAATAGCTAGGAGTAAAGAGAAGACAATGGAATAAGTGAAATTGAACCAGGAAGCAAAAAGCTGGACCTAAAGTTAGCATCAAACTTTTGCACAAACTTTTGGTTGAAAAGTTAGCCCCAACGTTAGCCCCCTAACTTGGAGGCTAACGTTGGAACTTGAAAATCACTCCCTGGGTACCAAAAGTTTGCGCCAACGTTAGCCCCCAACTTTTAGGCTAACGTTGGCACATGAAATTCACCCCTGGGCATCAAAAGTTTGCGCCAACGTTAGCCCCCTAACTTTGAGGCTAACGTTGGCATGAAGAAAACCTCCCTGGGCACCAAAAGTTTGCGCCAACGTTAGCCCCCTAACTTGGTGGCTAACGTTGGCACATGAAAATCACAAGGAGGAGCAAAAGTTTGCGCCAACGTTAGCCCCCTAACTTGGTGGCTAACGTTGGCGCCACAAGTACACAAGGTAAGGCCAACGTTAGGGCCAAAGTTAGACCCCTAACGTTGGCACCAACGTTCATATCAACAAAGTGATGTTAGCTGATATGAAAAGTTGGAGCAAAAGTTAGACCCCTAACTTTTGCTCAAACTTTTGGTCCAACTTTTGCAAAACTCAAACCCGGTTCAATTGGTTCACTTTGGTTCTTCTCCAAACTTCAAGAGCAATCAACCAAGGCCTCTTTCAACCCAATTCCACCAAGAGCAAAGGCCCAACTCAAGGCTTGAAGATCATTGGAAGAAAGTGTATAAATAGGATAGAATTCAAGTTCTTCGGAGAGCTTTTCTTTTGGAATTTTCATAATAGTTTTCGGAGAGCTTTTGATATTGAGTGAACTTTAATTTCTTTGTCTTGGGGAAGGAGAATTCACTTCTCTTCCTCTTAGTTTTATTGCTTTCAATTTCAATTACAAGTGTCTTGGATCTTGGGTTGGAGAATTGAAGAAATTCTGTTTCAATCTCATCCTTGGATCTCTTTGTTTATTTACTGCTTAATTGAATTTCAGTTTCGGATTAATTGTTCTTCATCTACTTTCTTTGCAATTTACAATTCCCTTGCAATTGTTCTTGTTGGATCTAGGAAGGCATTGAGATCTAGACTTGGTTTTCTAGTCTCTGGGTCTTGAGATCTGAATTCCCAATTTACATTTTGCTTCTTGCTTTTAATGTTCATTTACTTTACTGCTTCAAGATCCGATTCAATCCCAATTCTCTTTTACTCTTCTGTTTAATGCAATTTAACTTTTCCTTGTTTAAATCCAGCCCCAATCCCCTTTACATTTCAAGCCATTTATATTTCTTGCACTTTAAGATTCTGCAATTTACATTTCTTGCAATCTAAGTTTTCGCAATTTATGTTACTTGCACTTTAAGATTCAGCAATTTAATTCTCGTCCTCTTTAATTTCATGTCAATTACCCATTCCCTTTACTTTCTATGCAATTTAAATTCTGCAAATCACAAATCTCTCAACCAAATCTTGATTCGCTTGACTAAATCAACCACTAAACTAAAATTGCTCAATCCTTCAATCCCTGTGGGATCGACCTCACTCCTGTGAGTTTTTATTACTTGATGCGACCCGGTGCACTTGCCGGTTAGAATTGTGTGTTTTGGGAGAAATTCATTTTTCCTCCAAAATACTCATCATTAGGTAGCCTAGGATGTGGTTAGTGGATTTAGGTCTATTTAATTGCACTGTTCTTGTTTCTTGTTTCATTATTTTCGCAATTCTGTTGATGTTGTGCTGTTAGTTTTGTTCATATCCTATAATTTCTTGTTTCATGCTGCTCTTTACTCTGAATTTTCATGTTTATATTCCTTATATGTAAGTACAGCTTTAATTTTGATTCATATGAACTATTTGACTGCTGTTTATTTTTCGGGACAATACAATTTTAGCCGGAATGCTGCCTAAATTTCTGTAAAATGTTTCCATTCATGTTTTGGTTTTTCCATTTTGAAATCTGTTTTACTCTGGTTTAACCAAACCATTCATGAATTTCCGGGCAAGTTTTCTTATCCTTTTTTGATTTCCTGGTTCCTACACTGCATTTTTGATGTTTGATTCTAAATTTTTGCTTTCTCTGTATCTATTTGAATCATCATCAAACTGTTTTACTTGTTTGGATATGAGTTACTTATCGCTTCTAACTGTGAATACTTGTTACTTGGAATATTTTCATTTTTCCACTTACTTTAACCCACTTCTACTAACTCACTAATTTTCACATCCTAAACTCTTTTTCAATTCTAACCAACCTAACCTTTCAAAAACTTCTTTTCTGATTTTCTTTCACTTTCTCTTAACATTCTAACCAAGGCATGATGTTTATTTTTCTATTTCACATGAATTCTATTCCATTTTGGATTGTAAATTCTTCTTTTCGAACTTTTAACTCCTATTCAATCCTTAATGCACATTTACTTAGCTCATATTCATTACTCTCCTGCTCCTTTGCCACTATGTGCTTCTTTTGTTAATTGCCTCCTTGTTTTCCTGTTTTTATTATATCCTTGAATTCTGTTTTTCAGGATGTCGGATTCCCACAGAAAAGGGAAAGGAAAGGCAACAACTGGAAAACGGAAAAGAGGAGAAGCCTCTATGTCTATCATAGATCTCATGCATGATGCATCCTTCTAGGAGAAAAATTTTACCCCGCAGGAGAAGGCCGACTAGCTAATCCCTGCTACTGATCCAGTAAAGTTTGCAAACCGATACTGTGAGCTGAGGTATCCGGTGTTTGCAACCTCCAGGAACCTATACCTGGAGAGGACTCTGAAAATCCCAGAAGAACTCCAGCAATACACCTCTGACCAGATTAAACAAAGAGGCTGGTTCTTACTGGAGAGACCTCTGACTGAGGTCAATGCATCTTGGGTTAGAGAATTATACTGTAATTACTTCAAGACTTCCCTAGATATAATGAAGAGGCCAATGAAGATGTTTTGAAGCTTTTGCCTAAGACTGATCAGCTGGATGGTTATCAGAAAGCTGAGGAAGACATGCGCTTTATGCGATTTGATTGGGATGCAGTAAAGGCCCGGATAGCCCTTGACGCAACCGTTCCTTGGATTATGGGTTAGAACACCACCATGCCAAAGGGAATCAAGCGGATTTACCTGAATGATGAGGCTCGGCTATGGCATCAGATACTTAGCAACTTCATTATGCCGAGTACTCACGAGACTGAAATACCAGCCGCTATGATCACCCTCCTATGGTGTGTGATGGAGGGTAAGGACCTGTACTTGCCACGCTTTATCCGGTACTATATGGCCAGGGTCCACGTCCGAGGCACTCTTCCCTTTCCTTATCTGGTTACACAACTAGGCCGTCGAGCTGACGTGCCATGGGAGGATGCTGATGAAAAGCCACCTGCTGCAGAATACAAGATTATCCCTCACAGCAGGAACTTTCTGGCTTTGGGCTACATACCTCCTTTCCTCACTGCTACTGCTGACACAGCCACATCATCTGCCGGCCCCTCTTCTTCCACAGCTACCCCTGCCACCACCACTTCACCTTCACCTTCCCCAGAGCCCATATATCATCTAGTGCACCGCCTGTTTCGACGGCTTGACCAGATGGAGCGTCGCAACAAGCGACGCTATGAGCACCTGAAGCTGATGATACGCTCTGGCGACATCCCCTCCGAGCCTGACACACCATCCGAGGCATCTGAGGAGGAGGCAGATGATCCCGAGGTAGAGACCCATCCACAGAGCGAGGCAGAACAGGCAGGCACCCAGCAGGCAGCATCACATCAGGAGGCTCTGCCTCAGATTCAGGCTGTAGACCCCGAGATCCCTATCCAGTCAGCACCTCCTCTGCAGCAGGCTGATCCTCAGACCACCACCACAGAGACCCCAGCTACCCACCCTTCCAGTGATGACACCTCTTCACACCCTGCTTGAGTGAGCATCGGGGACGATGCTACATTTTAAGTGTGGGGAGGTCGCCATCTCTGGCGTTCTTTTTTTGGTGAACCACTACATACTCTTTTTATTTATTTTGCTACTTTTCTGTATTTTTTTCTTTTCATTTTTATTTTTATTTTTCTCAGTACTTATATATATTGACATTTTTATGTATTTATTCTATATTGCATTTTAGTCATATTTTAGCCATTTAGTTTTAGTTTCAATTCTAACTTATTAGTTATAGAAATTGTGGATTAATTAGTATAGTTTACCCTTTTTAGTATAAGATAGCTTAGTTTAAATTAAAAAATATAAAAAGGAAGTAAACTAGGAACTTGAACACAATAGAAACAGTCCACACACCTTGTATATATAGCATTACATGTTAGTTAGTTAACAATATTTCATCGAGAAACACTAGAACTTTAAAGCCATTCAATATAAGTTTTACATTGAGAATAATGGGAATTTTTAACTAAACCTGCATGACATACCTAACTAAATGATTTTTGAGCTAAAGAACACACAGCCTGTGAGTTTTGAGCTTAATTGTATGGTTACATTCAAACCAAAATATTTTATTCCTGTGTGTTCTGCCCTTCTTGTTTATTCTGGTGTTCTTTACTTTGTTTTAATCTATATGTCCGATTATAGAATAGAAATACATACCAAGAGAGTGATTGAGACCATTATTTGATTTTATCTCACTTATCCCAAAATAGCCTACCCTTTACATCACCCTTGTTAGCCCCCTTGAGCCTTTAAATCCCCTTTTTTTTCTATCAGCCACATTACTAGCCTTAAGCAGAAAGACAAAATAAAAATCCCAAGTTAAATCCTTGGTTAGCTTAAGATAGGAAGTATGTATGGTTTAAATGTGGAAAAACCTATTGGGAACATGGATGATAAAAACAAAAGATAGAAAAGTTGAAAAGAATAAAATAACTCAAAATAAAAGTTTTGGGAAGCATGCTCATGTAAAATCAAAATAATTGAATTACCATGTGCATTAAAAAAAAGTGTTATGAATAAAGGGGACACAAAAAGAATTCCCCAATTGTAAAATAAAGCAATGCACATGGGATAAAAATAAATATTGAGATATGAGCATGTGACATCAAAAGTGAGAAAATATGGAAAATAGGTAAAGAAGCTTTGATTTAGAAAGTATGTATGTTAGGTGAGATCTTAGTCTAATTAAGGATTCACTTATTAGCTCACTTAGCCTTATACATATACCCTTACCTTTACCTTGGCCCCATTACAACCTTACTTAAAGACCTCATGATTTTTGGTATGACTGTATTCTATGATTGTTGATTGGTTAGATGAAGAACAAAGTTATAGAAAGTAAGAATAAAAAGAAGAATAGAGTGATTAACCCAATAAACACTGACTGATTAGAGAGTAAACACAAAATCCAGTGAGGGTTCAATAGCTCATTAACATTTATCTCTGTTTAAATTATTAATTGTCTTGCAAGTTTATAAAATGCTTTTCTCTCCCATTTCAATTGTAAAGGCACTTTATCACTATCTAAGGCTTGGCTATATATATATATGATTCCTTGAGAATGTGAGTTAATTCAACTACATGCAAGCTTTATATACAAGTGAATAAAAATTAGAATTGCATGATGCATCATTCATTTAGGTAGTTGCATTTAGATTAGATTGCATTACATGACATTCCATCACTTTAACCTTACTTTTCACCTTGGATTTAGCATGAGGACATGCTATTGTTTAAGTGTGGGGAGGTTGATAAACCCATATTTTATGATATATTTTGTGCTTAGCTTGAGTGATTTATTCAATCCTTCACCCACGTATTCATATTAATTGCATAGTTTTACTTTCCCTTCCTCATTATGTGATGTATGTGAAAAACATGTTTCCTATGCTTTAAAACTAATTATTTTAATTACCTTTAATTCCATTCGATGCCGTGACTAGTGTGTTGAGTAGTTTCAGATCTTCTAAGGCAGGAATGACTTAAAGGATGGAAAGGAAACATACAAAAATGGAAGGAAAGCACAAAACGGAGTTTCTAAAGAAACTGGCATCCACGCGATCGCATGGGCGACGCGGACGTATGCGAAGCGCGAATCAACAGCGATGCGGCCGCATAACTGACGCGACCGCATGACAAGAAAAGCTCTGAATGACGCGACCGTGTGACCCATGCGGACGCGTGACAGAGGCCACGCACCAGAAATTGCAGAAAACGGTCCCAGCGATTTCTGAAGCCCTTTTTTGCCTAAATCCAAGTCCAGAGGGTATAGACCAGAGGTTATGAAGTGAGGGAATGCATCCACTCATAGAGAGACGACATTAGTTTTAGTTTTCATGATTTAGATTTAGTTTAGAGAGAGATTCTCTCTCTCTTTTAGGATTAGGATTTAGGATTTCTCTTAATTTGGGAGTGACTCTCGATCCCAGGTTTAATGTTCCTTTACTTTAAGCTTCTCTTTTACTTTTATTCATTACTTTAGTTGATTATTTACTTTTGCAATTTAATTTATGAATTCTTCCATGTTACAGATTATTATTTTGGATTAATGTTATTTGAGGTATTTCAGTTAATATTGCTTTCTTTTATTTATTAGTTACAATTATTCCCAATCTGAAGACATTCTTATTCCAGTAGATTTACTTTTCTCCTTTTGGTTTTGGTTAAGAAATCAGTAACTCAGGAGTTATCAAACTCAAACATGCTTGATAATTGTTATCTTTGTTAATTGAATTGAGCTTCAAGAATCCCAATCTTTTCTTAGAAAATAAAATAGGATCCGAAGATCAATCCAATTAATCCCTTGACCTTCTTTTATCTTAGTAAAGGTTAACAAAGTGGAATTAAGATTGAATTATTATCATCATTGATAAGGATAGCCAGGATAGGACCTCTAATTTCTCATACCTTGCCAAAAGTTTATTTACAGTCATTTATTTATTTCACTTGCTATTTAAATTACTTGTTCTTCATTTACTTTAATTGCCACTTAAATTACTTGCTCCTCATTCTCAAAACCCCAATTTACAATCCCCATAGCCAATAATAAGAACATACTTCCCTGCAGTTCCTTGAGAAGACGACCCGAGGTTTGAATACTTCGGTTATCAATTTATTTAGGGGTTTGTTACTTGTGACAACCAAAATGTTTGTATGAAAGGACTTTTGAAGGTTTAGAAACTATACTTTCAGCGAGGATTTATTCGCAAATTTCTAGACCACGCAAAAGTTCCTCACGTCAGGTACCTCTTCCAAGGATTGAGGAACCACATGGTGAAGGCATGTCAGGCGATCATCACAGGACAATCCCTTCTGAGATTCACCTCCCAGAAGGAGAAAACCAACCTCATTCCACCGACCTCATGAGACTATTATATGGACATCATGGCCAACTCGAACAGCTTGAGCAAGAGCTAGAGCGATAGCGGGAGGCAGAGAGAAACCTAAGAAGAGAAATTAAACGGTGAAGAGAGTTGGAAGAAAAGCTCTCGAAGTTAGAATCCAACCTCCGAGGCAGGAATTCGCGTACAACTCATCAAAACACCACGCTGGGAGGAGAAGATCTTTTCACAAAAGATATCATGCAAGCGAGAGTTCCTAAAAACATCAAAAGCCCAGACTTGAATCTGTATGACGGGACAACCGACCCGAGACATCACCTAAGTAACTTCAAAAGTTGGATGTACTTGGCTGATGCCTCAGATGCTACTCGCTGCAAGGACTTCCCTACAACCTTAACAAAGTCGACCATGAAAAAGTTTGACAGCCTGCCACCTAGGTCGGTCACTAGTTTCAACGACCTTGCGTGGAAATTCCTTGCAGGTTTTCAATTCAAAAGGACAAGGTCAAGCATGTGCCCAGTCTACTTGGAGTCAAATAGGAAGTTGACGAGATTCAACAAGGCATGTTTGAAAATCCAAGACTTACCCACTGAAGCAGTAATAATGGGACTGGTCAATGGTCTCCGAGAAGCCCCTTTTCCCGCTCTATCTCAAAAAGACACCCGACCTCATTGAGTGATGTACAAGAACGAGATGAAAAGTACATCAATATGAAAAAAAATTCCAGACTACGAAAACCAAATTGGCGACTAAGACATCCTCATCAAGCATGGGAAAAGGAAAAAGAGCCTAAGAAGAAAGAAGAATATGGCTCGGAGAAATCTTGGAGGTATCACAACTACACCCCACTACGAGTTTCTCTCGTGGATGTCTACCAGGAAATTTGTCATACCGAGAAGCTCCCCCCCACGTCCGATCAAAAATAAAAGGGGGAAAGCCGCAATGAGTATTATGAATACCACAAGCTATATGGACATTCTACAAATGACTATTATGACCTAAAAAATAGAAAAACTGGCTAGAGAAGGTTGGTTGGATAGATATCTCATGGAAAGGTCGGACTATCATGGAAAGAGGAAAAGAGACGATGAAGAAGTCGACCAAAGAGTGCAGCCTCCACCAACTCCCGAGCGATATGTCCACATGATAGTAGGAGGCTTCGCCGGAGGAGGAGTAACAATGTCGGCTCGAAAGAGATATCTGGAAGAGGTCTGTTACGTCAGAGAAGAGACCTCCGACCTCCCAACCATCTTTTTCACAAAAGAGGACACACAGGGAATTGCACCCAAGCATGATGACCCCGTTGTAACTACTATGATACTTGCTAATGCAAACTTATATAGGACCTTAGTGGACCAAGGAAGCTCAGACGACATACTGTTTAAGCCTGCATTCGACAAGTTAAGATTGGAAGAAAAGGAATTGAAATCCTACCCCGATACCTTTTTCCGGCTAGGGGATACACCAATTAGACCACTAATGTTCATCTCTTTACATACTACCTTTGGAAAGGGATTGAAGTCAAAAATCCTAAGCATCGATTACATTTTCGTGGATGTAACTTCAACCTACAATGCCCTAATTAGCAAGACAACTCTAAAACGACTAGGACTCTCCACCTTTGCATGAAATTCCCAACACATGACGGAATTGTTACCATTAATAGAGATTAGATGCTGGCAAAAAAGTTTTACAATAATGTTTGAATCTACAAGGTAAAGGTAAAGAAGTCAATTCGATCATGCTCGGAGGAGTCCGAGGAAGAGATGAACTACGACCACAACCTGAAGGGAAGACCAAAGAAGTCCAAATCGGAGAAGAAGTCGGAAAAAACACTAACATAGGAGTCAATATAAGGATAGATTTGAAGAAAGAGCTCATAGAACTCCTACAGAAAAATTCTGACCTCTTTGCTTGGAAGGCTGCCGACATGCCCGGCATAGACCTCGGACTCATGACGCATAAGCTGGCGGTCTACCCTGGGTCCCGACCTGTCTAATAAAGACGGTGTATGTTCGGACTAGAACGAGATCAAGTGGTCGAAGAACAAGTTCAAGCCCTACTAGAGGCCAGATTCATCAGGGAGGACAAGTATCTGACATGGTTCGCAAATGTGGTGCTGGGATAAAAGCAAAATGAGAAATGGAGGATGTGTATCGATTATATCGACCTCAACAAAGCCTACCCAAAGGATCCTAATTCCCTTCCCAATATTGATGCTTTGGTAGATTCCTCTTCAGGATATCAATACCTATCCTTCATGGATGCGTACTCGGGATACAATCAAATCTCGATGTACAAGACGGACCAGGAGAAGACGTTGTTCATCACACCCAGAGCGAATTACTGCTACGTGGTCATGCCATTTGGATTAAAAAATGCAGGAATCACATATCAAAGGTTGATGAACAAGATGTTCGCACCTCACCTCAGAAACTTAATGGAAGTGTATGTAGACGACATGTTGGTAAAAATCAAGGATGAGGCAAATTTCCTATCCGACCTCTCACAAGTCTTCAACACCATATGAAGACATGGGATGAGACTAAATCCTACCAAATGCACTTTTGCAGTAGTAGCAGGGAAATTTTTGAGATTTATGCTCACACAGAGGGAAATTGAGGCTAACCCTGACAAGAGTAGAGCAATCTTAGATATGAGGAGTACGACTTGTTTGAAAGAAGTTCAACAGTTGAATGGGCGACTTGCAGCCTTGTCCAGACTTCTAGCAGGACTGGCCTTGAGATCCTTGCCATTTTTTTCACTATTTAGAAAAGGATGCCAATTTGAGTGGACTCCTAAATGTGAAGAAACCTTTCAAGAATTCAAGAAATTGTAAAGTTGATGAGCGGATAATTTATATGCTTTTTGGCATTGTTTTTAGTAGAATCTAGTTACTTTTAGGGATGTTTTCATTAGTTTTTATGTTAAATTCACATTTCTGAACTTTACTATGAGTTTGTGTGTTTTTCTGTGATTTCAGGTATTTTCTGGCTGAAATTGAGGGACTTGAGCAAAAATCAGATTCAGAGGTAGAAGAAGGACTGCTGATGCTGTTGGATTCTGACCTCCCTACAATCAAAGTGGATTTTCTGGAGTTACAGAACTCAAAATGGCGCGCTTCCAATTGTGTTGGAAAGTAGATATCCAGTGCTTTCCAGAAATATATAGTAGTTCATACTTTTGCCGAGTTTAGACGACGCAAAAGGGCGTTGAACGCCAGTTCTATGCTGCAGTCTCGAGTTAAACGCCAGAAACACGTCACAAACCAGAGTTGAATGCCAGAAACACGTTTTAAACTGGCGTTCAACTCCAAGAATGACCTCTCCACGTGTAAACTTCAATCTCAGCCCAAGCACACACCAAATGGATCCCGGAAGTGGATTTATGCATCAATTACTTACTTCTGTAAACCCTAGTAACTAGTTTAGTATAAATAGGACTTTTTACTATTGTATTGGAGACCTTTGATCAGTTTTATGCTATCTTAGACTTTCATTGGGGCTGGCCATTCGGCCATGCCTAGACCATTATCACTTATGTATTTTCAAACGGTAGAGTTTCTGCACTCCATAGATTAAGGTGTGGAGCTCTGCTGTTCCTCATGATTTAATGCAAAGTACTACTATTTTCTATTCAATTCAACTTATTCCGCTTCTAAGATATCCATTCGCACCCAAGAACATGATGAATGTGATGATTATGTGACGCTCATCATCATTCTCACTTATGAACGCGGGCCTGATAAACACTTCCGTTCTACATGCAACCAAGTTAGAATGAGTATCTCTTAGATATCTAATACAGGGGACCGAGTTCGAGTTATTAGTATCTTCGTGGTATAAGTTAGAACCCATGGATGGCCATTCCTGAGATTCGGAAAGTCTAAACCTTGTCTGTGGTATTCTGAGTAGGATCTGAGAAGGGATGGCTGTGACGAACTTCAAACTCGCGAGTGCTGGGCATAGTGACAGACGCAAAAGGATAGTAAATCCTATTCCAGTATGATCGAGAACCTCCAGATGATTAGCCATGCCATGACAGAGCATTTGGACCATTTTCACAGAGAGGATGGGATGTAGCCATTGACAACAGTGATGCCCTTACAGAAAGCTTGCCATGGAAAGGAGTAAGACTGATTGGATGAAGACAGCGGGAAAGCAAAGATTCAGAGGAACGAAAGCATCTCTATACGCTTATCTGAAATTCTCACCAATGAATTACATAAGTATTTCTATCTTTATTTTCTGTTTATTTATTATTATTATTCGAAAACTCCATAACCATTTGATATCCGCCTGACTGAGATTAACAAGATGACCATAGCTTGCTTCATACCAACAATCTCCGTGGGATCGACCCTTACTCACGTAAGGTTTTATTACTTAGACGACCCAGTGCACTTGCTGGTTAGTTGTGCGAAGTTGTGAAGTTATGTTTGGACCATGGTAATGTGCACCAGTTATTGGCGCCATTGCCAGGGAGAGAACGAACAACAAATTTTACAACCTCAGAGTAACAATTTCGCATACCAAGTTTTTGGCGCCGTTGCCGGGGATTGTTTGAGTTTGGACAACTGACGGTTCATCTTGTTGCTCAGATTGGGTAAATTTGTTTTAATTTTAAGCTTTTTGTTTTTATTATTATTAATTTCGAAAAAAAAATGTTTTCAAAAGTATATTTTTCTTCAGAATTTTTAAGAATGAATTCTAGAGTTTCATGAAGCATGTTGAAGCCTGGCTGGCTGTAAAGCCATGTCTAAATTCTTTTGGACTGAGGCTTCCAAACCATCAGCATAGAGGCAAGTTAATTTGATGACTTAGGAGCAGTATGTCTGATTTACATGCTGAAGCTTGGCTGGCCATTGGCCATGTCTAGTGTTTTGGACCGGAGCTTTCATTGAAAGCTTGGCTGGCTAGTGAGCCATGTCTAATTCCTGGACTGAAGCTTTAGACTCAGAGTGCAAGATTCCTGGAATTCATATTAGAAATTTTGGAATCCTTATTTTTCTCTTTCAAATAATTTTTGAAAAATACCAAAAAAATTAGAAAATCATAAAAATCAAAAATATTTTTGTGTTTCTTGTTTAAGTCTTGAGTCAGATTTTAAGTTTGGTGTCAATTGCATGTTTTAAAGTTTGCATAAAATTTTCGAAAAATTCATGCATTCATAGTGTTCTTCATGATCTTCAAGTTGTTCTTGGTAAGTCTTCTTGTTTGATCTTTAAATTTTCTTGTTTTGTGTCTTTTCTTGTTTTTCATATGCATTTTTTGTTTGTTAGAGTCCAAGCATTAAAGATTTCTAAGTTTGGTGTCTTGCATATTTTCTTTGCATATAAAAATTTTCAAAAAAATTGTTCTTGATGTTCATCATGATCTTCAAAGTGTTCTTGGTGTTCATCTTGACATTCATAGCATTCTTGCATGCATCATATGTTTTGATTCATAACTTTCATGCATTGAGTCTTTTTCATGTTTTTCTCTTTCTTCATTAAAAATTCAAAAATCAAAAAAAAAATATCTTATCTTTTTAAAATCTTTTTCAAAAATCATATCTTTTCTATTTTTTTATTATTTTCAAAAATTTCAAAAATCATTTTAAAAATATTTTTCAAAAATATTTTTCTTAATTTTATCTCATAATTTTCGAAAATATTATCAACAATTAATGTTTTGATTCAAAAATTCCAAGTTTGTTACTTGCTTGTTAAGAAAGATTCAAACTTTAAGTTCTAGAATCATATCTTGTGATTTCTTGTGAATCAAGTCATTAATTGTGAATTTAAAAATCAAATCTTTTTCAGAACTAATTTCAATCATATCTTTTCAAAAAACATCTTTTTATCTTATCTTTTTTTTCACATCTTTTTAATCATATCTTTTTAAAACATATCTTTTTCAAAAATTTGATTTTAAAATATCTTTTCTAACTTCTTATCTTCTTATCTTTTCAAAAATTTATTTTTAAATTTGTTTCAACTAACTAATTAACTTTTTGTTTGTTTCTTATCTCTTTTAAAACTGCCCAACTAACTTTTTACCTTTAATTTTCGAAAATCCCTTCCCTTTTTTTCAAAATTTCTTTTTAATTAACTAATTATTTCAATCTTCGATTTTAATTTTATTTCATTCCTATTTTTCGAAAACTACTAACTTTTTTTCAAAAACTATTTTCAAAATTTAACTTTAAATTTTAATTTTTAATTTTTGAAAATCCCCTCACCTCTCATCTTCTTCTATTTATTTATTCATCTACTAACACTTCTCTTCATCTCATATCTCTGCTCTCCTCACCCTTCTGTTTGGATTCTCCTTTCTTTTCTCTTCTACTCTTCTTTTTTTCTACTCACAACAAGGGAACCTCTATACTGTGGTAAAAAGGATCCCTATTATTATTTTTCTGTTCCCTTCTCTTTCAAATGAGCAGGAGCAAGGACAAGAATATTCTTGTTGAAGCAGACCCTGAACCTAAAAGGACTTTGAAGAGGAAACTAAGAGAAGCTAAAATACAACACTCCAGAGACAACCTTACAGGAATTTTCGAACAGGAAGAGGATATGGCAGCCGAAAATAATAATAATGCAAGGAGGATGCTTGGTGACTTTACTGCACCTAATTCCAATTTACATGGAAGAAGCATCTCCATCCCTACCATTGGAGCAAACAATTTTGAGCTTAAACCTCAATTAGTTTCTCTGATGCAGCAGAACTGCAAGTTTCATGGACTTCCATCTGAAGATCCCTTTCAGTTCTTAACTGAATTCTTGCAGATATGTGACACTGTTAAGACTAATGGAGTAGATCCTGAAGTCTACAGGCTCATGCTTTTCCCTTTTGCTGTGAGAGACAGAGCTAGAATATGGTTGGATTCTCAACCTAAAGATAGCTTGAACTCTTGGGATAAGCTGGTCAAGGCTTTCTTAGCCAAGTTCTTTCCTCCTCAAAAGCTGAGTAAGCTTAGAGTGGATGTTCAAACCTTCAGACAGAAAGAAGGTGAATCCCTCTATAAAGCTTGGGAGAGATACAAGGAACTGACCAAAAAGTGTCCTTCTGACATGCTTTAAGAATGGACCATCCTGGATATATTCTATGATGGTCTGTCTGAATTAGCTAAGATGTCATTGGATACTTCTGCAGGTGGATCCATTCACCTAAAGAAAATGCCTGCAGAAGCTCAAGAACTCATTGACATGGTTACTAACAACCAGTTCATGTACACTTCTGAGAGGAATCCTGTGAGTAATGGGACGCCTCAGAAGAAGAGAGTTCTTAAAATTGATACTCTGAATGCCATATTGGCTCAGAATAAAATATTGACTCAGCAAGTCAATATAATTTCTCAGAGTCTGAATGGAATGCAAGCTGCATCCAACAGTACTCAAGAGGCATCTTCTGAAGAAGAAGCTTATGATCCTGAGAACCCTGCAATAGCAGAGGTAAATTATATGGGTGAACCTTATGGAAACACCTATAACCCCTCATGGAGAAATCACCCAAATTTCTCATGGAAGGATCAACAAAAGCCTCAATAAGGCTTTAATAATGGTGGAAGAAACAGGTTTAGCAATAGTAAGCCTTTTCCATCATCCACTCAGCAACAGACAGAGAACTCTGAACAAAATACCTCTAATTTAGCAAATTTAGTCTCTGATCTATCTAAGGCCACTCTGAGTTTCATGAATGAAACAAGGTCCTCCATTAGAAATTTGGAGGCACAAGTGGGCCAGCTGAGTAAAAGGATCACTGAAATCCCTCCTAGTACTCTCCCAAGCAATACAGAAGAAAATCCAAAAGGAGAGTGCAAGGCCATTGATATAACCATCATGGCCGGATCCAAGGAGGAAGGGGAGGACGTGAATCCCAAAGAGGAAGACCTCCTGGGACGTCCAGAGATCAATAAGGAGTTTTCCTCTGAGAAACCAAAGGACTTTGAGGCTCATCTAGAGACCATAGAGATTCCATTAAACCTCCTTACGCCCTTCATGAGCTCTGATGAGTATTCCTCTTCAGAAGAGAATGAGGATGTTACTGAAGAGCAAGTTGCCAAGTTCCTTGGTGCAATCATGAAGCTGAATGCCAATTTATTTGGTAAAGAGACTTGGGGAGATGAACCTCCCCTATTCACCAATGAGCTAAATGCATTGGATCAACTGAGATTGCCTCAGAAGAAACAGGATCCTGGAAAGTTCCTAATATCTTGTACCATAGGCACCATGACCTTTGAGAAGGCTCTATGTGACCTTGGGTCAGGAATAAACCTCATGCCACTCTCTGTAATGGAGAAACTAGGAATCTTTGAGGTACAAGCTGCTAAAATCTCATTAGAGATGGCAGACAATTCCAGAAAACAGGCTTATGGACAAGTAGAGGACATATTAGTAAAGGTTGAAGGCCTTTACATCCCTGCTGATTTCATAATCCTAGATACTGGGAAGGATGAGGATGAATCCATCATCCTTGGAAGACCCTTCCTAGCCACAGCAAGAGCTGTGATTGATGTTAACAGAGGTGAACTAGTCCTTCAATTGAATGAGGACTCTCTTGAGTTTAAAACTCAATGACATCCTTCTGTAAACATGGAAAAGAGGCACAGTAAGCTTCTCTCAAAACAGAGTCAACCAGAGCCCCCACAGTCAAACTCTAAGTTTGGTGTTGGGAGGCCACAACCAAACTCTAAGTTTGGTGTTGAACTCCCATATCCAAACTCTAAGTTTGGTGTTGGGGAGTCTCAACAATGCTCTGAACATCTGTGACGCTCCATGAGAGCCCACTGTCAAGCTATTGACATTAAAGAAGTGCTTGTTGGGAGGCAACCCAATTTTTATTTATCTAATTTTATTTTTATTTTTGTTGTTTTTTCATGTTTTTTTAGGTTCATGATCATGTAGAGTCACAAAATAAATAGAAAAATCAAAAACAGAATCAAAACAACAGAAGAAAAATCACACCCTGGAGGAAGGGCTTACTGGCGTTTAAACGCCAGTAAGGAGCATCTGGCTGGCGTTCAACGCCAGAATAGAGCATGGATCTGGCGCTGAACGCCAGAAACAAGCATAGAACTGGCGTTCAATGCCAGAAATATGTTGCATCTGGGCGTTGAACGCCCAGAACAAGCATCAGTTCGGCGTTTAAACGCCAGAATTGCATGCAAAGGCATTTTACATGCCTAATGGGTGCAGGGATGTAAATCCTTGACACCTCAAGATCTGTGGACCTCACAGGATCATCTCAGAATCTGTGGACCCCACAGAATCCCCACATAATCCTATATCACCCTCTCTCTCTCCATTCACAGTCTTTCCTTCTGTTTTCCATTCACCACTCACATCCATACACCCCACCTACCTTCAAAATTCAAAATCCTTTTCACACACCATAACCACCTTAAACCCCCAGAGGCCGAACCATACACATATCCCTCCATCTCCTCCATATCTTCTTCTTCTTCTTCTATTCTTTCTTCTTTTGCTCGAGGGCGAGCAACATTCTAAGTTTGGTGTGGTAAAAGCATTGCTTTTTTTTATTTTTCCATAACCATTGATGGCACCTAAAGCCAGAGAAACCTCTAGAAAGAGGAAAGGGAAGACAAAAGCTTCCATCAAGGGTCTATAGCTCAGTGGTAGAACATTTGACTGCAAATCAAGAGATCCCTGAGATACCTCAGGGGAGACATTTTCCTCCACACAATTATTGGGAGCAACTAAGGGTGGAATATCAAGAGCACTCCATCATCCTTCATGAAATTAGAGAAGATCAAAGAGCTATGAGGGAGGAGCAACAAAGACAAGGAAGAGACATAGAAGAGCTCAAGGACATCATTGGTTCCTCAAGAAGGAAACGCCATCATTACTAAGGTGGACTCACTCCTTGTTCTTAAATTTTCTGTTTTTCATTTTCTTTATGTTAAATGCTTTTCTATGTTTGTGTCTTACTAAATGATCATTAGTATTTAGTAACTAGGGGTGGGCATGGTTTGGATTTTAAAAATCCAAACTGGATCCACTCCAGAACCAGTTTTATGGTTTAGGAAACCAAACCAGAACTGGATTGAAGAGCAAAACCGGTTCTAAACCGGTTTGAAAAAATAAAAACCGGTTCTAAACCGGTTTTAAAATTTAAATCCGGTTTTATTTACAAACCGGTTTTAAATCCGATTTTACTTGCAAAACCGGTTTTAAATCCGGTTTTTTTAAATCCAAATCTAAAATCCGGTTTTTTTTATAAAATCCAGTTTTAAAACCAGATTTTTGGTAACCAAAAATCCAATTTTAAAACCAGTTTTTGAAAATCCAGTTTTAAAACCAGTTTCTTCTACCAAAAATCCAATTTTAAAACTAGTTTTTAAAAATTCAATTTTTAAACTAGATATTTTAACAAAAAATCCATTTTTAAAACCAGTTTTTAGAAATTCAATTTTTAAACCATATTTTTTTTAAAAAGTAAAATTAATACTAAAGTCATTTTAAAGTGTATAGGTTCATTACAACTAGAATTTGGTTCTTTATAAATCTAATGATAATAGCTAATCTATATAACATTTAATCATTCTCAAGACATCAAAAGAATACCACCAAAATATCTCTCTAACAAAATATCACAAGATGCCAAGTTGCCAACAAAATCATCAAACAACCACAATCTTTGAGGAAAATATATCTGCAAATAACAAAATATACCTTTGTCATTTTAAAACAAATCTTTGAATGAAAGTATTAAACTAAATGAGAATATTAAGCATACCTAGTCATCATCAAGATTATCAATTGATGTCGCCATAGAACAAGCACCATCATTAGAGGAAAATATATCTGCCAAGGGAATCAAATTAATTATCAAGTCTATATTCAACAACTTTTAATTGGTAACTAATACCTAAATTCTAAAATAGAAAGATAACAAAAACAAAAATAAAATAAAATGACAAGAAATATGAAATAAATTTTATACCTTGATCAACTTGTTGAAGAACTTCACCATCATCATCTAAAGCAATCTCCTGTGCAGACTAAGGCTTCTACCATTCTAGGTGTTAAGGAACTGCGGTATGGATCGAGGACTCTTCCTCCAGTACTAAATGCAGACTCCGAAGCTACCGTAGAAACAGGTATAGCCAATACCTCACGAGCCATATTTCCAAGAATTGGAAATCGGGTTTAGTTGACCTTCCACCAGTTTAGTATATCGAACTTATGGGAGTATGGCTCGCATTCTTCTTGTAAATATCTATCAAGTTCAGATCTTGTATTTGTTCTGCGACCGGTTGCTTGCAGAAAAAAGCCCATGCCATGAAGATCGGTATTAATGTTGTTGGCTTGAACTTCTTGCGTATCAGCTTCACTTGCTTCCCCAGAACTTTGGTATTGCTGATAGAGTAACTTTATGCACTTGGACAACTTTGACTTCAATTCGCCTCCTTTTTCTTCTCCAAAGAAGTAATCCAAGAAATAGTTGACATACTCAATCTTTTGCATTGGATTAAGTACGATAGCAATCAATAACAACATATTCACCGAATCAGGATTGCCCCAATACTTCTCATACTTAACCCTCATCCTTTCTGCCATTGACATAGTACTAAAATCAACAGAATCACAAGAATGACGAATAAATCGTCCAATTGCAAATACTTCCTTCATATACATATCACTGGTAACATATAAGGTACCAAAAACACGTATAGTGGCATCACTGAACACTCGCAAAAATGGTACAATGGACTCAGCATACTCCCAGTCTGAATCAGAAGGAACACCTCTCCCTTTTCCTCCATTCATCTCTCCTATATAGTTATTATCTTTCAAAGCAAGCAACTCAAATGCTTTGCGATGCTTCAAAGCTACCTCTAACATTTGATAGGTAGAATTCCACCTAGTCTCAACATCCATGCAAGGCAAGCCTTTATATTGGATTTTTTCTAGTTCAACACACTTTTGAAATCTACTAGCTCTAGATGGAGAAGATCTAACATACTTTACTGCACTACGAATCCTCAAGACTGATTCATCAATCTCTTTCAACCCCTCTTTTACAATTAAGTTTATAATATGTGCACAACACCTCATATGAATAAATTCACCATTCAAAATAATGCTATTCCAAGAATTCAATCGCTGCTTCAGATATTTAATTGCAACATCGTTAGAGGAGGCATTATCAACTGTCACACTAAAGACCCGATTCAAATTCCAATTATTTAAACAAGATTCAATTGTTGCTCCTATAACCTCTCCTGAATGACTTGTCACATGACAAAAATTAAGTATTTTTTTATGTAATTTCCAATCCAAATCAACAAAGTGTGCTGTCAAACTCATATAAGTAAAATTTTGAATTGAAGTCCAAGTGTCAGTGGTTAGACATACTCTACCACAATTTGCCGAAAGAAAATCTTGCAACTTCATCTTCTCTTCAACATAAAGAGCTCCAATGTCACGTGCTAACGTAGTCCGTGAAGGAACTTTGAATCTTGCTTGTAGGGCATGCACAAATTTTCGGAATTTCGGGCTTTCAACGAAGCGAAATGGTAGCTCTTCCCCAATAAATATTTCCACAAGTGCCCTTCGAGCCTCCTCTTGGTCAAATTTGGAAGCACTGGGTGAATTTAAAACACCACGCTCATCTATAGTCGGTGTGGTCGTTGTTTTTCTTCTTTTGTTCGAATCATTATTAGGATTTTTCTTGCATCTTCTCAAATGACCACCCATTGAGCTGGTTCCATTCCCATATTGTATTAAGCTACCACAATATTTGCATTTAGCCTTCTTCTCGGTAGCATTCTCTACATCAAAATGATCCCAGACAGCTGACCGATTCTTACGAACACCTGACGGTGGAGAAGATGGTTGAATGCTAGCGGACATCCCTGTTGCTTCAATATTACTATTTTCAGTCATCTTGCTCTGCATATAAAGCAAGGTGTACATAACTCAAAATTTGGTGCCAAACATGCTAAAATTAACACAAACTAATCCAAAAAAAACAGCAGCCAATAAAACTTCAACATTAACTCTACCTTATCCCTATAAAAAGTAGTCACTCAAGCATCAGAATATGTTTAGTAAACTAAATTAGACAATTATTCTTAATTCTGATCAACACACACTGAAACCAAAAATTAAAAATTAAAAAACAACCCTCCGAAACCTTTCCAAACCAGCACGGCAGCCCCTGATTTCCTGGATTTTATTTTATATCTAGTTCTGCTCATGAATCTCAGCCATCCCTTTTTTTTTAACCTATTAATTTTAGAGTGCAATAGCTTCCATCTTCTGTTACACATTCAGAAAGGGGTTTAAAGAAAATGGAAGCTAGCAAGTTAAGTCTTCATTTGCTATCCTATATTTAAGTCTTCATTTGCTATCATATTCCACACCTCAGCTTAAAAGTTCATAATTGCATTTAATAAAAATATATCTAAAAGCTAATCCTAAAACTATAAAGTACCTAATAAAATAATGTTGAAAGGCATACATAAAATGTAAAATTTACACCACTATAACGATTATATCAACATGCTACAAGGTTTCATTACCAGATACAACAACAGATAAGGTTAAAATAGAAAACTTAACGGGGTTCAATTAACCTATCATGATAGGAAGCCCTGCAAGCACATGCTCTATGAACAATGAATAATTCAAGTGGCAAATACAAATATCTCAAATTTCAACAAGCAGAATAATGAAATTCATACTACTAAAGAGCAAACTGAATTGATAAGTTAACAATTTGTTTACATGTTAAATCTCATATTAATGTTTGATATTCTGTGTAGACATGATAATGCAACCAAGGAAATATTGAATAAAGATAAAGCATTTAATATAATAGATTG
The DNA here is from genome assembly GCF_059453495.1 of Arachis ipaensis. NCBI lineage: Eukaryota > Viridiplantae > Streptophyta > Magnoliopsida > Fabales > Fabaceae > Arachis > Arachis ipaensis. The sequence continues at coordinate 66,516,205 of NC_142439.1, read as the reverse complement.
GATTCAACTAGAGGAAGCTATATTTGGACTTTCAAATGTTCTAGTTTTTCATAACTCTCCCCAATCCCCATCCCCAAATTAAAACAAATACTAGTACTATGCATGCCACCTCCATCTATCTCTATAACAATACTAGCTATTACTGTATGAACTAAATAATTTAGTTAAGTGTTACGAGTAAAAATATTGGTCAAGCCCAATTAGGATAGTTTCAATGACTATAAATACAGATAGTTTCAAAATTAGACCTTTTAGTGTGGCAGCTGCTAAACAATTAGGAGCAGAACAAGATAGCAGCAGAACAAGATAGCAGCAGAACAAGACAGCAGCAGTGTTTCATATCAACAAAATTAAGGTGGGGACTAGTGAAAGCAAGCACTCCTAAGTCCTAAGATCTTGAGTTGTTTCCATTGCCTATATTATAGTTGCTACTTGCTAGAGCGAGATATTCAAGGCAGTAAATAATGATAAGAAAAAGAAGGCCAAGGCAGAACACAGTTAATGATTTTTCAGAACAAAATTCTATTTACAACAAAAATCAGAACAACAAAGCCAGAAACATGTATAAGATAAGTTAGTTTTCTTCAACTAAATAATGATTTTTCATATGATTGCTAATTGAACCACAGTTAATACACTTCTTACTAAAGTTCTTGAATCAATGTCACCATTTGAAGTGTTCTTACTATCCCTCTTATGCAGCATTTTTCAAATTCATCATTCATCCCTGCAACTTCAACTACTAGTCTATTTCTTATGTAGCATTGTTCAAATTCATCATTCATCCCTGCAACTTCAACTACTAGTCTATCTAATTCTAATTCCTATAAGAGATTAGGAGATTGGTTGTTGGTTATATAACCAAGTAGCACAATACATATAGAACACTTACCTATTGGCTTAAATCAGCAAGTAGATTTTTTATGAAATCAAGTTTTAGGGGGGTTCAATTTGAAAATTCATACACCGTATATAAACAACTAGCGCTACATATATACTGTATATATTATGGTACATGCATGAACCAAAAAATTAATAAATGAGCATGGCAATCAGTTCATCAAGGATTCAACAAAACAGAACAAATCAGTATACTCATGAAGGAACAAAACAGAACAAATCAACAAAATAGAAAAAACCCAAATAAAACTCAGAACTCAGAACCAAGGGCAAGGAGGAGGCTTACCTCAATTGATGAGCATGAGCTCCGGCGAGCCACCAACGAAAGAAGAAGAGAACCAAAAAAGAGAGAAGACAGAGTCGCGAATGGGAGGTTGAGGCAGAGAGACAGAGTCTCGAATCAAAGTGAAGACTATAGACTCGAAGAGGTAGAGGCCGACGAACCACCGGCGAGCTCCGACGAGAGGCAGAGAGGAAGAAATGTTGACGGTGGCGAATAGTGGATTTGGGAACCACCGGCGAGCTCCGACGAGAGGCAGAGAGGAAGAAATGTTGACGGTGGCGAAGAGTGGATTTGGTTTTGTTGAATGGATTTGTCGAAGAGGAGAAGACTCAATTAGGGTTTTTTTAGATCCGGATCTTAATTTGGATCTGGATCTGGATCCGGATTTAAAACCATTTAAATGGATTGGATCAAAAACCAAATTATAAAATAAATGTAATTTGGTTTGGATTTTTTTTGGTTTAAAACTGGTTTTTTTAAAATGGTTTGGTTTGGATTTGGTTTAAAATCCAAAATATGGATTTTTTTGCCCACCCCTATTAGTAACTATGTCTTAAAGTTATGAATGTCCTATGAATCCATCACCTCTCTTAATTTAAAAAATGTTTTAATTCAAAAGAACAAGAAGTACATGAGTTTTGAATTTATCCTTGAACTTAGTTAAATTATATTGATGTGGTGACAATACTTTTTGTTTTTTGAATGAATGCTTGAACACTGCATATGTCTTTTGAAGTTGTTGTTCATGAATGTTAAATATGTTGGCTCTTGAAAGAATGATGACAAGGAGACATGTTATTTGATAATCTGAAAAATCATAAAAATGATTCTTGAAGCAAGAAAAAGCAGTGAATACAAAAGCTTGCAGAAAAAAAAATGAAAAACAATGGCGAAAAAAAATAGAAAGAAAAAGAAAAAGCAAGCAGAAAAAGCCAAAAGCTCTTAAAACCAAAAGGCAAGAGCAAAAAGCCAGTAAACCTTAAAACCAAAAGGCAAGGGTAATAAAAAAGGATCCAAGGCTTTGAGCATCAGTGGATAGGAGGGCCTAAAGGAATAAAATCCTGGCCTAAGTGGCTAAACCAAGCTGTCCCTAACCATGTGCTTGTGGCGTGAAGGTGTCAAGTGAAAACTTGAGACTGAGTGGTTAAATTCAAGGTCCAAAGCAAAAGCAGAGTGTGCTTAAAAACCTTGGACGCCTCTAATTGGGGACTATAGCAAAGCTGAGTCACAATCTGAAAAGGTTCACCCAGTTATGTGTCTGTGGCATTTATGTATCCGGTGGTAATACTGGAAAACAAAGTGCTTAGGGCCACGGCCAAGACTCATAAAGTAGCTGTGTTCAAGAATCAACATACTGAACTAGGAGAATCAATAACACTATCTGAACTCTGAGTTCCTATAGATGCCAATCATTCTGAACCTCAATGGATAAAGTGAGATGCCAAAACTATTCAAGAAGCAAAAAGCTACAAGTCCCGCTCATCTGATTGGAGCTATGTTTCATTGATATTTTGAAATTTATAGTATATTCTCTTCTTTTTATCCTATTTGATTTTCAGTTGCTTGGGGACAAGCAACAATTTAAGTTTGGTGTTGTGATGAGCGGATAATTTATACGCTTTTTAGCATTGTTTTTAGTATGTTTTTAGTAGAATCTAGTTACTTTTAGGGATGTTTTCATTAGTTTTTATGTTAAATTCACATTTCTGGACTTTACTATGAGTTTGTGTGTTTTTCTATGATTTCAGGTATTTTCTGGCTGAAATTGAGGGACTTGAGCAAAAATCAGATTCAGAGGTAGAAGAAGGACTGCTGATGCTGTTGGATTCTGACCTCCCTGCACTCAAAGTGGATTTTTTGGAGCTACAGAACTCAAAATGGTGTGCTTTTAATTGCGTTGGAAAGTAGACATCCAGGGATTTCCAGCAATATATAATAGTTCATACTTTGGCCGCGTTTAGACGACGCAAAAGGGCGTTGAACGCCAGTTCTATGCTACAGTCTGGAGTTAAACGCCAGAAACACGTCACAACCCAGAGTTGAATGCCAGAAACACGTTACAAAGTGGCGTTCAACTCCAAGAATGACCTCTCCACGTGTAAACTTCAAGCTCAGCCCAAGCACACACCAAGTGGGTGATGCCAAGGCATCATAGGCTAGTTTCACTAGCATTTTTCTGTTAGTTTCAGTTGTTTTATGCATTTTCTTGAGCTTAAAGTAACCAAAAATGGTTAAATGAAGAACAAAGCAATGAACCATCCAAACAACATGATTTTGATGCATATTCCATGAGTTTTAGTTATAATACTTAAATACTATGAATGGAAGATTTCTCATGAAATTTTGCAAGACTTTGATGCAATTGTTTGGATGATTTCAGGGAAGAAGAGGCTAAGCAAGGAAGCAACAAAATCAATGAAGGAAGCTTGAATATCACATGTGGAGTTTAAGTTCCAGTTTAAGCCTAAACTAGAGCTTAAACGTCAAAATCATGAAGGATAAGAAATGCTGGAATTGAAGTTTAACCTCCAGTTTGACCTTAAACTGGAGGTTAAACGCCAGAATGAAAAGCCTCACTAAAGAAGCATTCCACGTTTAACCTCCAGTTTGACCTCAAACTGGAGGTTAAACGCCAGAATGATGATACCACTCAGGGAGGAGTTCCACGTTTAACCTCCAGTTTGACCTCAAACTGGAGGTTAAACGCCAGAACCAGGAAGAGTACCAGGGAGCCATTCCACATTTAAGCTCCAGTTTGACCTCAAACTGGAGCTTAAACGTGTTCGACAGCTTTTCTCCTCCAGGGGTGCTCTCTCCATTTCCACGTTTAACCTCCAGTTTGACCCCAAACTGGAGGTTAAACGTGTTCGACACCTCCAGGGCTACCATTCTAAGCTTCCACGTTTAACCTCCAGTTTGACCTCAAACTGGAGGTTAAACGTGTTCGACCTCCAGTATGCCTCCACCCTTTTCCACGTTTAACCTCCAGTTTGACCTCAAACTGGAGGTTAAACGTGTTCGACCTCCAGGGCTGCCCTTCCTATTTCCACGTTTAAGCTTCAGTTTAACCTTAAACTGAAGCTTAAACGTGTTCGACTACATGACTCTCCAGGGCTACCTTCTTCCATTTCCACGTTTAAGCTTCAGTTTAACCTTAAACTGAAGCTTAAACGTGCTTCTACAAAAAGCCTCACTGGAAGTGTCTGGCGTTTAAGCTGCAGTTTAAGCTTAAACTACAACTTAAACGCCACTCTTGGAAAAGGTTTCTGGGCCAAAAATATTGTGATTTAAGTTAGTCTTTGAGCACAAATATTAACTTAAACTTACTTTGGTATGAAACCCAATTGAATATCATGGTTTATGGGATTGGGCCTGAAGGATTGATGAGTTTGAAATCTCAATTTATTGAGTCATGTGTCATTATTTGCTTATCACTAAGTTGGCTCAATAAAAGTTACAGGAATTGGATCAACAACCTCATCAAGATTATGGATCATAAACCCAAGGCAAAAGGAAAGCAAGGAGAGGCCTCAAAGCCCAAGAAGCACAACTGAAGCTCAATATAGAAAGTGTATAAATAGGATAGAAGTTAAGTTAGAGGGGACTTTTACTTTCACTGGTAGCTAGTTTTCCTTTTCTTTGTAATTGAATTCAGAGCTATGATTCACTAAACCCCTTTCATTGGGTTAGGGAGCTCTATTGTAATTCAATGAATCAATAATAGTTTATCTTCTTCTTCAATCTTTTCTCTTGAATTTTGTTAGAAAGCTTCTCGATCTAATTCCATTGAGTAGTTGTCTTGGGAAAGAAACTACCCATACTTGGAATCCTTCGGAGCCTTGGGAAAGGAATGGAGGATTCATGCTAGAGAAGCTTTCTCACAGTGAATTGGATTGGGGTTTGGATGGATATTGTGACATGTAATCCTACCAAATTGTGGTTCATGAAATTGTGTGGTATAATCAGTGATCAAGCGTCATCTCTTCTTATGAACATTTAAACCAAGGGATTGGGAATTTGTTTGTTTTTAGAGAGAATTGGTGAGCCAAGGGATTGGGATCCAATCATATAAGATTGCCAAGCAAAATTCAATGAACGCATTGGTTGAGGAAGAGATAAACATGTTTTGATTCGGAGATCTCAATATCTCCTATAACCCAATGAATTCCCCATTTCTGATTTCCACTTTCTCTTTACATTCTGCTACTCAATTCATGCAATCACCCCCATTCCCTTTTAATTTCAGCAATTTAGTTTCTGCTCTTTAATTCATGCAATTTAAGATTCCGCCATTTCAATTTCTTGTCATTTACTTTTCCCGCCAATTTTACATTCCGCAATACTCATCTCAATCTTGATTCCGCTCAACTAGAACACACTTCTAATCCGAATTGCTCATTCAACCAATCCTTGTGGGATTCGACCTCACTCTATTGTGAGTTTTTACTTGACGATAACCGGTGCACTTGCCGGAAGGAATTTTGCCGATCGTGCAATTTCCTAAATCGTAGCATAACTAGTTTATGTGCATCAGTGGGCCCCAGAAGTGGATTTATGCATCAATTACTTACTTCTGCACTCCATAGATTAAGGTGTGCAGCTCTCCTGTTCCTCATGATTTAATGCAAAGTACTACTATTTTCTATTCAATTCAACTTATTCCGCTTCTAAGATATCCATTCGCACCCAAGAACATGATGAATGTGATGATTATGTGACGCTCATCATCATTCTCACTTATGAACGCGTGCCTGACAAACACTTCTGTTCTACATGCAACCAAGCTAGAATGAGTATCTCTTAGATATCTAATACAGGGGACTGAGTCCGAGTTATTAGTATCTTCGTGGTATAAGTTAGAACCCATGGATGGCCATTCCTGAGATCCGGAAAGTCTAAACCTTGTCTGTGGTATTCCGAGTAGGATCTGGGAAGGGTTGACTGTGACGAACTTCAAACTCGCGAGTGCTGGGCATAGTGACAGATGCAAAAGGATAGTAAATCCTATTCCAGTATGATCGAGAACCTCCAGATGATTAGCCATGCCATGACAGATCATTTGGACCATTTTCACAGAGAGGATGGGATGTAGCCATTGACAATGGTGATGCCCTTACAGAAAGCTTGCCATGGAAAGGAGTAAGACTGATTGGATGAAGACAGCGGGAAAACAGAGATTCAGAGGAACGAAAGCATCTCTATACTCTTATCTAAAATTCTCACCAATTTATTACATCAGTATTTCTATCTTTATTTTCTGTTTATTTATTATTATTATTCGAAAACTCCATAACCATTTGATATCCGCCTGACTGAGATTAACAAGATGACCATAGCTTGCTTCATACCGACAATCTCCGTGGGATCGATCCTTACTCACGTAAGGTTTTATTACTTGGATGACCCAGTGCACTTGCTGGTTAGTTGTGCGAAGTTGTGAAGTTATGTTTGGACCATGGTAATGTGCACCAGTTATTGGCGCCATTGCCAGGGAGAGAACGAACAACAAATTTTACAACCTCAGAGTAACAATTTCGCATACCAAAAGTTAACCACCTATCCTTACCCGGTCAGAAACGGGAGAAGAGCTCATCTTGTACTTAGTTGTCGTTGATAAGGCAGTAGCCTCAGAACTGGTACGAAAAGATGAAGTCCGATAGCATCCTATTTATTTCACTAGTAAAGTCTTACAAGGGCTAGAGTTAAGATATTCTAGCATCTAGGAGGCTCCGACCTTACTTCCAGGGGCACATAATAAGAGTCTAAACAAACCACCCCATGAAACAAATTCTTTAGAAAACGGACATAGCAAGTCGAATGGTACAATGGGCCATAGAACTATCTGAGTTTGACTAAAGGTATAAAACTCGGACAGCCATCAAAGCTCAATGCCTCACCGACTTCATAGCAGAATACTCAAGTGACAAGAATGAAAACTCCACTGCTTAGAATCTTTATGTAGATGGATCCTCCGATAAAGTCGGGAGTGGTGCGGACATCATACTGGTCAATGAAAAGGGGACTTCAATAGAGCTTTCCCTAAAGTTTGAATTCCCTACTTCCAACAATCGAGCTGAGTATGAAGCCCTGATCACAGGCCTGAAACTCGCCAAAGAAGTTGGGTCAACCAAAGTGGTAGTCTTCAGTGATTCTCAGATAGTAACTTCTCAAACCAATGGAGAGTACCAGGTAAAAGATCCCAATATGAAGAGATACTTGAGAAAACACTTGAGCATCTTAAGCAATTTCTTGATACCGAGGTCCGACATATAACTCGGGAACGTAATAGCAGAGGAGATGCCCTTTCTAAATTGGCGACTACCAAACCAGGATGAAATAACAGATGTTTGATACAAGAAACTCTCAAGGAGCTCTCAATTATCAAGTTGGATAACAAGTTGGACATTCTACCTATCTCCGGCTTAAACCTCGGATAGATGACTCCCTTTATCGAATATCTAAAATTTGACATCCTTCCCAAGGAACAAAAGGAAGCCAAGAGAATTCAGAAGGAAGCACAGAACTACACATTGGTACAAAATGTCCTTTACAGAAGAGGAGTATCCACACCTTTGTTAAAATGTGTTCCGACTTGCAAAACTGAAGAAGTCTTGGAGGAAGTGCATAATGGCATCTGTGAAAACCATCTTGGAGCATGATCTCTAGCTAGGAAGGTAGTCCGAGCTGGATTCTTCTGGTGAACCTTGCAAAAGGACGCGACCAACTTTGTCTGCCTTGCCAGATGCATGCCAACTTCCACATCGCTACCCACGAAGAGCTCATTAGCGTAACCTCTCCATGGCCTTTTACGAAATGGAGCTTGGACCTACTAAGATCTTTTCCCCAAGCCCTGGACAGGTTAAGTACCTCATTGTGGGAGTGGATTACTTCACCAAGTGGATAGAAGCGAAACTAGTACCTACTACCACAGCTCAAAGAAATTGGAAATTCCCATACAAGAATATCATTATTCGATTCAGAGTTTCTCACTCCATTTCCACAAATAATGGTACACAGTTCACCGTGTAACACCCTAATATTCAAATCCTTATGCTCGAGTCATAAGTAAATGATAATAAGGTGGTACGACTCTCAAGGTAGATTTTTAATACATAATTATAAATAAAATTAAAAGGAGTATTAATCGAGAAGCCTGAAAAAAGTGAAAATAAAAAAATGTGAAGTCGAAAGTGATATACAGATAACGGCATTAAGGAGAATAAGAGAAGGACAGTATATGGATATATAACATAAGTAAATAGTCACTAGTCACGACCCGCGAAGTTTAGGCCGGCTAGGATACAATATGAAAGTAGTTGTTCCGAGGGTTGCCTAAAACTGTAGGTCGATCTCGGACGAGATCTTCTGTGCTGGTCGGGGCTGACGTGTCCGGCTAGTGAGTGGCGGCCGGAGCTGTCGTGTCCGACTTATTGGACTGGCTGCACTGCTGATCCTTTGTCACCGGAGGGTGGGGGTACCTGCAAGAGACTCCGATGCTTAAGTTAGCATGGGTATTAAACAGGTTTTTAGTTGAATCAGAGTATGAGTTATACCTGGGTGCTCCAGTGTATTTATAATGGTGTAGAGTGACCTTTTTAGATAAGATAAGTTGGTTATCTTATCTTATCTTTGGGTGAGGTCAGCTTATCTTCAAGGGAACCACTCTAATCTCTATAGGCTTGGGTCGCCTTTGGATTTGGGTCGTGCTCCTCTTATTTGGGCCCTTTATTTGGGCTTTCCTGGCAGTTTGGCCAAGCTCTTTGAGAAGAGGTCGGATAGCCTGACCTGAAGAGGTCGGTCGCTTTATTATTGAACATCCCGGGTCGGATAGCTCGACCCAGGGTGTGAACAGTGCCCCTGCTCGAGCTCGGTCTTTCTTTTTGAGGTCGAGTCCTAGTTCTTTAAGACTTTGATCCTTCTTTGATGAAGCCGAACTCGAGCATTTGTCGATTTCTTTCTTTGTAGAATTTTCCTTTTTTGAATGTGGAACGTTTTCTTCTGAAAGCGCGCTCTTTTATATTAGCGCTCTGTTCTTGGGAACGTGCGAGGGTTTAGTACCTTCATTAATTGGTTTTAATTGCCCCATTTCCCTTGGCTTTTTATTTTGAACCTTACACACAGAAACGGTTTCTCTTCTCCGTTTTTACTTGTAACTTCCCTTTTCTTTCTCCCTTTCTGTTTCCTAAAGTTTGTGGTTTTCATCTTTCTTCTTTGCAACGTCATTTGGTGATTTCTTGGTGTCTCTCTTTGCTCGGAAGGTGATTCTGTCCCTTCGTCTTCGATCTTCTACAAAACTTCTTCCTTTGTTCAGGTTGGTTCTTCTTTTCATCCTTTTATCTAATAAGGCTTTGATTCTGACTGAATGTGCGTTTGGGAAAGCTAGAACCTTTTGGTAGTATTCTGTTTGCTTGTTACTGTGATGTATTTTTTCTAGTTTCTTTTTCGTCTTTATGCATATTCCTGGTATTTCTGTTGAGGCTTTCTTCCACTTTACATGTTCTGCTGTTGCTTCTGGTTGTTTTTTTGAGCCTTTGAAAAACTGTGTTTGTTTACTTCTACAAAGATTGCCCCTTTTCGCCCTTTTGTAAGAGATGATCGATGCTTTGTTTTACTTTGTTTGTTCGGAGGGGGACTTTATTTCTCTAAAAAGGTTGCATCTTTGATGATATTTTGTTGTTTAGTAGCTTCATTCGTTGATCAAAACTGAGATAGTGAATCTGGGAGGTAGTTTATCTTAATGATCTGTGGCTCATAGCTTTCTTCTCAAAGTGTCGCTTTAGTTGAAAGAAAAGAAAAAAAAGGTTTATTGTTTTCTTGTTAGGACGTATCGAGATGTAGGCTTGTAGGTTTCCTGAGTCCCTGTCCTGCTAACTGCCTCCAAAGGATGCCCCTGGATCTTCTTGGTGTGGGTCCTAGGGTTTCCTTTTGATGCTTGTACTGCGTTGGATTATGTTGGCCGAGTTGTTTTGATTTCGTCTGAGATGTTTTTTAGTAATCCAATCTTCTTTTCTTGTTTGTAGGACTAGTTGGCCATGTCTTCTCGCAAAAATATTATAGAGATGTCTTCTAAAGTTCCTGAGGGGATGTCCGATTGGCTGGACTCCCTTGCCTTAATGTGTGTTTCTGTGGTGGATGCTGAATTTATTGTAGAGCTTAGAAAACATCATAGGTTTTGTGGTAGCGGTGCCAAGGAGAGGGATTACGAGCTTGTAGTGCCTGACTCTGACAAGAGGGTTTGTTTTCCAACCTCGGTCGAGGGGGAGCGTCCCTTCTTCTATGCATATGAATATTTCTTCAGCCAGTTGGATATTACATTTCCCTTTACTGCTTTTGAGATTGATTTGTTGTGGTCGTGTAACGTCGCCCCGTCCCAGCTTCATCCAAATTCCTGGGGCTTTGTTAAGATCTTTCAGCTGCTTTGTTAGGAGTTAGGTGTTACACCTTCTCAGACTCTTTTCCTCTATCTTTTTGTTTCGGCCAAGCCCGGGGCTTCTTCTAAAAAGAAAGCTTCTTGGGTTTCTTTTAGATCTGCCCAGGGACATAAAGTTTTTGCCATGTACGATGAGTCCTTTAAAGACTTTAAGAACTATTTCTTTAAAGTTTGAGCTGTTGAGGGGGCCCGCCCCTTTTTCCTTGATGAGAATGATGAGCCTGCTTTTCCTCTAGAATGGCAAAAGAATGTGACAGTGTCTCGTTATACTTGGGAGATGCTTGACGAGGTTGAGCGGGCTTTTGTTATTGTTCTTGAAGATATATGGGGGGAACCTCCCCACCTTGATACCAAAAAGTTTCTGGGGACCCGTCCCTGGTCCAAATTGCGTTGGGTATTATCTGACTTGTTTTTGTCCTTGTTTTCTAGCTTCGCCTTCTTTTCTTTGCGATTGTAACCCCTTACTATGGTTGATTCTGTTTTTCAGAGATGTCTAAAAATAATGACTCCATGAAGGCCAGGAAGGCTGCTGCCGCTAAAAACATGTCGGTCAAGGTGGAAGGTGTTCATACCCTGGGTCGAGCTATCCGACCCGGGATGATCGGCGACAAAGCGACCGACCTCTTCAGGTCAAACTATCCGACCTCTTCTCAAAAAGAGCTCGGTCAAATCGACAGGAAGGCCCAAGAAGGCCCAAACAGAGGAACACGACCCAAATCCAAAGGCCGTCCAAGCCTATAGAGATAAGGGCGGTTCCCTTGAAGATAAGCTGACCTCAACTCAAAGATAAAGATAAGATAAGAGAACTAACTTATCTTATCTAGAAAGGTCACTCTACAACCACTATAAATATACTAGAGCACCTAGGTATAACTCATACTCTGATTCTACATAAAAACCTGCTTAATACCCGTGCTAACTTAAGCATCGGAGTCTCTTGAAGGTACCCCCCACCCTCCGGTGGCCAAGGATCAGCAGTGCAGCAAGTCCAACAAGTCGGACACAACAGTTCCGACCATCACCAGCCAGCCAGACATGTCATCTCTGACCAGTACAGAAGATCTCATCCGAGATCGACCTCCAGTTTTAGGTGACCCTCGGAACATTGGCACCGTTGCTGGGGAACCTGGAAGTTATCCCAATACCATGGCGGACGGCCATGACAACGACCACGATTCAGATCTAGAAAACAGAACGCCGCACAAGAATATGGACACTACACTGAAGGATGCTCCGGAATCCAACGGGGACAAAAACTCATCAAATCCTGGGGTAATAGAAGCACTTTAAGATCGTTTAAAGCAACTCGAAAAAGAAACCCAACAACAACGAGAGGTCGGGAAGGATCTACAAAGAGAGGTACGGCGGTGTCGAGAATTGGAAAATAAACTACTGCAACTAGAAGCCGATCTCAAATCAAAAGCTCCTCGGACCGTTCCTGAGGAAAATTCACGCAAAGAACAAGATCCATTCACCAGGGAAATCATGAAGACCAAAATTCCAAAGGACTTCAAACTCCCGGATATGATTTTGTATGATGGCACCACAGATCCCAACCATCATCTCAGCAATTTCAGAAGCAGAATGTACCGCACCGATGCCTCAGATGCCGTTCGCTGTAAAGCCTTTCCAACAACTCTCACGAAGACAGCAATCAGATGGTTCGACAACCTACCTCCCAAGTCCATCTCAAACTTTGACGACCTGGCCAAAAAGTTCCTAGCCAGATTTTCCATCTAGAAAGATAAGGCCAAGCACGCTCCCAGTTTACTAGGGATCAAGCAAGGAGATCGGGAGAGCCTCCGCAACTACATGGAAAGATTCAACAAAACATGCATGGACATACAAAGCTTACCAACAGAGGCCGCCATCATGGGACTCATCAACGGCCTACGAGAGGGACCTTTTAGCCAATCTATATCAAAGAAGTACCCTACCTCATTAGACGAAGTCCAAGAGCGAGCAGAAAAATATATCAACATGGAAGAAAACGCTCGATTGGGAGAAACCTCAAAATATAGGACCCCCTACCGAGATAAAGACAAAGAATCCAAAAGGAAAGAAGATCGACAAGGGAAGAAAATAAAAAAATACCATAATTACACTCCTCTCAGGACATCCCTGGTTGACGTATACAAAGAAATCTATCACACAGAGAAAATCCCCCCAGCACGGCCACTCAAAGGCAAAAGGGGAGGAGGAAACCGGAAGGAATATTGTGAATACCATCGAGTCCGAGGGCACTCCACCAACGAATACTTCGACTTAAAAAATATCATAGAAAAATTGGTAAGAGAAGGAAAATTAGATCGATTTCTGGCCACCCGAGATGATGATCAAAGAAAGAGACGAAGGGATGAAGATGCCGAACAAACTGAACGATCACCTCGGACACCAGAAAGACACGTCCACATGATACACGACGGATTCGCAGGAGGTGGGATCTCCAAATCATCTCGCAAGAGATATCTCAAAGAAGTATATCATGTCGAGGGAAAGGAGGAAGCACCCGACATCCCCGCAATAACGTTCACTAAAGAAGACGCATCCGGCATCATCTCAGGACACGATGATCCCATGGTCATCACTATCATATTGGCAAATGCCAATTTACACTGCACATAAATAGACTAAGGGAGTTCTGCCGACATCTTATTCAAAACAGCCTTCGACAAACTCGGCTTTGAAGAAAAGGAACTTAAAGCATATCCGAACAGTCTGTTTGGACTAGGAGATACCCCGGTTCAACCACTGGGATACGTATCACTGCATACAACCTTCGGAAAAGGGAACCAATCCAGGACCCTCAAAATAGACTACATCGTGGTCAATGTAAGTTCAGCCTACAATGCTCTCATAGGTCGGACAACACTCAATCAACTCAGTGCAATAGTCTCGACTCCACATCTATGCATAAAATTCCCAACTACAGAGGGGATAGCCATGATAAAAGCAGATCAAAAGATGGCACGCCGCTGTTATAACAAAAGTCTAAACCTCAGAGGCAGAGGAGAAGAGTTTCATACAATTGAGCTTGGTGGAGAGCGACGAGAAGAACTCCGTCCACAGCCAGAAGGCGATATAGAGAAGGTTCAGATCGGAGACACCTCGGACAAAACAACTAATATCGGGACGATCCTAAGAGGAGACTCAAAAGAATTACTGATACAATTCTTACGCGATAATGTTGATCTCTTTGCATGGAAAGCCGCAGACATGCCAGGCATAGACCCCAAGCTAATGTGCCACAAGTTGGCGGTCTATCCAGGATCTCGGCCGGTGCAGCAGAGACGAAGAAAACTTGGGCCAGAGCGATCCCAAGCTGTGGAAGAGCAGGTACAGGCTCTACTGGAGGCAGGATTCATAAGAGAAGTCAAGTACCCACTATGGCTAGCCAATGTCGTCTTGGTGAAAAAATCAAATGGGAAGTGGCGGATGTGTACCGATTACACCGATCTCAACAAAGCCTGCCCAAAAGATCCTTACCCACTCCCAAGTATCGACGCTCTGGTAGATGCTTCCTCCGGATATAGATACCTCTCATTTATGGACGCATACTCAGGATACAACCAAATCCCCATGTATCCACTAGATCAAGAAAAGACCTCGTTTTTAACACCGAAAGCAAATTACTGCTACATCGTGATGTCCTTCGGTCTCAAGAACGCGGGAGCTACTTATCAAAGGCTGATGAACAAAGTCTTTTCAGACCACATTGGAAAAATCATGGAAGTCTATGTGGACGACATGTTGATAAAGACACAGAGCGAAGATACATTATTGTCCGACCTGGCTCAAGTGTTCGACACTATAAGGAAGCACGACATGCGACTCAATCCTGCAAAATGCACCTTTGCGGTAGAAGCAGGTAGATTTCTAGGTTTCATGCTCACATAAAGAGGAATTGAAGCAAACCCGGATAAATGCCAAGACATACTCAACATGAAGAGCCACACCTGTGTCAAAGAAGTACAGCAACTCAACGGGAGGTTGGCCACCTTATCCAGATTCTTAGCAGGAGCAGCGATAAGATCTCTCCCCTTCTATGCTACTTTAAAGAAGGGAAAGTAGTTCGAATGGACGACGAAATGTGAACAAGCCTTCCAAGACTTCAAGGAATTCTTAGGACGGCCGCCTATCTTATCTCGACCACGAGAAGGAGAACCGCTCATATTATATCTCGTAGTAGGAAGCCAGGAAATAGCCTCAGCACTAGTCAGAGAAGACGAAAGTGGGCAACAACCCGTCTACTTCATTAGTAAAGCGCTACAGGGATCCGAGTTGAACTACCAGAAAATAGAAAAATTTGCCTACACCCTCATTCTAACGTCTCGACGACTTCGCCCGTACTTCTAGGCTCACACCATTAGGGTTCGAACCAACCAGCCCATAAAAGGAATATTACAGAAAACAGATCTGGCAGGCAGAATTTTACAATGGGCAGTCGAGCTATCCGAGTTTGACCTCCAATATGAAGCTCGAACGGCCATCAAATCACAGTATCTGGCCGACTTCATCGCAGAATTCACAGATGCCCTCGAAATTCCCACAGAATGGAATCTCTATGTGGACGGTTCTTCAAATAAGACTGGAAGCGGCGCAGGTGTAATAATAGAAAGCAACCAAGGAACCCAAGTTGAGCTCTCCCTCAAGTTCGGGTTCCCAGCTTCAAACAACCAGGCGGAATATGAAGCGTTATTAGCTGGTTTGAAGCTGGCTAAAGAGGTTGGAGCTCAAAAACTCAACATCTATAGTGATTCACAAGTAGTCACCTCACAGATAACGGGGAGCTATCAAGCTAAAGATCCCACAATGAAAAAGTATTTGGATAAAACCAAGGAACAGCTCGGACAACTCGAGGAATATAAGATCTGCCACATACCCCGCGAGCAAAATGCCCGAGCTGACGCACTCTCGAAACTAGCCAGCACCAAACCAGGGGGCAACAATAGAAGCCTCATCCAGGAAATGTTACAGAACCTGTCAATCTCGGAAGAAGGAAAAGTCCTAGCCATAACAAGCCAGGACCAAGGATGGATGACCCCCATAATCAACTACCTCAAAGCAGGAACACTCCCCACGGACGAAAAAGAGGCGAAGAGGTTAAAACGGGAGGCTCAGTACTACACCATCATAAACAACACCCTATATAAAAGAGTGATCTTAATACCACTACTAAAATGTGTGCCGACCTCCAACACAAGGAAAGTTTTAGAAGAAGTACACAGTGGTATTTGTGGCAATCATCTCAGGGCACAAACTCTCACCAAAAAGGTACTGCGGGCGGGATTCTACTGGCCAACCCTACAGAAAGAGGCTATAGAATTTGTAAAGACATGTCCACCATATCAGAAACATGCCAACTTCCACATCACCCCGCCAGAAGAGCTCATCAGTGTAACCTCGCCTTGGCCATTTGCAAAATGGGGACTTGATCTTCTCGGACCCTTTCCCCAGGGATCAGGACAAGTAAAATTCTTCATAGTCGGAGTAGACTATTTTACAAAATGGATTGAGGCAGAGCCCCTAGCCAATGCCACCGCTCAAAGAAGCCGGAAATTCCTATACAGGAATATTGTCACGAGGTTTGGGGTTCCATACTCCATCACCACAGACAATGGCACTCAATTCACAGACGCAGGCTTCAGGAGACTAGTAGCCGACTTGAATATAAAGCACCAGTTCACCTCCGTTGAACACCCTCAAGCCAATAGACAGGCAGAAGCCGCCAACAAAGTCATATTGGCCGGGTTAAAACGGAGATTACAAGATGCAAAGGGAGCTTGGGCAGAGGAGCTTCCACAGGTCCTATGGGCATATCGAACGATGCCATATTCCACCACAAAGGAATCCCCCTTCCGATTAGCATATGGAATAGAAGCAATGATCCCAGTAGAGATCGAGGAAGGATTGCCTAGAGTGGTTCATTACAATGAGGGAGCAAACTCCCAACTTCAGAGGGAAGAGCTTGACCTACTACCTGAAATCCAAGAAAGAGCTCGGATCAGGGAAGAAGCACTAAAGCATCGAATGGCTTCCAGATATAATCAAAGGGTAGTGCCGAGAAATTTCACAGAGAATGATCTCATCCTAATCTGAAATAATATCGGAACAACTCGACCAGGAGAAGGAAAGCTGGCAGCAAACTGGAAAGGACCCTACCAAGTTGTAGAAGTACTTGGGAAGGGCTACTACAGACTGTCCGAACTCGATGGACGAGAGCTTCCCAGATCATGGCACGCCTGCAACCTAAGAAGGTACTACAGTTAGAAAAGGTAAAAGATCTCATTATTGGATGCACTCTTTTTCCTGAAAAGGTTTTTTAACGAGGCACCAAGTTGAGACTCAGATACTATCCGACTTAAAGGGATGAAAAATTCCCACATGTATATATTTGCACTTTCCTTTGAATAAAATATATTTTTTAGATATTCTACAAGATCTCAAGACGCATTAATTTGAAGCATTCATCGTCCGATTATAAAGCAACAGATCGGCGGAAAGTGAAAAATAATTTCACTGCACGATCACGATAAAGATAAACCGTCCGATAAAGGTGAAAACGCGATTCACCCAAAAGACGATCTAGAGATGACAACCACTTTCTACAAATCGGCAAAGATGAACACAGAATAATGTAAAAAGTTATCGAAAGTGATCCAAAAAAGAACCTGACGAGGTCTTACGGATTGCTAAAATAATAACTTAAAGACTGGCCGACGTTAAGAAGTCGGACCAAGTCAACCCAAGTTATAAGTAAACCCTGGAAAGAGGTCTAGCCAACCCTATTAAAGAGGATTACTTTAACTTAGAAGGGCCCGACATGATAAAGTCAGCCCAAAATGAAAAAGTTATAAAAGGAGTCCCTGAAAGAGACCTGACAAAGGTCCAAAAAAGAGGACTACAAAAATAACTTAGAAAGAGGACGACGCAAAGAAGTCGACCTACAAACAAGTTATAAAAGTAATCCCTGAAAGAGACCTGACAAAGGTCCAAAAAAGAGGATTACAAAATAACTTAGAAGAGATCGACCTAACAAAGTCGATCTCCTACAAAAGAAAGTTATAAAAGTAATCCCTGAAAGAGACCTGGCAAAGGTCCAAAAAAGAGGATTACTAGAAATAACTTAAAACAAAAACTACAACTTGGACCGACAAGAGAAGTCGGACCAAAGAAAGCTAAAGAAGGACCGGCAAGAGAAGTCGGACCAACGAAAACTACAGCTTGGACCGACAAGAGAAGTCAGACCAACGAAAACTACAGTTTGGACCAACAAGAGAAGTCAGACCAACAAAAACTACAACTTGGACCGACAAGAGAAGTCGGACCAAAGAAAGCTAAAGAAGGACCGGCAAGAAAAGTCGGACCAAAAAGAAACAAGCGCTAAAAGGGACATAGCTTTACCCAAAAAGCCACACGACAAGGCTATCGAAATTGTTCAAGACTAAATAAAAAGGTTCCACCAAGAACACTAAAAGTTGTCGGACGAGTTAGCCCCGAAAGTCGTCCTACCTCAACCAAACAGGAGACATGATGAGCGGATATTTTATACGCTTTTGGGGTTAACTTCATATAGCTTTTAGTATGTTTTAGTTAGTTTTTAGTTTATTTTCATTAGCTTTTAGGAAAAATTCATATTTCTGGACTTTACTATGAGTTGTGTATTTTTCTATAATTTCAGGTATTTTTCTGGCTGAAATTGAGGGAGCTGAGCAAAAATCTGATTCAGGCTGAAAAAGGACTGCTGATGCTGTTGGATTCTGACCTCCCTGCACTCAAAGTGGATTTTCTGGAGCTACAGAACTCGAAATGGCGTGCTTCCAATTGCGTTGGAAAGTAGATATCCAGGGCTTTCCAGCAATATATAATAGTCCATACTTTGCTCAAGGATAGATGACGTAACCTGGCGTTCAACGCAGTTCTCTACCCAATTCTGGCGTCCAGCGCCATAAAAGGATTAAAAGTTGGAGTTCAATGCCAGAAATGGATCCAAACCTGGCGTTGAACGCCCAAAATGGCCTTATGCACGTGAATTGCTTAAGTCTCAGCCCCAGCACACACCAAGTGGGCCCCATAAGTGGATCTCTATACCATCTGTTATGGTTTACTCAATTTCTGTAAACCTAGGCTACTAGTTTAGTATTTAAACAACTTTTAGAGACTTATTTTGTATATCATGACATTTTAGATCTGAACTTTGTACTCTTTGACGGCATGAGTCTCTAAACTCCATTGTTGGGGGTGAGGAGCTCTGCTGTGTCTCGATGAATTAATGCAAGTATTTCTGTTTTCCATTCAAACACGCTTGTTCCTATCTAAGATGTTCATTCGCGCTTAACTGTGATGAAGGTGATGATCCGTGACATTCATCACCTTCCTCAACCCATGAACGTGTGCCTGACAACCACCTCCGTTCTATATCCGATTGAATGAGTATCTCTGAGATCTCTTAATTAGAATCTTTGTGGTATAAGCTAGAATTGATGGCGGCATTCATGAGAATCCGGAAAGTCTAAACCTTGTCTGTGGTATTCCGAGTAGGATTCAATGATCGAATGACTGTGACGAGCTTCAAACTCGCGAGTGCTGGGCGTTAGTGACAGACGCAAAAGGATGAAGAATCCTATTCCAGTATGATCGAGAACCGACAGATGATTAGCCGTGCTGTGACAGAGCATGTGAGCATATTCTTCACTGAGAGGATGGGATGTAGCCATTGATGACGGTGATCCCCTACATACAGCTTGCCATAGGAAGACGTGCGTGTGTGAATCAGAAGACAGAGGAAAGCAGAGATTCAGAAGACAAAGCATCTCCAAAACTCCAACATATTCTCCATTACTGCATAACAAGTAACCTTTAATTTATGCTCTCTTGGTTATTTGCAATTCAACTGATAAACATAATTGACTTCCTGACTAAGATTTACAAGATAACCATAGATTGCTTCAAACAAACAATCTCCGTGGGATTCGACCCTTACTCACGTGAGGTATTACTTGGACGACCCAGTGCACTTGCTGGTTAGTGGTACGAGTTGTGAAAAGTGTGATTCACGATTCGTGCACCAAGTTTTTGGCGACGTTGCCAGGGATTGTTCATGTTTGAACAACTGACGGTTTATTTTGTTGCTTAGATTAGGAAAATTTTCTTTTTTTTTTTGTTTAGAGTCTCTTATTATTGTCGTGTTAAAATTTTAGAATCCTTATTTTCTTTTTAAAATAGTTTTCAAAAATAATTTCTCTATTAAATCCTGTGCCAAACTTTAAGTTTGGTGTTTTCTTGTTGATTTTCCTTAAAATTTTCGAAAATTTATTCTGGTTTTCTAAAAATTTTAAGTTTGGTGTTCTTCCTTTGTGTTTTTGTGTCTTGTGAATCTTCAAAGTGTTCTTGAGTTTTCCTTGTGTCTTGATCTTAAAATTTTTAAGTTTGGTGTTCCTTGGTGTTTTTCCTCCAAAAATTTTCGAAAACAAGGAGCATTAGATCTAAAAATTTTAAATCTTGTGCTATCTTATTGTTTTTCTCTCTCTTCTTAAAATTCAAAAATATCTTTTCTCTCTATTTTAAAGCATCTTTTTCGAAATCTATTTCTAAAATTCAGATTTTTATTTAAAAATTTAAAACCTTTTTCAAAATTCATCATATCCTTTTCAAAATCTCCTAACCACTTTCTCTCTCCTCACTTTTTCGAAAATCTTTCACTCATTTTTATTTATTTTATTTTGATTTATTTTGTTTCCGAAATAAATAAATAAAAAAAAATATGTTTTCTATTTTACATCATCTCCCTTTCTCCATCATGGACCTAAGCGGAAATGAACAGTCCAGGAGGACTCTGGGGTCATATTCTAACCCCTCTACTGCTTCATATGAGAGTAGTATCTGCATACCCTCCATTGGAGTCAGTAGCTTTGAGTTGAATCCTCAGCTCATTATCATGGTGCAGCAAAGTTGCCAGTATTCCGGTCTTCCACAGGAAGAACCTACAGAGTTTCTGGCACAGTTTCTACAGATTGCTGACACAGTACATGATAAGGAGGTAGATCAGGATGTCTACAGATTATTACTGTTTCCATTTGCTGTAAAAGATCAAGCTAAGAGGTGGTTGAATAACCAACCTAAAGCCAGCATAAGGACATGGAAATAGCTAACAGAAAAATTCCTGAATCAATACTTTCCTCCAAAAAGGATGACACAGCTAAGGCTGGACATCCAAGGCTTTAAACAAGGAGATAATGAATCTCTTTATGATGCCTGGGAGAGATATAGAGAGATGCTACGAAAATGCCCCTCTGAAATGTTTTCAGAGTGGGTTCAGTTAGACATCTTCTATTATGGGCTTGCTGAAGGAGCTCAGATGTCTCTAGATTACTCAGCTAGTGGATGTATCCACATGAGAAAGACAATTGAAGAGGCTCAAGAGCTCATTGATACAGTTGCCAGGAATCAGCATCTGTACCTAAGCAGTGACCCTTCCATGAAAGAAGAGGTTAAAACAGCAACTGCTGAACTCAGTCCGGTAAAACAAGCTGCTGAATTCAATCAGCAATTGGACTTTCTAACAAAGCAGTTGGCCGAATTCAAGGATAGACTACAAGAGACAAGGATGGCTAATATACATATGGACGAACAGTTTAAGCAAACAAAGCAGCAGCTGTCAAGGAAAATAATAGAAGAATGCCAAGCAGTTCAACTAAGAAGTGGGAAAACATTAAATACCCCACCTCAAGGTAGCAAAAAGCTAAGAAATGAGCAAACCACCCAAAATTCACTTGAGGACAGTAAGAGCCCAGGGGAAAGTAATTCTGGAATTAAAACACCAGAAATTTGGTGGAAAGCTGGCGCTGAACACCCAGACCATGCTCAGGACTGGCATTCAACGCCAGAAACAAGGCAGGACTGGCGTTCAATGCCAGAAATAGGCAAGAATCTGGCGTTGAACACCCAAAATGGGGAAGACCTGGCGCTGAACGCCCAAAATGGGCACAGTTCTGGCGTTCAGACGCCAAAAACAGACAATGAGTTGGCATCTCACGTCACTCCAGCTTCTAACTCTGGCACTCAATTGCTAGTGAGGGATCAGACACACACATGTGCTGATGACAACCCCTCTAAAAAGGCTTCTTCAACCACTTCTGTAGGCAATAAACCTACAACAACTAAGGTTGAAGAATATAAAGCCAAGATACCTTATCCTCAAAAACTCCGGAAAGAGGAGCAGGATAAGCAATTTGCTCGCTTTGCAGATTACCTCAGGACTCTTGAAATAAAGATTCCATTTGCAGAAGCACTTGAGCAAATACCTTCTTATGCCAAGTTCATGAAAGAGATCTTGAGTCATAAAAAGGATTGGAGAGAAACAGAAAGAGTTCTCCTCACTGAAGAATGCAGTGCAGTCATTCTGAAAAACTTTCCTGAGAAGCTCAAAGATCCTGGGAGTTTTCTGATACCATGCATATTAGATGGTCAATGCACCAAGACAGCTTTATGCGATCTTGGGGCAAGCATCAACCTAATACCTGCATCCACTATCAGAAAGCTTGGCTTAACTGAAGAAGTTAAACCAACCAGGATATGTCTCCAACTTGCTGATGGCTCCACTAAATACCCATCAGGCGTGATTGAAGACATGATTGTCAGAGTTGGGCCATTCGCCTTTCCCACTGACTTTGTTGTGTTGGAAATGGAGGAGCACAAGAGTGCTACTCTCATTCTAGGAAGACCCTTCCTAGCAACTGAACGATCCCTCATTGACGTCCAACAGGGGGAAATAACCCTGAGAGTCAATGATGATGAGTTTAAGTTGAACGCTGTCAAAGTCATGCAGCATCCAGACACATCAAAAGACTGCATGAAAGTTGATCTTATTGACTCTTTGGTAGAAGAGATCAACATGGCTGAGAGTCTTGAATCAGAGTTGGAAAACATCTTTAAAGATGTTCAGCCTGATTTAGAGGATTCAGAGGACATGAAAGAGCCTCTGAAATTTCTTCTGGAAGAGGAAAAACCTCCTAAACCCGAGCTCAAGCCATTACCACCATCCTTGAAATATGCATTTCTGGGAGAAGGTGACACTTTTCCAGTGATCATAAGCTCTGCTTTAAATTCACAGGAAGAGGAGGCACTTATTCAAGTGCTAAGGACACACAAGACAGCTCTTGGGTGGTCCATAGGTGACCTTAAGGGCATAAGCCCAGCTAGATGCATGCACAAAATCTTATTGGAGGATGATGCCAAACCAGTGGTTCAACCACAGAGGCGGCTAAATCCAGCCATGAAAGAAGTGGTGCAGAAAGAGGTCACCAAATTACTAGAGGCTGGGATTATTTATCCTATTTCTGATAGCCCCTGAGTGAGCCCTGTCCAAGTCGTCCCAAACAAGGGAGGCATGACAGTGATTCATAATGAAAAAAATGAACTGGTTCCTACAAGAACAGTTACAGGGTGGCGCATGTGTATTGACTACAGAAGGCTCAATACAGCCACCAGAAAGGATCATTTTCCTTTACCATTCATAGACCAGATGCTAGAAAGACTAGCAGGTCATGATTATTACTGCTTTTTGGATGGCTACTCAGGCTATAACCAGATTGCAGTAGATCCCCAGGATCAAGAGAAAACAGCATTCGCATGTCCATCTGGAGTGTTTCCTTATAGAAGGATGCCATTTGGGCTATGTAATGCGCCTACAACCTTCCAGAGATGCATGCTCTCTATTTTCTCTGATATGGTGGAAAAATTTCTGGAAGTCTTCATGGATGACTTCTCAGTATATGGAGACTCATTCAGCTCCTGTCTTGATCACCTGAAACTTGTTCTGAAAAGATGCCAAGAGACCAACCTAGTTTTAAACTGGGAAAAATGTCACTTCATGGTGACTGAGGGGATTGTCCTTGGGCATAAAATCTCAAACAAGGGAATAGAGGTAGATCAAGCAAAGATAGAGGTAATTGAAAAATTACCACCACCTGCCAATGTTAAGGCAATCAAAAGCTTTTTGGGGCATGCAGGATTCTATAGGAGGTTTATAAAGGATTTTTCAAAAATCGCAAAACCTCTAAGCAATCTGCTAGCTGCTGACACGCCATTTGTGTTTGACACAGAGTGCCTGCAGGCGTTTGAAACGCTGAAAGCTAAGCTGGTCACAGCACCAGTCATTTCTGCACCAGACTGGACGTTACCATTTGAGCTAATGTGTGATGCCAGTGATCACGCCATTGGTGCAGTATTGGGACAGAGGCATGACAAGCTTCTGCATGTCATTTATTATGCTAGTCGCGTTTTAAATGATGCCCAGAAAAACTACACAACCACAGAAAAAGAATTACTTGCAGTGGTTTACGCCATTGACAAGTTCAGATCATACTTAGTAGGATCAAAAGTGATTGTGTATACTGATCATGCTGCTCTTAAATATCTACTCACAAAGCAGGATTCAAAACCCAGGCTCATCAGATGGGTGTTGCTTCTGCAAGAGTTTGATATAGAAATAAGAGACAGAAAAGGGACAGAGAACCAAGTAGCTGATCATCTGTCCCCTATAGAGCCAGTAGAAGGGACGCCCCTCCCCTCTCTTGAGATCTCTGAGACTTTTCCGGATGAGCATTTATTTGCCATTCAGGAAACACCATGGTTTGCCGATATTGCAAACTATAAAGCTGCAAGGTTCATACCCAAGGAGTACAACAGGATACAAAAGAAGAAATTAATTACTGATGCAAAGTACTACTTGTGGGATGAACCCTATCTCTTTAAGAGATGTGCAGACGGAATAATCCGTAGGTGTGTGCCTAGAGAAGAAGCACAGAGGATCCTATGGCATTGCCATGGATCACAATATGGAGGCCATTTCGGAGGTGAGCGAACAGCCACCAAGGTCCTCCAATGTGGCTTCTATTGGCCCACACTCTATAAAGATTCCTGAGAGTTTGTACGTAACTGTGACAGTTGCCAAAGAGCTGGCAATCTGCCTCATGGTTACGCCATGCCTTAACAAGGAATCTTGGAGATTGAGTTGTTTGACGTATGGGGAATTGACTTCATGGGACCTTTCCCACCATCATACTCGAACACTTATATTCTGGTGGCAGTTGATTATGTATCAAAATGGGTTGAGGCCATGGCCACACCCACCAATGATACTAAAACGGTGCTGAAGTTCCTCCAGAAATATATCTTTAGCAGGTTCGGTGTCCCTAGAGTACTAATCAGTGATGGGGGCACCCACTTCTGCAATAAACAGCTTTACTCTGCCATAGTTCGGTATGGGATTCGCCACAAGGTGGCCACTCCATATCATCCACAAACTAATGGGCAAGCTGAAGTCTCTAACAGAGAATTAAAGAGAATCCTGGAACGGACAGTAAATACCCGTAGAAAGGATTGGGCACGGAGCTTGGATGATGCTCTGTGGGCTTACAGAACAGCATTCAAGACCCCTATAGGGACCTCTCCATACCAACTCGTGTATGGTAAGGCATGTCACCTGCCCGTGGAACTGGAACATAAGGCCTACTGGGCAACCAGATTCCTAAACTTTGATGCCAAATTAGCAGGAGAAAAATGATTGTTCCAGCTAAATGAGCTAGAAGAATTCAGATTCACAGCTTTCGAAAATGCCAAGCTTTATAAAGAGAAATAAAAAAAGTGGCATGACAGAAAGCTGTCATCTAGAATCTTTAAACCAGGACAGAAGGTTCTGTTGTTTAACTCTAGACTCAGGCTATTCCCCGGAAAACTGAAATCCCGGTGGAGGGGACCATACGTGATTACAAGTGTATCACCATATGGTTATGTGGAGCTTCAAGATATTGATTCTGATAAGAAGTTCATTCTCAATGGACAGAGAATCAAGCATTATCTTGGAGGCAACATTGAGCAAGAATGCTCAAGGCTGAAGCTAGATTAAAAGCTCAGCAAGGTCCAGCTAAAGACAATAAAGAAGCGCTTGCTGGGAGGCAACCCAGCCATGGGGCAATAATCCTCTAAGCATTTTGCCCTATTTTTATTTTTATTTGTTTATATAAAGTTCACTGACACTAAGGTGAGGAATTATTTGTATAAGTCCACAGAGTTACAGAAGGACTCGGCACACAAAACAGAGAAAAAGAGCTCACTGGCAAGAAAACACCAGTAAAAGTGTATTTTGGGCATTCAACGCCCAAAATGGGCATCCACTGGGCGTTGAACGCCAGTAATGGTAGCAATCTGGGCGTTCAACGCCAGAAATGGGCACCCACTGGGCGTTGAACGCCAGTAATGGCAGCAGCTGGGCGTTGAACGCCCAGGAGAGCAGCATTTGGGCATTGAACGCCCAAAACAGGCAGTGTTTGGGCGTTCAAACGCCAGGATGACAGGGAGGAGACAAAACTCATTTTTATTCAAATTTTTTCATTCTAAATCTTGATTTTCATACTTCAATACATGATTTCTTGCATAAACATGTTAAGAACCTTGATTTCTAAATTCCATAATTTCTAAAAACCCTACCCTAAAAATATCAAATGTATTTTAATCCATAAGCACCAGGCCTCTTTGCAAATTCAATCCAACTCTTTTCAAAACTTTTTTTTACAAATCTATCTTTTCAACTCATCAATATCTTTTTCAAAACCTCCACTTTATCTTTTTCAAAATATAAATCTATCTTTTTCAAAAATCTTTTCATATCCTCTCAATTTTAAACTATATCTTCTCTTATCATATCTTCTATCTTATCTTTTCCAAATAAATCTTTTTATCATATCTTTATCTCTTCTTTTTCGAAAACCCACCCTCCCCCCCTATAAATTTGAGTTCGGCCTCCCTCCCCTCCCATCAACAATTACACCTAGCTCTCCTTCTATCCCTCTCCTTTCTTTTCTTTTGCTTGAGGACAAGCAAACCTCTAAGTTTGGTGTGTTTATCCGCGATCACTAAGATCATGGCTCCCAAAGGAAAACAACCCACTCCAAGAGGCAAGAAAGAGAGCGTTCCAAAACCACATTAGAATCAAGGGAAGTTCTTATCTAAAGAACATTCAGACCATTATAACAAAATAATGGGTCTGAGATCAGTGATCCCGGAAGTTAGATTTGATCTGAAAGAAGATGAATATCCGGAGATCCAGAAGCAAATTCGAATCAGGAACTGGGAAATCCTAGCTAATCCTGAAACGAAAGTGGGAAGAAATATGGTCCAGGAGTTCTATGCTAATATGTGGCAGACTGACAAGCAAAAACTATCTGGAACTGCTTTCTATGAATATCGGACCATGGTCAGAGGAAAGATTGTTCATACCATCCCTGATAAGATCAGAGAGATCTTAAAGCTACCTCAGCTGAAAGACGATCCAGACTCCTTCAACAGGAGAATGATGAGAACAGACAAGGGCCTGGATAAGATTCTAGAGGACATATGTATCCCTGGAGCCAGGTGGACCACCAACACAAAGGGTGTCCCAAATCAACTCAAGAGAGAGGATCTCAAACCAGTCGCCAGAGGATGGCTGGACTTCATTGGGCATTCTCTGTTGCCTACTAGCAACCGTTCTGAAGTCATAGATAAAAGAGCAGTGATGATCCATTGCATCATGATGGGAAAGGAAGTGGAGGTTCATCAGCTGATCTCAGCTGAATTCTACAAAATTGCTAACAAAAATTCTAAAGAGGCCAGGTTGGCTTATCCAAGCGTGATTTCTCTGCTTTGCAAGGACGCCGGAGTAAGAATGGGAATAACTGAGTATATCTCAGTTGAGAAACCAATCACCAAAGCATCAATGGAAAAACAACAAGCGCAGGAGGATCCCACCAAGAAGAAAACACAGGAATTTCTCCCAGAAATCCCTTAATCTGAATACTGGGAGTATCTTGAGACATCTGTCACCAAGATACGGGAAGCTATGGAGCAAATAATAAAAGAACAGAAGGAACACAGTCAAATGCTGACCTATATGTTTAAAGAACAAGCACCCCACGAATCAGAGGAACACCCATTTCCCAGAACAAAGGTTGTTAAATTCCAATTTCTGCTTTAACTCTGTGATAGTGTCGTTATAGAAGTTCACCTTAGAAGTCATATAGTAGTAATTAGTATCTATTTTGATTTTATCTCCAATTAAGCTATAGTTTATTTTTCTCATCATCAGCAAACATGAATAAAATAGTAGATCTTTTGAATAAGAGGCAATAAAATTTCGAGTTTTAATAAGAGAAATTCTCATTAGTTATATGTGGTGGCAATACTTTCTGTCTTCTGAATGAATGCTTGAACAGTGCATATGTCTTTTGAATTTGTTATTTAAGACTGTTAAATATGTTGGCTCTTGAAAGAATGGTGAACATGAGAAATGTTATTGATAATCTGAAAAATCATAAAAATGATTCTTGAAGCAAGAAAAAGCAGCAAAAAAAAAAGAGAGAAAAGCAGAAAAAGCCAATAGCCCTTAAAATCAAAAGGCAAGGGTAATAAAAAGGATCCCAAGGCTTTGAGCATCAGTGGATAGGAGGGCCTAAGGGAATAAAATCCTGGCCTAAGCGGCTAAATCAAGCTGTCCCTAACCATGTGCTTGTGGCGTGAAGGTGTCAAGTGAAAACTTGAGACTGAGCGGTTAAAGTCAAGGTCCAAAGCAGAAAGAAGAGTGTGCTTAAGAACTCTGGAAACCTCTAATTGGGGACTTTAGAAAAGCTGAGTCACAATCCAAAGGGTTCACCCAATTATGTGTCTGTGGCATTTATGTATCCGGTGGTAATACTGGAAAATAGGAGAATCATACTAAAATAGGAGAATCCGGCCAAGACTCATGAAATAGCTGTGTTCAAGAATCATCATACTAAAATAGGAGAATCAATAACACTATCTGAATTCTAAGTTCTTATAGATGCCAATCACTCTGAGCTTCAATAGATAAAGTGAGATGCCAAAACTATTCAGAAGCAAAAAGCTACTAGTCCCGCTCATCTAATTAGAATCTGAGCTTCACTCAAAAACTCTGAGACATTATTGCTTCTCAACCCATTAGTCTTCTATTTTATTTGTCTAGTTGCTTGAGGACAAGCAACAGTTTAAGTTTGGTGTTGTGATGAGCGGATATTTTATACGCTTTTTGGGGTTAATTTCATATAGCTTTTAGTATGTTTTAGTTAGTTTTTAGTTTATTTTCATTAGTTTTAGAAAAATTCATATTTCTGGACTTTACTATGAGTTGTGTGTTTTTCTGTAATTTCAGGTATTTTTCTGGCTGAAATTGAGGGAGCTGAGCAAAAATCTGATTTAGGCTGAAAAAGGACTGCTGATGCTTTTGGATTCTGACCTCCCTGCACTCAAAGTGGATTTTCTGGAGCTACAGAACTCGAAATGGCGTGCTTCCAATTGCGTTGGAAAGTAGACATCCAGGGCTTTCCAGCAATATATAATAGTCCATACTTTGCTCAAGGATAGATGATGTAAACTAGCGTTCAACGCTAGTTCTCTGCCCAATTCTGGCGTCCAGCGCCAGAAAAGGATTAAAAGTTGGAGTTCAACGCCAGAAATGGATCCAAACCTGGCGTTGAACGCCCAAAATGGCCTTATGCACGTGAATTGCTTAAGTCTCAGCCCCAGCACACACCAAGTGGGCCCCATAAGTGGATCTCTATACCATCTGTTATGGTTTACTCAATTTCTGTAAACCTAGGCTACTAGTTTAGTATTTAAACAACTTTTAGAGACTTATTTTGTATATCATGACATTTTAGATCTGAACTTTGTACTCTTTGACGGCATGAGTCTCTAAACTCCATTGTTGGGGGTGAGGAGCTCTGCTGTGTCTCGATGAATTAATGCAAGTATTTCTGTTTTCCATTCAAACACGCTTGTTCCTATCTAAGATGTTCATTCGCGCTTAACTGTGATGAAGGTGATGATCCGTGACATTCATCACCTTCCTCAACCCATGAACGTGTGCCTGACAACCACCTCCGTTCTA
Source organism: Arachis ipaensis (assembly GCF_059453495.1). NCBI lineage: Eukaryota > Viridiplantae > Streptophyta > Magnoliopsida > Fabales > Fabaceae > Arachis > Arachis ipaensis. The sequence goes on along the minus strand of NC_142439.1, from coordinate 66,486,649 downwards.
TATCCGATTGAATGAGTATCTCTGAGATCTCTTAATTAGAATCTTTGTGGTATAAGCTAGAATTGATGGCGGCATTCATGAGAATCCGGAAAGTCTAAACCTTGTCTGTGGTATTCTGAGTAGGATTCAATGATCGAATGACTGTGACGAGCTTCAAACTCGCGAGTGCTGGGCGTTAATGACAGACGCAAAAGGATGAAGAATCCTATTCCAGTATGATCGGGAACCGACAGATGATTAGCCCTGCTGTGACAGAGCATGTGAGCATATTCTTCACTAAGAGGATGGGATGTAGCCATTGACGACGGTGATCCCCTACATACAGCTTGTCATAGGAGGACGTGCGTGCGTGAATCAGAAGACAGAGGAAAGCAGAGATTCAGAAGACAAAGCATCTCCAAAACTCCAACATATTCTCCATTACTGCATAACAAGTAACCTTTAATTTATGCTCTCTTGGTTATTCGCAATTCAACTGATAAACATAATTGACTTCCTGACTAAGATTTACAAGATAACTATAGATTGCTTCAAACCAACAATCTCCATGGGATTCGACCCTTACTCACGTGAGGTATTACTTGGACGACCCAGTGCACTTGCTGGTTAGTGGTACGAGTTGTGAAAAGTGTGATTCACGATTCGTGCACCAACACACCACAGACAAGTCGGAAGAAGGTCGAAAAGACCTCTCAAACAAAGAAAAGATCGACATGATAGCATCGGTCAACTACAAATAAACTTGGAAAAAGACAACATAAGAGAAGCCGGTCATGGATTGCTACTTAAAAACAGCTCAAAAAGGCTGAGCAACAAGGCCTCAACATTCTCAAAGCGGATAAAGAAGTTAAGACAGGTGCAAGCAAGCATGACATAAAATACCAAGCTTCAGGGTCAGACCCAAAAAAGCTTAGAAGCTACTCGTTGTGTTTTGTTTTAATGGGTTGCTAAAAGTAACCAAAAAAAGTGTCATCAAAAGATACGAACCACGAAATAAAAAGTTAAAAGCCCACAAGCCGGGCCAACTACACAGATATCTAAAAAACTACAGATCAGAAGACTTTTTAATAGCATCAGGAGAAGGAGGGCGAGCCTGGAGAGGAACAGCATCCACAGTACCATCATCCCGGTTTAAGATCTGGCAGTCAGGATCAGAAACAGGAGGGCCGACCTCAGCAGGAGGAACAGTAGGAGTTGACACCTTGGCAGAAGGAACAGGGAGAGGTTCAACATCATCATCATCCTCATCATCAGGGACAACCTTACCATCCCTGACGACATTTTCCAGGCTGAAGAGAGTGAGGTCAGCCTCGGGAGCAATAATCTGAACCTGCTCCTTCAGGTTCTCATAAGCAGCAGTCACACTGCCAACGAGATGACCTTGGAGCTCAGAGTAATCAGCTCGGGCATTCTCCAAATCCTCCCTCAGGCGCACCACTTCCCGATAAGATGTCACATAACTGTCCTTATGTCTCATAGCCGTATCCTTGGCCAGCCTCACCGAAGCCGCCAGAGAGAGGGAACTCGCCTTCTCATTCTCCAGATCTTTCTCCAACTTGGTTACCTTTACCTCAAGCTCTTCCTTCAAGCCCTTCATCCGGTCGAACTCCTGTTTAGCCTCCTCCATAAATTTCTTAGTGGCATGGAGAGGAAGATTCTGAGCAGTTCGGTACAAGGCAGCCCACGTGTATGCCATTTTAACACTATTTTGGGTCATAAAATCCAGATGGCGAAGGATTGACACATCATCCATGGGGAGGGTACCGTAGGGACCGATCTGCTGATCTACAAATTCGATTGCATTAAAATCAGGGGCGTCAAGGTTGAAGACCTCAGTTGTTTTTTGTTTCTTATTGGGAGGAGCACCAGAAGTAGCAGCTGAAGACTGTGGAGGCTCGGTTAGACGAACCCGAGGAGTCGGGATCACTTTCCTCGGCCCAGAAGAACTCGGCACGGGCGGCTTCACTTGCACTTGGGAAGATCCCTCCCCGGCCGCCTTAGCCGAGATGTTTTAAGCAGCAGCAGCCTTCTTTGCCTTCTTGTAGGCCTTCATGGAATCATTATTTTTTGACATCTCTGAAAGAACAGAATCAACCATAACGACAAGTTACAACACAGGAAAAGAAAAGCTCAGAAAGCAAGTATAAAAACAAATCAGACAGTACCCAAAGCAGTTCGAACCAAAGACGGATCATTCAAGAATCTTTTTGTATCCAGATGGGATGGTTTCCCCCACAAATCTTCAAGAACAACCACAAAAGCCCACTCAACCTCATTAAGCATCTCCCATGTATAACGTGGCACTCTCACATTCTTTTGCCACTCTAGAGGAAAAGCAGGCTCATCATTTTCATTAAGAAAAAAGGGGCGGACCCCTTCAACAGCACGGACGCGGAAGAAATAGTTCTTAAAATCTTTAAAAGACTCATCGTACATGGCAAAAACTTTATGCCCCTGGGCCAATCTGAAAGAAACCCAGGAAGCTTTCTTTTTGGAGGAACCTCTTGGCTTGGCCGAGACGAAAAGATAAAGGAAAAGAGTTTCAGAAGGTGTTATGCCTAACTCTTGGCAAAGCAGTTGAAATATTTTGATAAAACCCCAGAAATTCGGATGAAGCTGGATGGAGCAATGTTACATGACCACAACAGGTTGGTTTCAAAAGTAGTAAAAGGAAAAGTAACGTCTAACTGGCTGAAGAAGTATTCATAAGCATAGAAGAAGGGACGCTCCCCCTCAACGAAAGTAGAAAAGCAAGCCCTCTCATCAGAATCAGGAGCAACGAGTTCATAATCCCTCTCCCGGGCACTGCTACTACAAATCCTATGACGCTTCCTCAGTTCTACACAAAATTCAGCATCCACGACAGAGACACACATTAGGACGAGGGAGTCCAGCCAATCAGACATCCCCTCAAGAACTTTGGAAGACACCTCTACAATGTTATTGCTAGAAGACATGACGCAGACTAATCCTACAAATAAGAAAAGAAGATTGTATTACTAAAAAACATCTCGGAGGAGGGGCAAAATAACTCGACAAAAATGACACAAGCAAACACATAGGAAAGGAAAATCCCAAGACTCAAAACCAAAGTCTTGGGGCATCCTTTGGAGACAGAAACAAGGCAAGGTTTCAGGAAATTCCTACAGCTTACGAAGGTCTCAAATAAACGCAAAGGAAGCAAAAATACAAAAAGCCACTATCTTTCTACAGTTTCACCAAACAAAAGGGCATAGCAAAAAAAAGCCGAAAGCAGGAAAATCGTGAAAGATACAACCTTTTTCAGAAACAAAAATCATCATTTCAAATACAATCATCAAAAGCACAAGCGGAAGCGACGGCAACATGCAAAACTCTAAAGGCATCAAGCAGCAGAGAAAGTCAAAGAAATCATACAAAAAGACGAAAAAATCCTAGAATACACAACAATCAGGCACAATAAAACAGAAAAATCCAAACTTTCTCCAAATCAGACTTTCTTTAAATCAGACAAGAAAATGACGTAGAAGAAAGGGAAGGAGAAAACCAACCTGGAACAAAAGAGAAGCTGCAAAAAACTGAAGACGGGAAAATGGAATCAACCCAGAGAATCACCAAATGACGCTATCACGTAAGGAAAGGCAGAACGATGCGGATGAAAACAGAAAGTGAGAGAGTGAAGGAAGAAGTTATGAAGGAGAGAAACCGTTTTTCGATTCAAAATAAAAACTAAGGGAAATGGGCAATTAAAACCAATTAAGGAAGGTATTTAAAGCCTCGCATATTCCCAAAGTCAAAATATTAAATGCAAAAGCGCGCGCTTTCAGAAGAAGCGAAAGAAGAAACGTTCCACATTCAAAAAGACTCTACAAAGAAAGGAATCGACAAAATGCTTGAGTTCGGCTTCACTAAAAAGGACCAAAGCTAAGGATTCGACCTCATCAAGAAAGACCGAGCTCAAGCAGGGGCACTGTTCATACCCTAGGTCGAGCTATCCGACCCGGGATGATCGGCGACAAAGCGACTGACCTCTTCAGGTCAGACTATCCGACCTCTTCTAAAAAAGAGCTCGGTCAAATCGATAGGAAGGCCCAAGAAGGCCTAAACAGAGGAACACGACCCAAATCCAAAGGCCATCCAAGCCTATAGAGATAAAGGCGGTTCCCTTGAAGATAAGTTGACCTCAACTCAAAGATAAAGATAAGATAAGATAACTAACTTATCTTATCTAGAAAGGTCACTCTACAACCACTATAAATACACTGGAACACCCAGGTATAACTCATATTCTGATTCTACATAAAAACCTGCTTAATACCCATGCTAACTTAAGCATCGGAGTCTCTTGCAGGTACCCCCCCACCCTCCAGTGGCCAAGGATCAGTAGTGCAGCAAGTCCAACAAGTCGGACACAACAGCTCCGACCATCACCAGCCAGCCGGACACGTCATCCCCGACCAGTACAGAAGATCTCATCCGAGATCGACCTCTAGTTTCAAGTGACCCTCGGAACAGTAGGAGAGGGATATTCTCAGGTTCAGCTGAAGCCATCTGTGTCGAGTTCACCTAGACCGAGGAGGGTGATCCCTACTCCCCGGGTTTGTCTGGCTGGCCCTCCACAAACTTCAGCTGCTGGCGCTGGCGCTCCTCCTCCGAAAAAGCAAAAAACATCTGAGCCTTTTAACCTTGATGTCCCTGATTTTGATGCCGTCGAGTTTGTCAACCAGCAGATTGCCCCCTATGGAGGTCTTCCAATGGATGATGTGTCCATTCTTCATCACCTGGAGTTCATAACTAGAAGTAGTGTGAAGATGGCTCATATGGGTGCGGCTCTTTTTTGAACTGCTCAGGGTATCCCGGTTCATGCTACAAAATCTTTCATGCTGGAGGCTTGTCGGAGTTTGATAGAATAAAAGGTTTGAAGGAGGAGCTGGAGGTAAAGTTGGCGAAGGTGGAGAAAGAATTAGAGGGTGAAAGGCTAGTTCTATGGCATTGGCGGCTTCCGTGAAGTTGGCTGAAGACACAGCATTAAGGCACAAGGATAGCTACGTCACGTCTTATAGGGAAGTGATGCGTCTTAGGGAGGAATTGGAGTCGGCCCGGGTTGATTATGCCAAGCTCCAAGGTCACCTTGTGGGCAAGTTTGAGTTATTGCACCTGAGTCTGACCTTACTCTCTTTAGTCTGGACAATGTTGTAAGGGATGCAAGATTGTTCCTGACGACCCTGATGACGATGATGTTGAACCTCCCTTCATGCCTGCTGCCAAAGTCTCTAAGGTGCCGACTTCTTCAATTCCTTCGGTTGAGGCCAGTCATCCCGAGTAAGAACCTGATTATCGAATCTTGAATCGGGATGATGGGACTGTGGATGTCGTACCTCTTCGGACTCATCCTCCTTCACCCCGTGTTGATGCTGCTAAGGAGCCTTAGGATTCTTGGTGAATTTTCTAATTGCTTGTGTAGGTAGCCCGACTTGTGGGCTTTTTAAACTCTTTATTTTGTAAATGATGTTTCTGACTTTTGCTGCACTCCTAGTTGCTTGTTTAGCAACCTTATTTTGAAAAACAAAGTAATTTCCAAGCCCTTGGGGTTAGTTTTGGTAACCTTTTGGGCTTGTTATTATCATAACTTGTGTTTTTTCGCAACATGTCCTTCTGTATTAGTCTAGGTACATTTCTAGGTCTTTGGGAGTATTGGAATTTTCGTTGTCTGATCTCTTCGGACTGGCTTGAGCCTTTGCCTGATGTTATTTCCAATAATTTGTGTTGTTTGGACCTCGTTTGAAATTACTTGGTATAACACTAAAGCTTTCGAGACGCCGATCTGGTCATGTCGGTTTTGTCCAAGATGTTTTTTAGTAATCCTCTTTTTTGGACCTTGCTTAGGTCTCTTTCAGGGATTACCTTACGTTTTGGGCTGACTCCCTCGTGTTGGATCCTCCTAAGTTATTTTTGTAATCCTCTTTCTTGGACCTTGTTCAGATCTCTTTCAGGGATTACATTTATAACTTTTGTGTTTCGGGCCGACTTCGTCATGTCGGGCTCTTCTAAGTTATTTTTGTAATCCTCTTTCTTGGACCTTGTTCAGATCTCTTTCAGGGATTACATTTATAACTTTTATGTTTTGGGCCGACTTCGTTATGTCGGGCCCTTCTAAGTTATTTTTGTAATCCTCTTTCTTGGACCTTGTTCAGGTCTCTTTCAGGGATTACTTTTATAACTTTTATGTTTTGGGCCGACTTCGTTATGTCGGGCCCTTCTAAGTTATTTTTGTAGTCCTCTTTCTTGGACCTTGTTTAGGTCTCTTTCAGGGATTACTTTTATAACTTTTATATTTTGGGCCGACTTTGTTATGTCGGGCCCTTCTAAGTTATTTTTGTAATCCTCTTTCTTGGACCTTGTTCAGGTCTCTTTCAGGGATTACTTTTATAACTTTTATGTTTTGGGCCGACTTCGTTATGTCGGGCCCTTCTAAGTTATTTTTGTAATCCTCTTTCTTGGACCTTGTTCAGGTCTCTTTCAGGGATTACTTTTATAACTTTTATGTTTTGGGCCGACTTTGTTATGTTGGGCCCTTCTAAGTTATTTTTGTAATCCTCTTTCTTGGACCTTGTTCAGGTCTCTTTCAGGGATTACTTTTATAACTTTTATTTTTTGGGCCGACTTTGTTATGTCGAGCCCTTCTAAGTTTATGTAATCCTCTTTTATAGGGTTGGCCAGACCTCTTTCTAGGGTTTACTTATAACTTTGGTTGACTTGGTCCGACTTCTTAACGTCGGCCAGTCTTTAAGTTATTATTTAGCAATCCATTAGGACCTCGTCAGGTCATTTCTCTGGATCACTTTCGATAACTTCTTGCATTATTCTATTTTCATCTTTGCCGATTTGTAGAAGGTGGGTTAAATTCTCGTTTACTCGACCTTTAGATGAATTTGGTTTTCATCTCTGTTGGTCTTTATCGTGAACGTACTGATGCGCATAAACGTGTTATGCTACGATTTAGGAAATTGCACGATCGGCAAAATTCCTTCCGGCAAGTGCACCGGTTATCGTCGTCAAGTAAAAACTCACAATAGAGTGAGGTCGAATCCCACAAGGATTGGTTGAGTGAGCAATTCGGATTAGAAGTGTGTTCTAGTTGAGCGGAATCAAGATTTGAGATGAGAATTGCGGAATGTAAAATTGGCGGGAAAAGTAAATGACAAGAAAATTAAATGGCTGAATCTTAAATTGCATGAATTAAAGATTGCTGAAATTAAAAGGGAATGGGGATGATTGCAAGAATTGAATTGCAGAATGTAAAGAGAAAGTGGAAATCAGAAATGGGGAATTCATTGGGTTTAGGAGATATTGAAATCTCCGAATCAAAACATGTAAATCTCTTCCTCAACCAATGCATTCATTGAATTTTGCTTGGCAATCTTATATGATTGGATCCCAATTCCTTGGCTCACCAATGCTCTCTAAAAACAAACAAATTCCCAATCCCTTGGTTTAAATGTTCATAAGAAGAGATGATGCTTGATCACTGATTATACCACACAATTTCATGAACCACAATTTGGTAGGATTACATGTCACAATATCCATCCAAACCCCAATCCAATCCACTGTGAGAAAGCTTCTCTAGCATGAATCCTCCATTCCTTTCCCAAGGCTCCGAAGGATTCCAAGTATGAGTAGTCTCTTTCCCAAGACAACTACTCAATGGAATTAGATCGAGAAGCTTTCTAACAAAATTCAAGAGAAAAGATTGAAGAAGAAGATAAACTATTATTGATTCATTGAATTACAATAGAGCTCCCTAACCCAATGAAAGGGGGTTTAGTGAATCATAGCTCTCAATTCAATTACAAAGAAAAAGAAACTAGCTAAAAGTGAAAGTAAAAGTCCCCCTTCTAACTTAACTTCTATCCTATTTATACACTTTCTATATTGAGCTTCAGTTATGCTTCTTGGGCTTTGAGGCCTCTCCTTGCTTTCCTTTTGTCTTGGGTTTATGATCCATAATCTTGATGAGGTTGTTGATCCAAATCCTGTAACATTTATTGAGCCAACTTAGTGATAATCAAATAATGGCACATGACTCAATAAATGAGATTTCAAACTCATCAATCCCTCAGGCCCAATCCCATAAACCATGATATTCAATTGGGTTTCATACCAAAGTAAGTTTAAGTTAATAATTGTGCTCAAAGACTAACTTAAATCACAATATTTTTGGCCCAGAAACCTTTTTTCAAGAGTGGCGTTTAAGTTGTAGTTTAAGCTTAAACTGCAACTTAAACGCCAGACACTTCCAGTGATGCCATTTGTAGAAGCACGTTTAAGCTTCAGTTAAGGTTAAACTGAAGCTTAAACGTGGAAATGGAAGAAGGTAGCCCTGGAGAGTCATGTAGTCGAACACGTTTAAGCTTCAGTTTAAGGTTAAACTGAAGCTTAAACGTGGAGATAGGAAGGGCAGCCCTGGAGGTCGAACACGTTTAACCTCCAGTTTGAGGTCAAACTGGAGGTTAAACGTGGAAAAGGGTAGAGGCATACTGGAGGTCGAACACGTTTAACCTCCAGTTTGAGGTCAAACTGGAGGTTAAACGTGGAAGCTTGGAATGGTGGCCCTGGAGGTGTCGAACACGTTTAACCTCCAGTTTGGGGTCAAACTGGAGGTTAAACGTGGAGATGGAGAGAGCAACCCTGGAGTGAAAAAACTATCGAACACGTTTAAGCTCCAGTTTGAGTCAAACTGGAGCTTAAACGTGGAATGGCCCCTGGTACTCTTCCTGGTTCTGGCGTTTAACCTCCAGTTTGAGGTCAAACTGGAGGTTAAACGTGGAACTCCTCCCTGGGTGGCATACTCATTCTGGCGTTTAACCTCCAGTTTGAGGTCAAACTGGAGGTTAAACGTGGAATGCTCCTTAAGTGAGGCTTTTCATTCTGGCGTTTAACCTCCAGTTTGAGGTCAAACTGGAGGTTAAACTTCAATCCCAGCATTTCTTATCCTTCATGATTTTGGCGTTTAAGCTCCAGTTTAGGCTTAAACTGGAACTTAAACTCCACATGTGATATTCAAGCTTCCTTTATTGATTTTGTTGCTTCCTTGCTTAGCCTCTTCTTCCCTGAAATCATCCAAACAATTGCATCAAAGTCTTGCAAAATTTCATGAGAAATCTTTCATTCATAGCATTTAAATAATATAACTAAAACTCATGGAATTTGCATCGAAATCATATTGTTTGGATGGTTCATTACTTTGTTCTTCATTTAACCATTTTTGGTTACTTTAAGCTCAAGAAAATGCATAAAACAACTAAAACTAACAGAAAAATGCTAGTGAAACTAGCCTATGATGCCTTGGCATCACAACACCAAACTTAATACTTGCTTGTCCCTAAGCAAGTCCTGAGTTATTTGAGAAGAAAGTATGAACAGAAAGTAATTACATTGGCTATATTAGCAAGCATTTGAAGTTCATCAGAAGGGTTCTATGCAGAAAGTTGCAGCATCACTTTTTCATACTTATCAGGTAGGATTATCACTTTTTCATTGCATCCACCAAAAATTGCTATGGCCTCCTGTTATTCTTATGTCTTTGGCACTTTTCTTTTGTTTTTCTTTTCTTTTTCTTAGAGCTTCTTTTGCTCCTTGTTTGCTTAGTGTCATGTGTTGCACAAGCCTTTGGCCTTTTCTTTTTCTTATCAGTGCACTACACATATCCACTTTAGGCATTTTAGTTCACATTCCTTCTTGAGACATTGGTGCCCAGCACCTCTTTGTGTGACTAAATGTTTTGTATTGAGGTTGCTCTTGATAATGGACTTTTGGTTGATAATCCCGGGTTAGTTAACCCAAGTTACCAAGTGTTGAAACACTCCTCAGAACCTAGTCATCCAAGCATATCCTTAATACATAAACACCACAGGCATTTGTCTCAGAAGTTCAAACCATTGGTGCCTAGCTTATTTTCTCAATTTTTTGCTTTTTGGTTGCCTTTTTCCGTGGCTTTTTCTTTTCCTTTTTCTTTCTTTTTCATGGCCAAAGACATTTTTTTTTTTTTTTTTATCAAGATCCATAGACAATTTTTACTTTCTACATAAAAATGATAATTCTACACTCTAATATTAGTGATCTGACTAAATAATCAAGCATGCATACCACCACTTAATTCTACTTGATTTGTCACTAATTTAGCCAAGTTACTTTTGTTCAAACTTTTCTTTTATTTTTGGAAACAGAACAAGCATGGCACGCACTTGTTTAAGAAGGTGAAGTTATATCCAAACATCTAGGCATTCACTTTATTCAAAGCACTTAACAAACACACATACTAAAAAAACGACTCATAAAAAAAAAAGACTCCACCTAACACTTAAATGACTTATGATGAAAACACGTTCATAAAGACAATTCACCAATTATCATTTGATTATTAAGGAACGAGACCACCTCTTATTTATTGCTTGGTTCTTCTTAATTCTTGGGATCCTGCTTCTTCTTGCTTCCTGCCTCTTTTTGACCACTTGTGCTTCCTTTGTCTTTTTCCTCCATTTTTGTCTTTTCTTTTGTACCTGCACAAACAAACAAATTTGCTATCATTTTTCGGTCCATGTGAATTATGAATAGTATTTGCACATGTAAATCAATGCTTGTCTTTATGAGCTTATAGCCGTGACTTCTACATGTATGCACACTTATTATTTGGACACCAAACTTAGTTTTTGGTTAAGTCTCCTGATGACATGAAATCCATATTGGTTGTCCTTAATGAGTGTGCATATTTCTAATAAATCATAGTCACCTTGGCTCTTTGATTCTAAACAAAGTGACTACCCTAAGTAATTGAAACTAAAGCATTAAAACATGTGAATGGTATACTTGTCATGAATTTTGAAATCCAGAGGAACTTCTTGCTTTTCATAAACTGTGTTCAAAAAGAACACCAAACTTAATGTTTGGTTGTGCACCTTGAATGAAAGATGGAATTCAATTTGAGTAAGATTTGGGAGTGCCATCAGGCACACCAAACTTAGAGACCAATTGTAATTTACATGCACGGTTTAGTGCACTTAATCAATAGTTGTCCTGAGGATTCAAGTTCATGCATAAGAAACCATGCTTTATTAGATGTAAAGCAAAGCACTAAAGATTAAGGATACTAAAAAAAAAAATGGGTTGCCTCCCATGAAGCGCTTCTTTAACGTCACTAGCTTGACGGTTGTCCCTTGTTAGGGTGGATTGTAGTGCTTGACGTCCTCTCCTCTCACTATGAAAACGTCCCCTCTTGATTCATTCATGACCTCTAAATGTTCCATAGAAAGAACTTTCTTGATTGTGAACACTTGAGGGAGCTGGGAAGGAATGGTCTTGAGGCCAGGTGGGATTGGCAGATAATGACTTGAGATCACTTTATCTCCCGGAGAAAAACCTTCAGTGGGAATTTTCTTGTTTCTCCATCCTCTTGGCAATCTCCCTATCACTCTTCCCTTTCTCTTGAGGATTTCTTCATTGACCTTTATGTCAGGAGGATCCTTCTGATCTGTTTCCACTGATTCTTGTGGCTCTAACTCTTGCAACTCTTGTTTGCCTTCCAATGACTGTTTTAGAGTCTCAGCTGCTGGATTACTTTCCTCCAAACACGGATGGCTACTCTCATCTTTAGGCTTTTCAGATTCTGGTTCAGGCTCAGATGCAGGTTTGAAGACTTTGAAAATGAGCTGTTCATCATGTATTCTCAGAATTAGTTCTCCTTGTTCTACATCTATGAGCGCTCTAGTAGTGGCTAGAAATGGTCTGCCCAGAATGATAGGGTGTAAATAGCTTTCCTCCATGTCCACAATGACAAAGTCTGTGGGGAAATAATAATCTCCTACTTTCACCAGCACATTTTCAACTACCCCTTCAGCTTGCTTCTGAGTTTTGTCAGCCAGTTGTATGATTACATCAGTGGATCTCACCTCGTTCAGTTGTAGCCTCTTCATAAGAGTTAGAGGCATCACATTTATGCTAGCTCCTAGATCACAGAATCCTCTGTCAATTTTTGTTTCCCCTATGATGCAAGGGATATGAAAACTTCCTGGGTCCGTTTTCTTAGAGAGTGTGTCCTTCTTGATGAGAGCACTGCATTCTTTGTTCATTGTTACCGTTTGTCCTCCCTTCAAAACTCTTTTCTTGCTTAACAATTCCTTTAAATACTTGATGTGTGTGGGCATTTGATGAAGAATCTCAAGAAAGGGAATATTGACATGCAGAGAATTAAATGTCTCTAGAAACCTTGAATAGGTTTTCCTTTTTTCACCTCCTCCTAACCTCTCAGGAAATGGTGCTTTTGGTTGGTATACTTCCATCATGCCTTTTTGCAGATCCTTGGCTTGCTCAGTTCCACTTTCCTGCTTAACTTCTTCCACATCTTCTTTCAAGATTTCTGGTTCCTGCTGTGAGGACCTGATTCCTTCTTCTTCTGAGACTTCCTTCAATATGGTGATGGCCTTGCACTCTTCCCATCTTACTCTCTTTTGTTCCCCCTTAGGATTCTTTTCTGTGTCACTAGGGAACACTGCAGTTGATTTGGGTGCCTGTTGAGATAGCTCTCCTACTTGAGATTCCAACCTTTTGAGTTTTTCACCATGGTTTCTTAAGGTAGTTCTCACATCATCCCTGAAGCTCTTCAATTCAATTATGTCTTGGCTCATGGTTGCCATCATTCCTTCCATCCGGTTTAATTGATCTTGAAATTGTTGGTTCGGATTAGGTTGGGTATGTTGATTATTTTGGCCATGATATGATGATTGGGGGTAAGTGTTTTGTGTGGCTTGGTATGATCTTTGGTTGGAGTTTTGGTATGTGGAATTGTTTTGTTGGTTGTGGTTGTAAGGTTTGTGGTTTTGTGGTTGGGTTTGTTGGTTTCCCCACCCAAAGTTTGGGTGGTTTCTCCAGCCTGGGTTGTAAGTGTTGGAGTGTGGATCATATGATTGCCTTTGTTGGTTTCCCACATAGTTAACCTCATCCCAATCACCTCCTTCAATGCCTACTTCCTCTTGATCTTGTGTGTGTATTGCAGCCACTTGCTTTGTTTCTAATTGCCTGGTAAGCTCTGCTAGTTGCTTGGCAAACACCTTGTTTTGGGCTAGAATTGTATCAACATGGTTCAGCTCCATGACTCCCTTAGTGTTGTGCCTTTCTGATGCATAGTAGTACTCATTCTCAGCCACTGTCTCGATCACTTCAATGGCTTCTTCCACGGTCTTTTTCTTGTTCAATGAACCTCCTGATGAATGGTCTACAGCCTTCCTTGATTCATAAGAGAGCCCATCATAGAAGATGTGCAATTGCACCCAATCATGGAACATGTTTGTTGGGCATTTCCTTGTCAAGTCCTTGAATCTCTCCCATGCCTCGTAGAGAGTTTCACCATCTTGTTGTCTAAAAGTCTGGACCTCAGATCGAAGCCTATTGACCTTTTGTGGAGGGTAGAAACGTGCCAGAAACTTGCCTTCCACCTCATCCCATGTGGTTAGACTCCCCCTTGGGAATGATTCCAGCCACTTAGCTGCCTTGTCCCTAAGTGAAAATGGGAACAAGAGCAGTTTATAGGCATCTTCCTGGACTCCATTAGACTTCACAGTGTCACAAATTCTCAGGAATTTTGTGAGATGTTGGTTTGGGTCTTCATTAGCACTTCCTCCAAAGGAACAATGATTTTCCACCAATGATATTAGCTGTGGCTTGAGCTCAAAATTGTTGGCCTGAATGGGTGGTTTCTGGATGCTACTACCACAATTCCCAGAGGTTGGGTTTATGTATGAACTAAGAACCCTCCTCTCAGGAATGGCATTGTTTCCATCAGCTCTCTCATGGTTGTGAACTTCTCTATCCATGTTGAGATCTAGAGCTTCCTCAAAATTGTCCTCAGATTCTCCTTCAGATTCCTCTTCTCCCACTACTCTCTTCCCTCTTGCTTCCCTTCTAAGTCTATGAAGGGTCCTTTCCGGTTCGGTATATGGAGGAGTTGATGTCTCTCCTCTCCTACCTGTCATACAAGAACACAGCTCAAACACAAACAGGTAAAATACTCTTGGTTAATGGAAGAGTATGGTCAGCTCAATTGAGGAATTAATTCAAACAGTTAGTGAGTCAGTGAGTTAGTTGCATGAATTTAAAGGCATAAAGAAGGAAAGCATGTAACCAAGTGCAGAAATTAAAATTCAACAAGTATTTAGAACAGAATTAACAAAGCAAGAGAAAATTGCTCAATCTAGTTAGCTTCCAATTTGAGAATTGTCAATCGAAAACCAATCCCCGGCAACGGCGCCATAAACTTGATGCGCATAAACGTGTTATGCTACGATTTAGGAAATTGCACGATCGGCAAAATTCCTTCCGGCAAGTGCACCGGTTATCGTCGTCAAGTAAAAACTCACAATAGAGTGAGGTCGAATCCCACAAGGATTGGTTGAGTGAGCAATTCGGATTAGAAGTGTGTTCTAGTTGAGCGGAATCAAGATTTGAGATGAGAATTGCGGAATGTAAAATTGGCGGGAAAAGTAAATGACAAGAAAATTAAATGGCTGAATCTTAAATTGCATGAATTAAAGATTGCTGAAATTAAAAGGGAATGGGGATGATTGCAAGAATTGAATTGCAGAATGTAAAGAGAAAGTGGAAATCAGAAATGGGGAATTCATTGGGTTTAGGAGATATTGAAATCTCCGAATCAAAACATGTAAATCTCTTCCTCAACCAATGCATTCATTGAATTTTGCTTGGCAATCTTATATGATTGGATCCCAATTCCTTGGCTCACCAATGCTCTCTAAAAACAAACAAATTCCCAATCCCTTGGTTTAAATGTTCATAAGAAGAGATGATGCTTGATCACTGATTATACCACACAATTTCATGAACCACAATTTGGTAGGATTACATGTCACAATATCCATCCAAACCCCAATCCAATCCACTGTGAGAAAGCTTCTCTAGCATGAATCCTCCATTCCTTTCCCAAGGCTCCGAAGGATTCCAAGTATGAGTAGTCTCTTTCCCAAGACAACTACTCAATGGAATTAGATCGAGAAGCTTTCTAACAAAATTCAAGAGAAAAGATTGAAGAAGAAGATAAACTATTATTGATTCATTGAATTACAATAGAGCTCCCTAACCCAATGAAAGGGGGTTTAGTGAATCATAGCTCTCAATTCAATTACAAAGAAAAAGAAACTAGCTAAAAGTGAAAGTAAAAGTCCCCCTTCTAACTTAACTTCTATCCTATTTATACACTTTCTATATTGAGCTTCAGTTGTGCTTCTTGGGCTTTGAGGCCTCTCCTTGCTTTCCTTTTGTCTTGGGTTTATGATCCATAATCTTGATGAGGTTGTTGATCCAAATCCTGTAACATTTATTGAGCCAACTTAGTGATAATCAAATAATGGCACATGACTCAATAAATGAGATTTCAAACTCATCAATCCCTCAGGCCCAATCCCATAAACCATGATATTCAATTGGGTTTCATACCAAAGTAAGTTTAAGTTAATAATTGTGCTCAAAGACTAACTTAAATCACAATATTTTTGGCCCAGAAACCTTTTTTCAAGAGTGGCGTTTAAGTTGTAGTTTAAGCTTAAACTGCAACTTAAACGCCAGACACTTCCAGTGATGCCATTTGTAGAAGCACGTTTAAGCTTCAGTTAAGGTTAAACTGAAGCTTAAACGTGGAAATGGAAGAAGGTAGCCCTGGAGAGTCATGTAGTCGAACACGTTTAAGCTTCAGTTTAAGGTTAAACTGAAGCTTAAACGTGGAGATAGGAAGGGCAGCCCTGGAGGTCGAACACGTTTAACCTCCAGTTTGAGGTCAAACTGGAGGTTAAACGTGGAAAAGGGTAGAGGCATACTGGAGGTCGAACACGTTTAACCTCCAGTTTGAGGTCAAACTGGAGGTTAAACGTGGAAGCTTGGAATGGTGGCCCTGGAGGTGTCGAACACGTTTAACCTCCAGTTTGGGGTCAAACTGGAGGTTAAACGTGGAGATGGAGAGAGCAACCCTGGAGTGAAAAAACTATCGAACACGTTTAAGCTCCAGTTTGAGTCAAACTGGAGCTTAAACGTGGAATGGCCCCTGGTACTCTTCCTGGTTCTGGCGTTTAACCTCCAGTTTGAGGTCAAACTGGAGGTTAAACGTGGAACTCCTCCCTGGGTGGCATACTCATTCTGGCGTTTAACCTCCAGTTTGAGGTCAAACTGGAGGTTAAACGTGGAATGCTCCTTAAGTGAGGCTTTTCATTCTGGCGTTTAACCTCCAGTTTGAGGTCAAACTGGAGGTTAAACTTCAATCCCAGCATTTCTTATCCTTCATGATTTTGGCGTTTAAGCTCCAGTTTAGGCTTAAACTGGAACTTAAACTCCACATGTGATATTCAAGCTTCCTTTATTGATTTTGTTGCTTCCTTGCTTAGCCTCTTCTTCCCTGAAATCATCCAAACAATTGCATCAAAGTCTTGCAAAATTTCATGAGAAATCTTTCATTCATAGCATTTAAATAATATAACTAAAACTCATGGAATTTGCATCGAAATCATATTGTTTGGATGGTTCATTACTTTGTTCTTCATTTAACCATTTTTGGTTACTTTAAGCTCAAGAAAATGCATAAAACAACTAAAACTAACAGAAAAATGCTAGTGAAACTAGCCTATGATGCCTTGGCATCACGTACAGTGAATTTGTTTTTCACTTTTTGCCAATCTGTTGCTTTATAATCGGACGATGAATGTTTCAGATTAATGCGTCTTGAAAACTTGTAGAACGTCTAATATATTTTATTTAAAAGAAAATGAAAATATGTATATACAGAGTTTTTATCCTTTTGAGTCGGATAATTTCTGGATCTCAACTTGGTGCCTCATTAAAAAACCTTTTCAGGAAAAAGAGTGCATCTTTTGCTGAGATCTTTTACCGTCTCTAGCTATAGTACCTTCTTAGGTTGCAGGCGTGCCACGACCTAGGAAGCTCTCGCCCATCGAGTTTGGATAGTCTGTAGTAGCCCTTCCCAAGTACTTCTATGACTCGGTAGGGTCCTTTCCAGTTTTCTGCCAGCTTTCCTTCTCCAGGTCGAGTTGTTCCAATATCATTTCGGATTAAGATGAGATCATTCTCAGCGAAGCCTCGTGGCACTACCTTTTGATTATATCTAGAAGCCATCCGACGTTTTAGTGCTTCTTCCCTGATCCGAGCTCTTTCTTGGATTTCAGGAAGTAGATTGAGCTCTTCCCTTTGAAGTTGGGAGTTGGCTTCTTCATTGTAATGGACTACTCTAGGCGACCCTTCTTCAATCTCTACTGGGATCATTGCCTCCATTCCGTACGCTAATCGGAAGGGTGATTCCTTTGTGGTGGAATGTGGCATTGTTCGATATGCCCATAGGACTTGTGGGAGTTCTTCAGCCCAAGCTCCCTTTGCGTCCTGTAATCTCCGTTTTAACCCGGCCAATATGACTTTGTTGGCAGCCTCGGCTTGTCCGTTGGCTTGGGGATGTTCTACGGAAGTAAATTAGTGTTTTATGTTCAAGTCGGCCACTAGCTTTCTGAAGCCTGTATCTGTGAATTGGGTGCCATTGTCTGTGGTAATGGAGTATGGAACCCCGAACCTTGTGACAATATTCCTATATTGGAACTTTCGACTTCTTTGAGCAGTGGTGTTAGCTAGGGATTCTGCCTCGATCCACTTTGTGAAATAGTCTACTCCTACTATGAGGAATTTAACTTGTCCCAATCCCTGAGGAAGGGGTCCGAGAAGGTCGAGTCCCCATTTTGCAAATGGCCAAGGTGAGGTTACGCTGATGAGCTCCTCTGGCGGGGCGATGTGGAAGTTGGCATGTTTTTGACATGGTGGACATGTCTTTACAAACTCTGTGGCCTCCTTTTGTAGAGTTGGCCAATAAAATCCTACCCGAAGTACTTTTTTGGTGAGTGCTTGTGCTCCGAGATAATTGCCACAGATGCCACTGTGTACTTCTTCTAGAACTTCCTTCGTGTTGGAAGTCGGTACGCATTTTAACAATGGTATTGAAATTCCTCTTTTGTATAGAGTATTGTTTATGATAGTGTAGTATTGTGCCTCCAGTTTTAACCTTTTTGCCTCCTTCTCATCTGTGGGGAGTGTTTCTGTTTTGAGGTAGTTGATTATGGGAGTCATCCATCCTTGATCTAGACCTGTTATGGCTAGGACTTTTTCTTCTTCCGAGATTGATGGGTTCTGTAGTATTTCCTGGATGAGGCTTCTATTGTTGCCTCCTGGTTTGGTGCTGGCTAGTTTTGAGAGTGCGTCAGCTCGGGCATTCTGTTCATGGGGTATGTGGTGGATCTCATATTCCCGGAGTTGTCTGAGCTGTTCCCTGGTTTTACCCAGGTATTTTTTCATAGTGGGGTCCTTAGCTTGGTAGCTCCCCGTTATTTGTGAAGTAATCACCCGTGAGTCGCTGAAGATAATGAGTCTTTGAGCTCCGACTTCTTTAGCCAGCTTTAAACCAGCTAGTAGTGCCTCATATTCCGCCTGGTTATTTGAGGCAGGGAACCCGAATTTGAGAGAAAGTTCGATTTGGGTTCCTTGGTTGCTTTCAATTATCACACCTGCGCCGCTTCCAGTCTTATTCGAGGAACCGTCCACATAGAGATTCCATTCTGTGGGGTTTCCGGGGTTTCTGTAAATTCTGCTATGAAGTCGGCCAAGTATTGTAATTTGATGGCCGTCCGAGCTTCGTATTGATGGTCGAATTTGGACAACTCGACTGCCCATTGCAAGATTCTGCCTGCTAGGTCTATTTTCTGCAGTATCTCTTTTATGGGCTGGTTGGTCCGAATCTTAATGGTGTGAGCTTGGAAGTACGGGCGAAGTCGTCGAGATGTTAGTATGAGAGTATAGGCAAATTTTTCTATTTTTTGGTAGTTCAGCTTGGATCCTTGTAATGCTTTACTGATGAAGTACACGGGTTGTTGCCTTCTCTCGTCTTCTCGAACTAGTGCTGAGGCTACTACCCGACTTTCTACCGCGAGGTACAATAGGAGTGGTTCTCCTTCTCATGGCCGAGATAGGATAGGTGGCTGTCCTAGGAATCTTTTGAAATCTTGGAAGGCTTGTTCACACTCTGTTGTCCATTCAAACCTCTTTCCTTTCCTTAGAGTAGCATAGAAGGAAAGAAATCTTATTGCTGATCCCGCTAGGAATCTGGACAAGGCTGCCAATCTCCCGTTGAGTTGTTGTACCTCTTTGACACAAGTTGGGCTCTTCATGTTGAGTATGGCCTGGCATTTATCCGGATTTGCCTCAATTCCTCTTTGTGTGAGCATAAAACCTAAGAACTTGCCAGCTTCAACTGCAAAGGTGCATTTTGCAAGATTGAGTCGGATGCCATGCTTCCTTATAGTGTCGAACACTTGGACCAGGTCGGACAATAATGTCTCTTCACTTTGTGTCTTTATCAACATGTCGTCCACATAGACTTCCATGACTTTTCCGATATGGTCCGAAAAGACTTTATTCATTAGCCTTTGATAAGTAGCTCTCGCATTTTTGAGACCAAAAGGCATCACAATGTAGCAGTAGTTTGCTTTTGGTGTTAAGAACAAGGTTTTTTCTTGATCGGGTGGATACATTGGGATTTGATTGTATCCGGAATATGCATCCATAAACGAGAGGTATTTATATCCGGAGGAGGCATCTACCAGGGCGTCAATACTTGGGAGTGGATAAGGGTCTTTTGGGCAGGCTTTGTTGAGATCAGTATAGTCGGTACACATTCGCCACTTCCCGTTTGATTTTTTCACCAAGACGACGTTAGCTAACCATAGTGGGTACTTGACTTCTCTTATGAATCCTGCCTCCAGTAGAGTTTGTACCTGCTCTTCCACAGCTTGGGATCGTTCAGGTCTGAGCTTTCTATGCCTCTGTTGTACTGGCCGAGATCCAGGGTAGACTGCTAGCTTATGACACATTAACTCGGGGTCTATGCCTGGCATGTCTGCAGCCTTCCACGCAAAGAGGTCAGCGTTTTCTCGTAAGAACTGTACGAGTGATTCTTTTATGTCTCCTTTTGGAATCGTGCCAATATTGGTTGTTTTGTTCGGGATGTCTCCGATTTGGACTTTCTCTACTTCACCTTCAGGTTGTGGACGGAGTTCTTCTCGCATCTGAACTCCACCAAGTTCGATTGTGTGGAATTCTTCTCCTCTGCCTCTGAGGTTTAGACTTTTGTTATAACAGCGGCGTGCCATCTTCTGATCTGCTTTTATCGTAGCTATCCCTTCTGCAGTTGGGAATTTCATGCATAGATGTGGAGTTGAGACTATTGCACCGAGTTGATTTAGTGTTGTCCGACCTATTAGGGCATTGTAGGCTGAACTCACGTCGACCACGATGTAGTCTATCTTGAGTGTTCTGGATTGGTTTTCTTTTCCGAAGGTTGTGTGTAGTGGGACGTATCCTAATGGTTGCACTGGAGTGTCTCCCAGTCCGAACAGGCTGTTTGGATATGCTCTAAGTTCTTTATCTTCCAAGCTGAGCTTGTCAAAGGCAGTTTTGAATAACATATTGGCAGAGCTCCCTTGGTCTATCAGTGTGCAGTGGAGATTTGCATTTGCCAGTATAATGGTGATGACCATGGGATCATCGTGTCCTGAGATGATACCGGATGCATCTTCTTTGGTAAACGTAATTGCAGGGATGTCGGGTGCTTCCTCCTTTCCTTCGACATGATATACTTCTTTGAGAAATCTTTTGCGAGATGATTTGGAGATTCCTCCTCCTGCAAACCCTCTGTGTATCATATGAACATGTCTTTCTGGTGTACGAGGTGACCGCTCGGTTCATCCAACCTCCTCGTCTCTCTCCTTTTTCTTTGCTCATCGTCCCGGGTGGCCAGATACCGATCTAGTTTTCCTTCTCTCACTAATTTTTCTATGACATTTTTTAAGTCAAAGCATTCGTTGGTGGAATGCCCTCGGAATCAATGATATTCACAATATTCGTTCCGGTTTCCTCCTCCTCTTTTGCCTTTGAGTGGTCGGGCTGGGGGTATTTTTTCTGTGTGGCAGACTTCTTTGTGAATATCCACCAGGGACACCTGAAGAGGGGTGTAATTATGATATTTTTTAATTTTTTTCCCTTGCCAATCTTCCTTCTTTTTGGACTCTTTATCTTTGTCTCGGTAGGTGAATCCGGATTTTGAGGTTTCTCCTAGTCGAGAATTTTCTTCCATGTTGATGTATTTCTCCGCTCGTTCTTGCACTTCGTCCAGAGATGTGGGGTACTTCTTTGATATAGATTGGCTAAAAAGTCCCTCTCGTAGACCATTGATGAGGCCCATGATGGCGGTCTCTGTTGGTAGGCTTTGTATGTCTAGGCATGTTTTGTTGAATCTTTTCATATAGTTGCGAAGACTTTCCCGATCTCCTTGCTTGATTCCTAATAGGCTGGGGGCGTGCTTAGCCTTATCTTTTTGGATGGAGAATCTGGCCAGGAACTTTTTGGCTAAGTCATCAAAGCTTGAGATGGACTTCAGAGGTAAGTTGTCGAACCATCTGATTGCTGTCTTTGTGAGAGTTGTTGGAAAAGCTTTGCAGCGAACTACATCTGAGGCGTCGGTGAGGTACATTCTACTTCTGAAATTGCTGAGGTGATGGTTGGGATCTGTAGTACCATCGTACAAAGTCATATCCGGAAGTTTGAATTCCTTAGGGATTTTGGTCTTCATGATTTCCCTAGTGAATGGATTTTGATCCTTGCGAAAGTTGTCCTTAGGGGTGGACCGAGTAGCTTTGGTTTTGAAATCGGCTTCGAGCTTTAGAAGTTTATCTTCTAATTTTCGGCGTCGCCTTACCTCTCTTTGTAGATGCTTCCCAACTTCTTGTTGATGCTGGGTTTCTTTTTCAAGTTGCTTTAAACGATCTTGAAGCACTTCTATCACTCCCGGATTTGATGAGTTTTTGTCCCCGTTAGATTTCGGGGTATCTTTCAGTGTATTGCCCGCATTTTTGTACGGTGTTCTATCCTCTAGATCTGAATCGTGGTCGTTGTCATGGTCGTCCGCCATGGTGATGGGATGACTTCCAAGTTCCCCGGCAACGGCGCCAATGTTCTGAGGGTTGCCTGAAACTATAGGTCAATCTCGGATGAGATCTTCTGTGTTGGTCGGGGCTGACGTGTCCGGTAGGTGAGTGGCGGCCGGAGCTGTCGTGTCCAACTTGTTGGACTGGCTGCACTGCTGATCCTTTGTCACCGGAGGGTGGGGCTACCTGCAAGAGACTACGATGCTTAAGTTAGCATGGGTATTAAACAGGTTTTTAGTAGAATCAGAGTATGAGTTATCCTGGGTGCTCCAGTGTATTTATAATGGTGTAGAGTGACCTTTTTAGATAAGATAAGTTAGTTATCTTATCTTATCTTATCTTTGGGTGAGGTCAGCTTATCTTCAAGGGAACCGCCCTAATCTCTATAGGCTTGGGTCGCCTTTGGATTTGGGTTGTACTCCTCTTATTTGGGCCCTTTATTTGGGCTTTCCTGGCAGTTTGGCCGTGCTCTTTGAGAAGAGGTCGGATAGCCTGACCTGAAGAGGTCGGTCGCTTTGTTATTGAACATCCCGGGTCGGATAGCTCGACCCAGGGTGTGAACAGTAGTTGACAACAATATCTCCTAATCTCTCTCAAAAGAAACATAAGAGCTCTATAGGCAAGTTCAAAAGAGTTCAATACATATTATAAGCTTTTCAAAATAAAGGTGGAGAGATTCTAAGCAAAATATAAAGTAGAGAATATAAAGATCTTTGCCATCTCTCAGATGAACCATAGCTCATTTCTGAGCACCTGGACCTGTATCTGAAAAACAAGAGATATATACGGAATGAGAATCCCCGACCCATGGGTTTCTAGTACGATAAAAGTGCCAAATAAATACAATGCATTGTAATAAAAACTCACTAAGTATCCTAAACTTCCTTTCACCAATATTCATCCTATGTTATCGCAAATCCATAAATAGGCAACTGTCATAAGGGAAATACTAAACCTAATTCCTCTTTCTCATGCTTCCCAACCTTCTAACTCTCCAACAATTCATAATCATAATTATAAACGAAACCATCCCCAGCCATTCTGTCTCAACAATTCTATATCATTACCTTATATCCTCACCTGGAGCATATGAAATCACTTCAATGTGTCTACCCAGGGAGCTCAACTCATCTCACTATCTACTTGGAGCAAGTGGAATCACTTTACTGCGTCTCCCAAGGAGCTCAAGTCATCTCATTCACTACTACCGCTACTACTCAAGCATCACAATCTCTGACCTGGAGCAAGTAGGACGAATCATAACCCTTGCTACTACCCAGGCATCTCAAACATACATTCATTTCAACTCCATAATTAAACTCATCTATCATAATCCTCTTTTCCATCTCATACTCGAAGCAAGTGGACAACGCCACTGCCTACTACCCGGGGTCACACGTCACATTCAACATGCTCCATCATTATTCCTTTACCCCATTTAGTCATTAATCATAAATATATACATACTCAACCATAATTCAATTCTTATCACAGCCATCCGGCTCATACTGTACACAGCACTTTCACCTTCATCTTTAGCAACTCATACAATCATCATCACTCATCATTCATCATTGGTTCTCACTTTACTTCATCCACAAGTTATCACATATCCTAGCTTCTATTCATTACTAGGCATACTATCATAATTTAGTGTTTAAAGGATGAAAGTGGAGGCTTAGAAGTATGAAATTTGGCTTTAAAGACTCAAAAATCTCTTTTTGCTGAAAACGGGGTCACGCGTGCACGTCACTCATGCGCACGCGTGGAGGGCAAAAAGGAAGTGACGCGTGAGTGTCGTTCATGCACACGGATGAGAAGCAAAAAAGTAAGGCGATGCGTGCGCGTCAGTCACGCGTACGCGTGAGTGCGTTTTGTGCTCCTCGCACAAAACCAGCACAATACCAGCGCAACTCTATGGAATTACTACTGGGCACTTGTATCAATACATCGGCACGTATGCGTCGGCCAGGCGCACGCGTGAGGGAGTAAAAATCGTGGGTGACGCGTGCGCGTTGGCCATGCACGCGCGTTGGAGTACGTTTTACCAAAAATTTTACTAAGTTAAAAAGTTGTAGAATTATATTTTCAAACCCTAAACTTCCAACACACATAACTTCTTCTACAAAATTCCTTTTTCAACCATAGCTTGCATGATAACCATAGCTTGGTTCAAACCACAATCCTCGTGGGATCGATGATAAACCACTATTTTATGGTTTATCTTGTACTCAATTGAGTGGTTTTTATTAACTCTTTACCCACTTATTCATACTATTTGCATGGTTTTATATTTCCTTCCTAATTATGTGTTTTGATTGAAAACATGCTTCTTTGATCTTATATTTGCTTATTATTAATCCTCTCTTATTACCATTAGATGCCTTGATATGTGTGTTAAGTGTTTTCAGATATTATAAGGCAGGAATGGCTTGGAGGATAGAAAGGAAGCATGCAAAAGTGGAAGGAATACAAGAAGTTGGAGAAATTGCTAAGCTGTCCAGCCTGACCTCTTCGCACTCAAACGGCTATAACTTTAGCTACATAGGTCCAAATGACGCAGTGGCGGAAATCAGCGTGTTTGAATTCTTCTCCAGCGATTTCTGGGCTGTTTCTGACCCAGTTTGCGGTCCAGAAAACACAAATTAGAGGCTATAAAGTGGGAAAATACATCCATTCATAAACAGGCTCTCATAATTCACTTCTCATGATTTAGATTAGTTTTGAGAGAGGTTCTCTCCTCTTTCTCTCTTAGGATTTAGGACTTCTCTTAGTTTTAGGAGTGACTCTCAATCCCAGGTTCTTTATTTTTATTTAATTTATGAACTCTTCCATGTTACATATAATTTTCTTAATTAATGTTATTTGAGGTATTTCAATTCATGATTGCCTTTTTTTTCTCTAGAACTATACAAGGTGGCGGACAAGTCTTCAACTTTAGCAAGGTTAGCCTTTCCTCATCTCATCTGTCACCTATGCAATTCAGCTGGAGTTGTCATAGAGGAAGACATCCTCATTGAAGAGGACAAGCCCATCACTAAAAAGAGGATGGAGCAAACAAGAGAGCCCACTCATGGACCTCGACAAGAGCATGAGGGAATTCCTCATCATGAAATCCTTGAGATGCCTCAAGGGATGCACTTTCCTCCACATAACTATTCGGAGCAACTCAACACCTCTTTAGGAGATTTGAGTTCCAACATGGAGTAACTAAGATTGGAGCACCAAGAGCACTCCATCATCCTCCATGAAATAAGGGAGGACCAAAAGGCCAAGAGAGAGGAGCAACAAAGGCAAGGAAGAGATATTGAGGAGCTCAAGCACTCCATAAGATCTTCAAGAGGAAGAACTAGCCGCCATCACTATGGTGGACCCGTTCTTTAATTTCCTTGTTCTTATTTTTCTGTTTTTCGATTTCTATGCTTTATGTTTTATCTATGTTTGTGTCTTTATTACATGATCATTAGTGTCTAGTGTCTATGTCTTAAAGCTATGAATATCCTATAAATCCTTCACCTTTCTTAAATGAAAAAAAAAAGATGTTTTCTGAAAAAGAAAAAGAAGTACCTGAATTTCGAATTATATCTTGAAAATAATCTAATTATTTTGATGTGGTGGCAATACTTTTTGTTTTCTGAATGAATTCTTGAACAGTGTATATTTTTGATATTGTTGTTTATGAATGTTAAAATTGTTGGCTCTTGAAAGAATAATGAAAAAAGAGAAATGTTATTGATAATCTGAAAAATCATAAAATTGATTCTTGAAGCAAGAAAAAGTAGTGAAAAACAAAGCTTGCGAAAAAAAAGAAGAAAAAAAGAAAGAAAAAGAAAAAGCAAGTAGAAAAAGCCAATAGCCCTTTAAACTAAAAGGCAAGGGTAAAAAGGATCCAAGACTTTGAGCATTAATGGATAGGAGGGCCCAAAGGAATAAAATCCTGGCCTAAGCAGCTAAATCAAGCTGTCCCTAACCATGTACTTGTGGCGTGAAGGTGTCAAGTGAAAAGCTTAAGACTGAGCGGTTAAAGTCGTGGTCCAAAGCAAAAAGAGTGTGCTCAAGAGCTCTGGGCACCTCTAACTAGGGACTCTAGCAAAGCTGAGTCACAATCTGAAAAGGTTCACCCAGTTATGTGTCTGTGGCATTTATGTATCCGGTGGTAATACTGGAAAATAAAATGCTTAGGGTCACAGCCAAGACTCATAAAGTAGCTGTGTTCAAGAATCAACATACTGAACAAGGAGAATCAATAACACTATCTGAGTTCTGAGTTCCTATGGATGCCAATCATTCTGAACTTCAAGGGATAAAATGAGATGCCAAAACTGTTCAGAAGCAAAAAGCCACTAGCCCCGCTCATCTAATTAAAACTAATCTTCATTGATAATTTTGGAACTTATTGTATTTTTTCTTCTTTTTATCCTATTTTGTTTTTTAGTTGCTTGGGGACAAGCAATAATTTAAGTTTGGTGTTGTGATGAGCGGATAATTTATATCCTTTTTGGCATTATTTTTATATAGTATTTAGTATGTTTTAGTTAATTTTTATTATATTTTTATTAGTTTTTATTCAAAAATCACATTTCTGGACTTTACTATAAGTTTATGTGTTTTTCTGTAATTTCAGGTATTTTCTGGCTGAAATTGAGGGACCTGAGCAAAAATCTGATTCAGAGGCTGAAAAAGTACTATAGATGCTGTTGGATTCTGACCCTCCTGCACTCGAAGTGAATTTTTTAGAGCTACAGAAGCCCAATTGGCGCTCTCTCAATTGCGTTGGAAAGTAGACATCTTGGGCTTTCAACAATATATAATTGTCCATACTTTTCCTAAGATTTGATGGCCTAAACTGGCGTTCAAAGCCAGCCTAAAACTTTCTGGCGTAAAACGCCAGAACTGGCACCAAAACTGGAGTTAAACGCCCAAACTGGCACCCAAGCTGGCGTTTTACTCCAAGAATAGCCTATGCACGTGAAAGCTTCAATGCTCAGCCCAAGCACACATCAAGTGGGCCCCAAAAGTGGATTTCTGGGAAATCCTAGCTAATCCAGAGACAAATGTGGGAAAAAACATGGTTCAGGAATTCTACTCTAATCTGTGGCAGACAGACAGGCAGAGAATAGCTGGAACCGCATTCTATGACTATCGAACTCTGGTCAGAGGGAAGATTGTTCACACCCACCCTGACAAAATAAGAGAGATCTTCAAGCTACCTCAACTACAAGATGACCTGGACTCCTTTAATAGGAGAATGATGAGACCAAATAAGGGCTTGGACAAAATTCTAGAGGACATATTCCTCCCTAGAGCCAAATGGACAACCAACACAAAGGGTGTCCCAAACCAACTCAAGAGAGGAGATCTCAAACCAGTCGCCAAAGGCTGACTAGACTTCATTGGGCGTTCTATACTGCCCACTAGCAACCGCTCTGAAGTCACCATCAAAAGAGTAGTGATGATTCATTGTATTATGTTGGAAAAAGAAGTAGAAGTTCATCAGCTGATTTCTTGTGAGCTTTACACAATTGCAAATAAGAACTCCAAAGATGCCAAATTGGCTTATCCAAGCTTAATCTCTCTGCTATGTAAAGATGCTGGGGTAAAAATGGGAGTAGATGAGTGTATCTCAGTTGAGCAACCAATCACCAAAAAGTCAATAGAAGGACAAGTACAGGACAACTCCATCAAGAGGAGAGCACAGGAGTTCCTCCTGGAAATTCCTCAGTTTGAATATTGGGGGTGCCTAGAAGCATCTATCACCAAGTTACAAGAAGCTATGGATCAACTGAAGGAAGAACAGCAAAATCAAAACAGCATGCTCTGTAAACTACTTAGAGAACAAGAAGAGCAAGGGCGTGAACTGAAGAAACTGAAGCGCCAGAAGCTATCTTTTGAAGGGCCAAGCACCCCACAGACTAAAGAGGCATCTACCTCCCAAAATAAAGGTTGTTGAGTCCTAACTCTGTGATAACCTTTTATCCATTTTAAGAGTACATGAGTATTAGAATTAAAGTCATTTATCTTTATGTCTTTAATTTCCTTTCTTTTATTACTAAGTGTTTGCTCTTATGCCTATTTTATATTATTTCTATTAAATAATAAATAAAGATTAGAGTCTATGCCTTAAAGTTATGAATGTCCTATGAATCCATCACTTTTCTTAAATGAAAAATGTTTTAATTACAAAAGAACAAGAGGTACATGATTTCGAATTCATCCTTGAAATTAGTTTAATTATTTTGATGTGGTGACAATACTTTTTGTTCTCTGAATGAATGCTTGAATAGTGCATATGTCTTTTGAAATTTTTTGTTTATGAATGTTAAAATTGTTGGCTCTTGAAAGAATGATGAAAAGGAGAAATATTATTGACAATATGAAAAATCATAAAATTGATTCTTGAAGCAAGAAAAAGCAGTGAATACAAAAGCTGGCAAAAAAAAAGAGAGAGAAAGAAAAATAAAAAGCAAGCAGAAAAAGCCAATAGCCCTTAAAACTAAAAGGCAAGGGTAAAAAGGATCCAAGGTTTTGAGCATCAGTGGATAGGAGGGCCTAAAGGAAAAAAATCCTGGCCTAAGCGGCTAAACCAAGCTGTCCCTAACCATGTGCTGGTGGCGTGAAGGTGTCAAGTGAAAACTTGAGACTGGACGGTTAAAGTCGAGGTCCAAAGCAAAAACAGAGTGTGCTTAAGAACCCTGGACACCTCTAATTGGGGACTCTAGTAAAGCTGAGTCACAATCTGAAAAGGTTCACCCAATTATGTGTCTGTGGCATTTATGTATCCGGTGGTAATACTGGAAAACAAAGTGCTTAGGGCCACGGCCAAGACTCATAAAGTAGCTGTGTTCCAGACTCAACATACTGAACTAGGAGAATCAATAACACTATCTGAATTCTGAGTTCCCATAGATGCCAATCATTCTGAACTTCAAGGGATAAAGTGAGATGCCAAAACTGTTCAGAGGCAAAAAGCTACTAGTCCCGCTCATCTGATTGGAGCTAAGTTTCATTGATATTTTGGAATTTATAGTATATTCTCTTCTTTTTATCCTATTTGATTTTCAGTTGCTTGGGGACAAACAACAATTTAAGTTTGGTGTTGTGATGAGCGGATAATTTATACGCTTTTTGGCATTATTTTTACATAGTTTTTAGTATGATTTAATTAGTTTTTAGTATATTTTTATTAGTTTTTAAATAAAAATCACATTTCTGGACTTTTCTATGAGTTTGTGTGTTTTTCTGTGATTTCAGGTAATTTCTGGCTGAAATTGAGGGACCTAAGCAAAAATCTGATTTAGAGGCTGAAAAAGGACTGCAGATGCTGTTGGATTCTGAGCTCCCTGCACTTAAAGTGGATTTTCTAGAGCTACAGAAACCCAAATGGTGCGCTCTTAATTGCGTTGGAAAGTAGACATCCAGGGCTTTGCAGTAATATATAATAGTCCATACTTTGCCCAAGTTTAGATGACGCAAACTGGCGTTCAACGCTAGTTCCATGTTACATTCCGGCGTTAAACGCCAGAAACAGTTTACAAGTTGGAGTTAAACGCCCAAAACAGGCTACAACCTGGCATTTAACTCCAGAAACAGCCTAGGCACGTGTAAAGCTCAAGTCTCAGCCCTAGCACACACCAAGTGGGCCCCGGAAGTAGATTTCTGCACTATCTGTCGTAGTTTACTCATTTTCTGTAAACCTAGGTTACTAGTTTAGTATTTAAACAACTTTTAGAGATTTATTTTGCACCTCATGACATTTTCACGTTTTACATTGTATCTCTATGGCATGAGTCTCTAAACTCCATGATTGGGGGTGAGGAGCTTGATGAGTGGATAATTTATATGCTTTTTGGCATTGTTTTTAGTATGTTTTTAGTATATTTTAGTTAGTTTTTATTATATTTTTATTAGTTTTATTTAAAATTCACTTTTTTGGACTTTACTATGAGTTTGTGTATTTTTCTATGATTTTAGGTATTTTCTGCCTAAAATTGAGGGACTTGAGCAAAAATCTGATTCAGAGGCTGAAAAAGGACTGCAGATGCTGTTGGATTCTGACCTCCCTGCACTTGAAGTGGATTTTCTGGAGCTACAGAAGCCCAATTGGTGCGCTCTCAATTGTGTTGAAAAGTAGACATCTTGGGCTTTCTAGAAATATATAATAGTCCATACTTTGCCCAAGATTTGATGGCCCAAACCGGCTTTCTAAGTCAGCATAGAAATTCTGGCGTCAAAACACCAGAACTAGCATAAAAGCTGGAGTTAAACGCCCAAACTGGCACAAAAGCTGACGTTTAACTACAAGAAAAGTCTCTACACATGGAAGCTTCAATGCTCAGCCCAAGCACACACCAAGTGGGCCCGGAAGAAAATTTCTGCATTAATTACCTAATTCTGTAACCCTAGGCTACTAGTTTTCTATAAATAGGACCTTTTGCTATGATGCTTTACATAGACTTTCATACACTTTGATAGACCTTTTCACGTTTGGGGGCTGGCCTCACGGCCATGCCTAGACCCTTTTGTTCTTATGTATTTTCAACGGTGGAGTTTCTACACACCATAGATTAAGGTGTGGAGCTCTGCTGTTCTTCATGAATTAATGCAATTACTACTGTTTTCTATTCAATTCATGCCTACTTCTTCTCTAAGATATCCATTCGTTCTTCAACTTGATGAATGTGATGATCCGTGACACTCATCATCATTCTCACCTATGAACATGTGCCTGACAACCACCTCTGTTCTACTAGCATTGGCTTGAATGCATATCTCTTGGGTTTCTAATCTAAGATTGGAAGCTTTGTGGTATAGGCTAGAATCAATTGGCGGCCATTCCTGAGATCCGGAAAGTCTAAACCTTGTCTGTGGTATTCCGAGTAGGATCTGGGAAGGGATGACTATGACAAGCTTCAAACTCGCGAGTATTGGGCGTGTGACAGACGCAAAAGGTTCAATGGATCCTATTCCAACATGATCGAGAACCGACAGATGATTAGCCATGCGATGACAGCACATTTGGAACATTTTCACTGAGAGGAAGGGAAGTAGCCATTGACAACGGTGATGCCCAATATAAAGCTTTCCATGGAAGGGAGTATGAATGATTGGATGAAGGCAATAGGAAAGCAGAGGTTCAAGAGGAACAAAGCATCTTCATACGCTTATCTGAAATTCCTACCAATGAATTACATAAGTATCTCTATCTCTATCTTTATTTTATATTTTATCCATCTTTTAATCATCAAATCTCCATAACCATTTGAATCTTCCTGACTGAGATTTAAAAGATGACCATAGCTTGCTTCAAGCCGACAGTCTCTGTGGGATCGACCCTTACTCACGTAAGGTTTATTACTTGGACGACCTAGTGCACTTGCTGGTTAGTTGTGCGGAGTTGTGATAAAGAGTTGAGATTATAATTGTGCGTACCTAGTTGTTGGCGCCATTGATGATCACAATTTCGTGCACCAAGTTTTTGGCGCCGTTGCCGGGGAGGGAACGAACAACAATTTCGCATTTGTTTCCGGCAACAACAGTGCCAAGTTTTTGGTCCGACAACAACACCAAGTTTTTGGCGCCGTTGCCGGGGATTGTTCGAGTTTGGACAACTGACGGCTCATCTTGTTGCTTAGATTAGGTAATTTTATTTTATGTTTAAGCTTTTTACTTTTTATTTTCGAAAAAAAATTTTCTATTTTGTTCTTCAGAGTTTTTAAGAATGAATTCTAGAGTTTCATGATGATTTGTTGAAGTCCGGCTGGCTGTGAAGCCATGTCTAATCTTTTGGACCGAGGTTTCAACTTATCATCACAAGAGCTTGTTTATTTCTATCAATTTTGCTATTGTGAGCAATGATCTGCTAAAGCTTGGCTGGCCATTGGCCATGTCTAGTGTTTTGGACCGGAGCTTTCTTTGAAAGCTTGGCTGGCTAGTAAGCCATGTCTAATTCCTGGACCGAAGTCTTAGACTAGCATTGCAATGATTCCTGGAATTCTTACTAAAAATTTTGAATCCCTTTATTTTCTTTTCCACTCAATTTTCGAAAAATCACAAAAAAAATTTTAAAAAACCATAAAAATAAAAAATATTCTATGTTTCTTGTTTAAGTCTAGTGTCTAATTTTAAGTTTGGTGTTAATTGCATGTCTTTATTCTTCTAATTTTCGAAAATTACATGCATTATGTTCGTCATTGATCTTCAAGATGTTCTTGATGATTTCCTTGCTCTAATCTTTAAATTCTCTTGTTTTGTGTGTTTAGTTGTTTCTCACATGCATTTTTCAAATTGTTATAGTCTTTAGTATACAAACTTTTAAGTTTGGTGCCTTGCATGCATTATGTATTTGATCTTAGTTTTCCATGTTTAATTGCATTTTCATTGTTCCTCATCATTAAAAATCCAAAAATTTTTCAAAATTATGTCTTTTCATGTCAATAATACAGAGAATTAAAGATTCAGAACATGCAGCAGAGGAATTACACAGAAAAAGCTGGGCGTTCAAAACGCCCAGTAAAGAAGGAAAACTGGCATTTCAACGCCAGCCAGGGTACCTGGCAGGGCGTTAAACGCCCAAAAGGGTAGCATTTTGGTCGTTAAATGCCAGAATGGATACCATTCTGGGCGTTTAATGCCAGGATGACATAAGAGGGAAGATTTTGTTTTTAATTCAAATTTTTTTCAAGTTTTCATAATTTTTCAAAATCAAATATTTTTCAAATCATATCTTTTTAATCATATCTTTTCAAAATCAATTTCTTTCCATTTTTATTTGTTTTACTATTTTCGAAAATTCTTGCTCCAATTCATGATTTAATTAAAAAATTTTCAAGTTATTACTTGCCTATTAAGAAAGGATCAAATTTTAATTCTAGAATCATATCTTTTAATTTCTTGTTAGTCAAGTAATCAACTTTAGTTTTAAAAACTTTCTTCTTTTTAATTTGATTTTCAATCATAACTTCTCAATCATATCTTTTCAATCACATCTTTTTAAAATTGATTTTCAATCATATCTTTTTGATTTCTAATTTCAAAAATCTTTTTCAAAAATCACTTAATTTCTTTCCCAACTTTAATTCTCGAAAATCATCAATCAAATTTTCAAAATTTCTTTTAATTATTTCAAAATCTTTTACTTTAATTTCGAAAATTCTTCCCCTCTTCTCACGTCCTTCTATTTAAAGGACTAACACTCCTCCACTATCAACAATTCGAACTCTATCCCTCTTGATAAGTTCGAATTCTTCTCTTTCTACCTTATCCTTCTATTCTTCTTTTCCTCTAACACTTCAAGGAATCTCTATACTGTGACATAGAGGATTCCATACTTTCTTGTTCTCTTCTCTTTCATATGAGCAGGAGCAAGGACAAAAGCATTCTTGTTGAGGCTGATCCTGAACTTGAAAGGACCTTGAAGAGAAAGCTAAGAAAAGCTAAAGTACAACTCTCTGTAGAGGACCTAACAGAAATTTTCAAACAAGAAGAAGCCATGGCAGCCGAAAACAACAACAATGCCAACAAATGCAAGGAAGGTGTTTAGTGACTTTACTGCACCTACTCCCGACTTCTATGGGAGAAGCATCTCAATCCCTGCCATTGGAGCAAACAACTTTGAGCTTAAGCCTTAATTAGTTTCTCTGATGCAACAGAATTGCAAGTTTCATGGACTTCCAATGGAAGATCCTCATCAGTTCTTAGCTGAATTCCTACAAATCTGTGACACTGTCAAGACCAATGGGGTTGATCCCGAGGTCTACAAGCTTATGCTCTTTCCTTTTGCTATAAGAGACAGAGCTAGGATATGGTTAGATTCACAACCTAAGGAAAGCCTGAACTCTTGGGAAAAGCTAGTCAATGCCTTCTTGGCAAAGTTCTTTCCACCTCAAAAATTGAGTAAGCTTATAGTGGAAGTCCAAACCTTCAGACAGAAGGAAGGTGAATCCCTCTATGAAGCTTGGGAAAGATACAAGCAATTAATCAGAATGTGCCCTTCTGACATGCTTTCAGAATGGAGCATCATAGGTATCTTCTATGATGGTCTGTCTGAAGTGTCCAAGATGTCATTGGACAGCTCTACTGGAGGATCTCTTCATCTAAAGAAGATGCCTGTAGAAGCTCAGGAACTCATTGAGATGGTTACAAATAACCAATTCATGTACACTTCTGAAAGGAACCCTGTGAATAATGGGACAAATCAGAAGAAAGGAGTTCTTGAGATTGATACTCTGAATGCCATACTGGCTCAGAATAAAATATTGACTCAGCAAGTCAATATGATTTCTCAAAGTCTGTCTGGAATGCAAGCTGCACCAGGCAGTACTAAGGAAGCTTCATCTGAAGAAAAAGCTTATGATCCTGAGAAACCAGCAATGGAAGAGGTGAATTACATGGGAGAACTCTATAGAAACACCTATAATCCTTCATGGAGAAATCATCCAAATCTCTCATGGAAGGACCAACAGAGGCCTCAACAAGGCTTCAATAACAATAATGGTGGAAGAAACAGGTTCAGCAATAGCAAACCTTTTCCATCATCTTCTCAGCAACAGATAGAGAATTCTAAGCAGAGCCACTCTGAATTAGCAACTGTAGTCTCTGATCTAATTAAAACTACTCAAAGTTTCATGACTGAAACAAGGTGCTCCATTAGAAATTTGGAGGCACAAGTGGGTCAGCTGAGTAAGAAAGTTACTGAACTCCCTCCTAGTACTCTTCCAAGTAATACAGAAGAGAATCCAAAAGGAGAGTGCAAGGCCATCACCATGACCCACACGGCCGAACCTGGAGAGGAGGAAGAGGCAGTGATCGTCACTGAGGAAGACCTCAATGGACGTCCACTGCCCATGAAGTTCCCTAATAAGGAACCATGGGAATCTGAGGCTCACACTGAGGCCATAGAGATTCCATTGAATTTACTTTTGCCATTCATGAGCTCTGATGAGTATTCTTCCTCTGAAGAGGATGAAGATGTTACTGAAGAACAAGTTGCTAAGTACCTTAGAGCAATCATGAAACTAAATGCCAAGTTATTTGGTAATGAGACTTGGGAGGATGAACCCCCCTTGCTCACCAAGGATTTGGATGACTTGACTAGGCAGAGATTATCCCAAAAGAGACAAGATCCTGAAAAGTTCTCAATACCTTGCACCATAGGCACCATGACCTTTGAAAAGGCTCTGTATGACCTAGGGTCAAGCATAAACCTCATGCCTCTCTCTGTAATGGAGAAACTAAGAATTTTTGAGGTACAAGCTGCAAGAATCTCATTAGAGATGGCAGACAATTCAAGGAAACAAGCTTATGGACTTGTGGAGGATGTCTTGGTAAAGGTTGAAGACCATTACATCCCTGCTGATTTCATAATCTTAGAGACTGGGAAGTGTATGGAT
The DNA here is from genome assembly GCF_059453495.1 of Arachis ipaensis. NCBI lineage: Eukaryota > Viridiplantae > Streptophyta > Magnoliopsida > Fabales > Fabaceae > Arachis > Arachis ipaensis. The sequence goes on along the minus strand of NC_142439.1, from coordinate 66,451,194 downwards.
GAATCCATCATCCTTGGTAGACCCTTCAGAGCCACAGTAAAAGCTGTGATTGATGTTGACAGAGGAGAATTGGTCTTTCAAGTGAATGAGGACTCCCTTGTGTTTAAAGCTCAAGGATCTCCCTCTGTAATCATGGAGAAAAAGCATGAAAAGCTTCTCTCAATGCAGAGTCAAACAAAATCCCCACATTCAAACTCTAAGTTTGGTGTTGGGAGGCCACAACCAAACTCTAAGTTTGGTGTTGAGAGGCCATCATCATGCTCTGAGTATCTGTGAGGCTCCATGAGAGCCCACTGTCAAGCTACTGACATTAAAGAAGTGCTTGTTGGGAAGCAACCCAATTTTACTTATCTATGTTAAATTTCTAGTTTCTTTTGTTATTTTATGTTTTCTGTAGGTTGATGATCATGTGAAGTCACAAAAACAATTAAAAAAGCAAAAACAGAATGAAAAACAGAACACTCTGGAGGAGAAGCTTACTGGTGTTTAAACGCCAGTAAGGGTAGCAGAATGGGCGTTAAATGCCCAGTCTGGCACCATTCTGGGCGTTTAACGCCAGAAATGGGCACCAGACTGGCGTTTAACGCCAGAAAAGGGCAAGAAGCTGGCGTTAAACGCCAAAAATGGGCAGCAACCTAGCGTTTAACGCCAGGATTAGAAGAAAGGGGCATTTTGCACGCCACTTGGTGCAGGGATGAGAAATCCTTGACACCTCAGGATCTGTGGACCCCACAGGATCCCCACCTACCCCACATCTCTCTCTCTTCTTCACCCATTCACCAATCACCTCAATACCTCTTCCCCAAAAACCTCTCACCTATTAAATCCCACCATTCTCTTCACCACTCACATCCATCCTTCATAAAACCCCACCTACCTCTCCATTTAAATTCAAACCACTTTCCCTCCCAAACCCACCCATAATGGCCGAACCATACCCCCCTCTCCACTCCTATATAAACCCATATTCACTCCTTCATTTTCACACAACATACACATTACTTCTTCCCTTGGCCGAAATACTAAGCCCCCTCTATCTCCCCTATCTCTTTCTCTTCTACTCTCTTCTTTCTTCTTTTGCTCGAGGACGAGCAACACTTTTAAGTTTGATGTGGTAAAAGCATTGCTTTTTATTTTTTCATAACCATTTATGGCACCTAAGGCCGGAGAAACCTCTAGAAAGAGGAAAGGGAAGGCAAAAGCTTCCACCTCCGAGTCATGGGAGATGGAGAGATTCATCTCAAGGGTGCATCAAGACCACTTCTATGATGTCGTGGCCAAGAAGAAGGTGATCCCCGAGGTCCCTTTCAAACTCAAAAAGGGTGAATATCCGGAGATCCGACATGAGATTCGAAGAAGAGGTTGGGAAGTTCTCACCAACCCCATTCAACAAGTCGGAATCTTAATGGTTCAAGAGTTCAATGCCAATGCATAGATCACCAAGAACCATGATCAAAGTGTGAACTCGGACCCAAAGAATTGGCTTACAATGGTTCAGGGGAAATGCATAGATTTTAGTCCGGAGAATGTAAGGTTGGCATTCAACTTGCCAATGATGCAAGGAGATGCACACCCCTACACTAGAAGGGTCAACTTTGATCAAAGGTTAGACCAAATCCTCATAGACATTTGTGAAGAGGGCGCTCAATGGAAGAGAGATTCAAGAGGGAAGCCGGTTCAACTAAGAAGGCATGACCCCAAGCCCGTGGCTAGAGGATGGTTGGAGTTCATCCAATGCTCAATCATTCCCACTTGCAACCGGTCTGAAGTTACTATAGACCGGGTGATCATGATCTATAGCATCATGATTGGAGAGGAAGTAGAAGTTCATGAGGTTATATCCCAAGAACTCTACAAGGTAGCGGATAAGTCCTCCACTTTGGCAAGGTTAGCCTTCCCTCATCTCATTTGTCACCTTTGCAATTCGGCTGGAATTGACATAGAGGAAGATATTCTCATTGATGAGGACAAGCCCATCACTAAGAAAAGGATGGAGCAAACAAGAGATCCCACTCATAGACAAGAGCATGAGGAAAATCCTCATCATAAAATCCCTGAGGTGCCTCAAGGGATACATTTTCCTCCACAAAACTATTGGGAGCAAATCAACACCTCCCTAGAAGAATTGAGTTCCAATATGGGACAACTAAGGGTGGAGCACCAAGAGCATTCTATCCTCCTCCATGAAATTAGAAAGACCAAAGAGTTATGAGAGAGGAGCAACAAAGGCAAGGAAGAGACATTGAGGAGCTCAAGCACTCTATAAGATCTTAAAGAGGAAGAACTAGCCGCCATCACTAAGGTGGACCCGTTCTTTAATTTTCTTGTTCTTTATTTTCTGTTTTTCGAATTTTCATGCTTATGTTTATCTATGTTTGTGTCTTTATTACATGATCATTAGTGTCTTAGATTCTATGCCCTAAAGTTATGAATGTCCTATGAATCCATCACCTTTCTTAAATGAAAAATGTTTTTAATTGCAAAAAGAAAAAGAATTACATGAATTTTGAATTTTAAAGCAGTTTAATTATTTTGATGTGGTGGCAATACTTTTGTCTTTCTGAATGAATGCTTGAACAGTGCATATTTTTTATATTGTTGATTCATGAATGTTAAAATTGTTGGCTCTTGAAAGAATGATAGAAAAAGGAGAAATGCTATTGATAATCTGAAAAATCATAAAAATGATTCTTGAAGCAAGAAAAAGCAGTGACTAAAAAAAAAGTCATGCAAAAAAAAATATATGCGAAAAAAAAAGAGAAAAAAAAAAGAGAGAAAAAAAAGCAAGCAAAAAAAGCCAATAGCACTTTAAACCAAAACGCAAGGGTAAAAAGGATCCAAGGCTTTGAGCATCAGTGGATAGGAGGGCCCACAGGAATAAAATCCTGGCATAAGCGGCTAAAGCAAGCTGTCCCTAACCATGTGCTTGTGGCGTGAAGGTGTCAAGTGAAAACTTGAGACTGAGCGGTTAAAGTCGTGGTCCAAAGCAAAAAGAGTGTGCTTAACAGCTCTGGACACCTCTAGTTAGGGACTCTAGCAAAGCTGAGTCACAATCTGAAAAGGTTCACCCAGTTATGTGTCTTTGGCATTTATGTATCCGGTGGTAATACTGGAAAACAAAATGCTTAGGGTCACAGCCAAGACATAAAGTAACTGTGTTCAAGAATCAACATACTTAACTAGGAGAATCAATAACACTATCTGGATTCTGAGTTCCTATAGAAGCCAATCATTCTGAACTTCAAAGGATAAAGTGAGATGCCAAAACTGTTCAGAAGCTAAAAGCTAATACTGATCTTCATAGATGTTTTTGGAATTCATTGTATATTCACTTCTTTTTATCCTATTTGATTTTCAGTTGCTTGGGGACAAGCAACAATTTAAGTTTGGTGTTGTGATGAGCGGATAATTTATACGCTTTTTGGCATTGTTTTTAGTATGTTTTTAGTATATTTTAGTTAGTTTTTATTATATTTTTATTAATTTTTATTTAAAATTCACTTTTCTGGACTTTACTATGAGTTTGTGTGTTTTTCTATGATTTCAGGTATTTTCTGGCTGAAATTGAGGGACCTGAGCAAAAATCTGATTCAGAGGCTGAAAAAGGACTGCAGATGTTGTTGGATTCGGACCTCCCTACACCCGAAGTGGATTTTCTGGAGCTACAGAAGCCCAATTGGTGCGCTCTTAATTGCGTTGGAAAGTAGACATCCTGGGCTTTCCAGCAATATATAATAGTCCATACTTTGTGATGCCAGGGCATTTTGGCCAGTTTTACTGACCTTTTCTTTACTGTTTTTAGGGTAGTTTCATGCATTTCCTTAGGAAATAAGCTAGTTTTGGGTAGATATTCACTTACATCTTGATTCAAGCATGCATTGTGCACTTTACATGATTTCATGAGGATTTTGCATGAATTTAATGACAAATTGGATGTTGCATTTCCCATGACTTGGACTAGAACTTTGATGCACTTTATTGATTGATTTCAGGACAAAGGAAGCAAAGAAGAACCACATTAGTGGCTACGTTAGTTACACTAACGTTAACACTAACATGGAATGGGAGTAACTTGCAAAGTTAATGAGAAAAGTAATTGCCAATAACGCTCTCGAAGCCATCATTGCCCACGTTAAGAGTCACGTTAACTAAGTTAACATGAACTCTAACGTGGAAGAAAAGAAATGGAGCCAACGTTAGTGACACTTAACATTATCACTAACGTTGGACCAAGCTCATAAGTGGCCACGTTAGTTGCCACGTTAACTTAGTTAACGTGGCTTCTAACGTTAAGAAGTAAAGGGGAAGCCAACGTTAGTGACATTCAACTTTGTCACTAACGTTGGCCAAGTCACAATAAGCCACGTTAACTCCCACGTTAACCTAGTTAACGTGGAAGTTAACGTGAAAAAGGGAGGAGATCGCCAACGTTAGTGACACCTAACATTGTCACTAACGTTGGAATGAGCCCACACAAGCCACTATGAGCCACGTTAACTCCCACGTTAACTTAGTTAACGTGGAAGCTAACATGGATAAGGGAATGATGAGCCAGCGTTAGTGACACTCAACTTTGTCACTAACGTTGGAGATGGCTAGCATGGCCACGTTAGAAGCCACGTTAACCTAGTTAACGTGGACTCTAACGTGAGAAATAGGGGCACATTGGAACGTTAGTGACAATGGTAAGTGTCACTAACATTCTCGAAGGTTGGAAAGCCCACGTTAACTTAGTTAACGTGGACTCTAACGTAGGGAAGGGGGAGATTCCTCAACGTTATTGGGAAAGGTAAGTCCCAATAACGTGTGCGAAGGACAAAGAGGCAACGTTAGTGGCAACGTTTGTGCCACTAACGTTGAAGTTAACGTGGCTCTTACTTTGGTGAGGAACGTTAGTGAAAAAGGTGATTGTCACTAACGTTCTCGAACCCACATTTCCACTTAAACGTTAACACCACTAACGTCCTGAGCTAAAGTCTCTGCCCACTTCACACTTTCTCTCTGCAAACAAAGTTAAGCCCAATGAAGAAGAGAACTGCTTCAAACTCAAGATCCAAAGGCCCATACCCAAGACTTGAAGAATCAACTAGAAGAATAGAAGAGTAGTATATATAGGAGTAGCTTTGAATTATTTTGGGAGTTGGAAATTATAGGGAGCCTCTTGGCATAGAACTACTCTCTGTATTTTACTTTCTCTGCACTTCTAGTTTCATGATGTATTTTCCATCTTTGTTTTCATTTTCCAGAGCTATGAACAACTAAACCCCTTTCATTGGGTTAGGGAGCTCTGTTGTAATTTGATGGATCAATACTAGTTTTCATTATTCTTCTTCTATCTTTTCTCTTGATTTTACTTGAAAGCTTTCGATCTTCATCTAATTGGGTAGTTATCTTGGAAAAGAAGCTATTCAAACTTGGATCTCTTCTGAACCTTGAAAGAGGAATGAAGAGATCATGCTAGAAATGCTTTCTCATGCTGGACCAAATTGGGTTTGGATGGATATGTGACTATAATCCTCTCAACACTTGATTTGGGAAATGTATGTGGTATAATCAATGACCATACTTCATCTCTTCTCATGAGCAATTGACCAAGGAATTAGCTATTGATCAAGATTTGAGAGATTGGATTACAAGAAATTGTAATTCGATCACTTAAGATTGCCAAGGAGATCAATGAGTGCATTGATTGAGGAAGAGACGAAAATGAAATTAATCTGGAGAATGCAACATCTCCTGAGCCCAATGAACTCCCTATTTCTGATCTTACCCATTCTCTTTAATTTCTGTTATTTACTTTTATGAGCAATTCCCCCATTCCCATTTACAATTCTGCAATTTACTTTCAGTCATTTACTTTCAGTTCTTTAATTCTAGCATTTACTTTTTCTGTCATTTACCTTCCCGCCATTTTATTTTCTGCAATTCTCAACTCAAATTCTGGATTCGCTCAACTAGAACATTCCTCTAATTAAAGTTGCTTGATTAATCAATCCCTGTGGGATTCGACCTCACTCTATTGTGAGTTTTTACTTGACGACAAATTCGGTACACTTGCCGAAGGAAATTTGTTATGAGACAAGTTTTCCGTGCATCAAGTTTATGGCGCCGTTGCCCGGGATTGATTGTGCATCAACAATGATTAAATCGGAGGATAACTAGATTGAGCATTTTGTTTTTGTTTGATTTAATTTTCTGATTGAGTCATATACTTTCTGTTTTAGTTAATCTCTTCCCTTCCCCCTACTTTTTCTTTGTTATTTACAATTCATTTCACTAACCCACTAACTATTTGATATATTGCATCACTCACACTAACAGTCATTCTGATAGAAATACTTTCTGCATCTATTTTTCTTGCTTGTACTTGTTGGTTGTATGACAGGGAGAAGAAGCGGGGCTTCAACTTCCTTTGATTCTGAACCGGAGAGGACCTTTCTTAATTAAGGAGGGAAGCAAGAGAAAAACGTGTAGTTGGTGCTGAGGAAGAGGAGGAATACTTTGAGGAATACTTTGAACCAAACATGGAAGAAAACATGGAAAACCATCATAAAGAAGAGGCTCACAACCATGGCGGAGGAGGTCGAGCAAATCATGCTGGGGAGGATAGAAGAGTTTTAGGCTCTTACATCAATCCAAACCCAGGAAACTGTGGAAGTAGCATTCAAAAGCCAACCATCCATGCCAACCATTTTGAACTGAAGCCACAACTCATCACCCTTGTTCAGAACAACTGTTCGTTTGGAAGGAGTGTCCAAGAGGACCCCAATCAACATCTAACCACCTTCCTTAGAATATGTGACACAGTGAAGTCTAATGGTATTCATCCTGACGCCTATAGACTGCTCTTATTTCCATTCTCACTCAAGAATAAGGCAGCCAAGTGGCTGGAGTCTTTTCCGAAGGAGAGCTTGACAACTTGGGAAGATGTGGTGAACAAATTCTTAGCAAGATTCTACCCCCCTCAACGAATCAATAGGCTGAGAGCTGAGGTCCAAACTTTCAGGCAACAAGATGGTGAGACTCTGTATGAAGCATGGGAGAGGTTTAAAGACCTAACAAGGAGGTGCCCACCAGATATGTTCAACGAATGGGTGCAACTGCACATTTTCTATGAAGGGCTCTCTTATGAGTCAAAGAAAGCAGTAGACCATTCATCCGGAGGATCTTTGAACAGGAAGAAGACCATTGAGGAAGCCATAGATGTCATTGAAACTGTAGCAGAGAATAACTACTTCTACGCTTCCGAAAGAGGGAACACCAGAGGAGTGATGGAGCTAAACAATGTAGATGCTCTGCTGGCTCAGAACAAGCTCATTACCCAGCAGCTGGCTAACCTAACCAAGAAAATGGAGAGGAACCAAGTAGCAGCAATCTCCACTTCATCAACAACCCAAGAAGGAGTGAATGAAGAAGCAGAGGGAAGTCAGGAGCAAGCCAACTACATTGGGAATTCACCTAGTCAAAACCATGATCCATACTCCAAGACTTACAACCCTGGATGGAGGAATCACCCAAAATTTGGGTGGGGAAATCAACAAGACCAAAGACTTGATCAAAGATGCCAAAATCCCAACAATGTAGCCCACTAACACTTCACATCTAGACCATATCAACACCCCCATAACAACACCTCTCTACATCCATATCAAAACCAAAATAACTCACCTCATCCTTCCACCTCTAATCCCGATCTACAATCATTTGATGACAGACTCTCAAGGATTAAGAATCTACTTGAAGGCATAGGCAAAGAGATTCAAGACAGTAAAGCGTTCCGAGAAGAAGTGATGTCCAATATACAGAATCAGGATGCTACCATCAAGAAACTTGAGACACAAATTGGCTATTTATTTAAGCAAATTCCCAGCCACAACCTTCGCAGTAAAACTAACTCAACCAAAAGGGAGGAGTGTCAGGCTATCACCCTTCGGAGTGGGAAGGAACTGAAGGAAACCCCCCAGAAATCACAAGAAGAGGACTCAAATAAAGAGGAAAAAGAGCAGGACGAAGCTCGAGTTCTGACTTTGAGTTCACAAAAAGGGGAAGGAGTGCTAAAGCCAGACGTCCCAAGAGTCCCATACCCTCAGCAATTAAAGAAGAAGGGAGATGACAATCAGTTTTTGAGATTTTTGGAAATTTTCAAGAAACTGCAAATCAACATACTTTTTGCTGAAGCAATAGAACAAATGCCACTCTACGCCAAGTTCTTGAAGGAGCTCATGACTAAGAAGAGAAGCTGGAAGAACAACGAGACTGTGATACTAACCGAAGAATGTAGTGCTATCATTCAGCACAAACTGCCCCAGAAATTGAAGGATCCTGGGAGTTTTCAAATCCCTTGCATTATAGGGGAAATCACAGTGGAGAAAGCTCTTTGTGACTTAGGAGCCAGCATCAACTTGATGTCAGTAGCTATGATGAGGAAGATGAAGATAGAGGAGGCTAAACCAACAAAAATGGCCCTACAGTTGGCAGACAGATCGTTCAAGTTCCCTCATGGCGTAGTAGAGGATTTGCTGGTGAAAGTGGGAGACTTCATATTCCCGGCAGACTTCGTAGTGCTGGACATACAGGAGGAAGCCAAGACCTCCATTATCTTGGGAAGGCCGTTCTTGGCCACTGCTGGAGCTGTCATTGATGTCCAAAAAGGTGATCTCACCCTGAGATTACACAATGAAAAGATAACAATCAATGTGTTCAAGGCCATGAGTTACCCACAAGAACAACTAGGGGAATGTATGAGGTTGGACTCACTTGAAGAGGAGGTGCAGGAGAGTTTTGAAGAAGAAGATTCTGAAGAGCCCAAAAGAATAATAGAGGAAGAGTGTACATCAAGTGAAGAGGTTGCAACAACAGAAATTGGCATACATGTTGCACCAAAGGAAGAGAATGAAAAGTCAGAAGCACCTAAACTTGAACTCAAAGCACTGCCACCCACTCTCAAATATGCATACTTAGGAGAAAATGAAAATTACCCATTGATCATAAGCTCATGCCTCAGCAAAGATCAAGAGGATGAACTGATCAAAGTACTGCGACAGCACAAGGATGCCATTGGTTGGACACTTGCTGACCTGAAGGGGATAAGTTTGGCCATATGCATGCACAAGATACTGCTGGAAGATGATGCCAAACCATCCATTCAATCCCAAAGGAGGTTGAACCCAATCATGAAGGAAGTGGTATAAAAGGAAGTTATGAAGTTATGGCAAGGGGGGGTAATTTACCCAATCTCAGACAGCCCCTGGGTTAGCCTCGTGCATGTCGTCCCAAAAAAAGGAGGAATTACCGTGGTTCCCAATGAGAAGAACGAACTAATTCCTACAAGGACAGTCACAGGATGGCGGATGTGCATAGACTACAGGAAGCTTAACGAGGCTACACGAAAAGATCATTTTCCCCTTCCATTCATGGATCAGATGTTGGAAAGACTTGCAGGGCACGCATATTATTGTTTTCTCGACAGTTATTCAGGATATAACCAAATAGTGGTTGATCCCAGAGATCAAGAGAAAACCTCATTCACTTGCCCATATGGAGTGTTTGCCTACAGGCGCATGCCATTTGGGCTATGTAATGCACCTGTGACCTTCCAACGCTGCATGCTTTCTATCTTTTCAGATATGATAGAAAAATTCATTGAAGTTTTTATGGATGATTTCTCGGTATTCGGAGATTCCTTCCCTAGTTGTCTACATCACCTCGCCTTGGTATTGAAAAGATGCCAAGAGACCAATCTGGTCTTGAACTGGGAGAAATGTCACTTTATGGTGACAGGAGGAATAGTCCTTGGTCACAAAGTTTCTAACCAAGGCATTGAGGTTGACAGAGCTAAAGTAGAACTTATTGAAAAACTGCCTCCACCCAGTGATGTCAGGGCAATTAGGAGCTTTTTGGGGCATGCTGGTTTTTACAGAAGGTTTATTAAAGATTTTTCAAAGATAGCCAAGCCCTTAAGAAATCTCCTTGTATCTGATACACCATTTGTCTTTGATGAAACATGCATGTTAGCCTTTGAAAATTTGAAAATGAGGTTGTCCTCTGCTCCTATCATTTCCCCACCTGATTGGAATTTACCGTTTGAATTGATGTGTGATGCATCTGATTTTGCAGTTGGGGCAGTGTTAGGACAGAGGAAAGACAACTTAGTCCATGTGATATACTATGCTAGCAAAGTCCTTAATGATACTCAAAGAAATTATACCACTACTGAAAAGGAGTTACTAGCAATAGTTTTTGCATTTGACAAGTTTAGATCATACCTCATTGGTGCTAAAGTGATTGTCTTTACAGATCACACAGCACTTAAATATTTGTTTGCCAAGCAAGAATCAAAGCCAAGACTAATAAGATGGATCTTATTGTTGCAGGAATTCAATATTGAAATCAGAGACAAGAAATGAGTGGAGAACAAGGTAGCAGATCACCTATCCAGGATTCCTCATGATAAAGGTGGAACACCTGATACAAGTGTAAACGAGTTCTTCCCTGATGAGCAGTTGATGATAGTTCACAAAGCACCATGGTTCGCAGACATTGCCAACTTCAAGGCAACTGGGGCATTGCCTCCAGAGATCAATAAACATCAAAAAAGGAAGCTCATGAATGATGCAAAGTACTTTGTCTGGGATGAGCCATATCTATTCAAGAAGTGTTCAGATAGAATCCTTAGAAGATGTGTTTCGGAAGAAGAAGGACGAGAGGTCCTATGGAATTACCACGGCTCATGCTATGGAGGCCACTTTGGAGGGATAGAACTGCAGCTAAGGTGCTACAAAGCGGATTCTTTTGGCCCACTCTTTTCAAGGATGACAAAGAACTAGTAAAGAGCTGCAATGAGTGCCAAAGATCTGGAAACTTGCCCAAAAGAAATGAGATGCCACAAAATTTCATCTTGGAACTGGAATTGTTTGATGTGTGGGGAGTCGATTTCATGGGACCATTCCCAACCTCATATGCAAACAAGTACATCTTGGTAGCAGTGGATTATATTTCCAAGTGGGTAGAAGCTATAGCAACCCCAACGAATGATAACAGGGTAGTCATGAACTTCCTCAGGAAGAATATCTTTAGCCGGTTTGGAGTCCCACGAGCACTCATCAATGATGGATGGAGCCATTTTTGTAACAGACCACTAGAAGCTCTTATCCTACGATATGGGGTAAAACACAAGGTAGCCACACCTTACCATCCCCACACAAGTGGACAAACTGAGATATCCAACAGAGAGCTAAAAAGGATTCTGGAAAAGACTGTGGGTGCATCAAGAAAGGATTGGTCGAAGAAGCTGGATGATGCTCTTTGGGCATACAGAACAGCATTCAAAACACTACTTGGAATGTCCCCATATCAACTAGTGTATGGGAAAGCTTGTCATTTACCACTGGAGCTGGAACACAAAGCTCTCTGGGCTATCAAGATACTAAATTTTGACTGCATTGCTGCTGGTGCAAAGAGGATCTTGCAGCTGCAAGAGATGGAGGAATTCAGGTAACAAGCCTAAAAAAATACCAAGATGTATAAAGAGAAGGCAAAGAGAAGACATGACATGCATCTTGCACCCAGGAGTTTCGAAAAGGGGCAGCCAGTACTCCTTTACAATTCCAAGTTGAGACTATTCCCAGGAAAACTCAAATCAAGGTGGTCTGGACCTTTTCTTGTCACAAAAGTTTCGCCATATGGACACATTGAAATCATGGATGAAGGTTCAGAGAGGACTTTCACAGTGAACGGACAAAGACTCAAGCATTATCTGGGCAGCATGGGGGAAAACCCCAGAGTAAATTACCATCTCAAGTAAAGGAGGAACCGTCGAGCTAGCGACGATAAAAGAGCGCTCTGTTGGGAGGCAACCCAACCTCAGGTAGTTTCCTTTTCATCTTTATTTCAATAAGGATCACAAGTTGTTTCCCCTGTATTGCGAGGAGCTAAGTTTGGTGTTCCACTCCAAAACAATTCAAGAGTGAAAGTGTGATTCTAAGTTTGGTGTTCCACCAAGGGAATTTAGTTAGAATCACACTCCATTCCCAAAGCACATTGCTAGCTCCAATCAATCAATGGAAACCACTTAGATTTAGTTAGATTTTAGTTAATAATTGTTTTGTTAAACAACAAGATATGAGGTTCTCTGCATATATGCAAGGTTCTGTACTGGGCAAGGAACTAAGTTTGGTGTTGACACAACAAATTAAGTTCAGAAGTCACAAGCATACATGCAAGCTAACTATTTCTCAAGTGCTTTGGGAACAAGCAACTTCCAATAACTTTGCAGGAATCTTATGAGGAAATGGTGCATCTTCACCCAAGGAAGTGAGGTCGCAAAGACCAGGATAATGACAAAAAAAGGGGGCAACTAGAAACCATCCCCTAAAGGTTGTATTGTCACTTAATTCCATGTACTTAGAATGTTAAAAATTGGAAGTCCAAATGCAATCTTGATTAATAGTTAAACGTTAGTTTGAACCTTTTTAAATTCTGTCTTTTAAAGTTTTTGTTGAAGAGGTCTATGTTTGCTGGTCCTTATGTCACTGCACCCTTACTTTGCTTACTTGTATGTTTGTCCCTTTAAATCAAATAAAAAGAGAATGAGTGTTTTAAAAGACCAGAGAGGAGTTCATACTATGTATTAAGTTCATGAGTTTATGGTGTGGTCATAAGTTAGCTAAGTTGGTTCAACCACAAGGTGGGAGGACAACTATCTGTCATGAATCCTATGCTTGAGGAACACCCCATGAGACTAGCTAAATAAGATCCTAATAAGAAAAAGGGAAAGAACAATAAAGGTTGAAAAATAAAAGAAAAAGAGTAAGCAATAAGGCTAGGCACCAATGGTTTTAATCTTGAGGCATGTGTCTGTGGTGCTACTGTGTGAGGGATCTACTTGGATGAATAAGCTCTTAGGGGTGCCTTATCACTTGGTAACTTGGGTTAACTAACTCGGGATTATCAGCTGAAAGTCCACTATCAAGAGTAACCCTCACTACAGAGCATTTAGTAACCCAAAGAGGTGCTGGACACCAAGGTCTCAAAAAAAGAAAATAAATAAACTATATGCCTGTGGTGTGTATGTATGGGGGAGAGACTTGAGCAAGTAAGTCCTTAGGGGTGCTTCAAATCCTAGCACCTTGAACCAACTGGTTTGGGAGTGTTGGCTGAAAGCTTATTTTAAAGAGTTGCCCCCTTACAGAGAACTTAGCCTAAGAACACAAATAAGCCCTGAAATGACAACAAAAGGATCAATGAATAAAAGTCTCATGGGATGCAATCACAGTGAGTATTCTAGGACATGATAAAGGTCTGAAAGCCAGGAATGAACCTAAGTTGCTATGCATGAAACCACCATAAAACCAGGGACATGACTTCCACAAGAATGACTCATTTCTCTTGGCATTCCATTCATCATTCTCTTGTTCCAGTACTTGCTTAGGGACAAGCAAGCTTTAAGTTTGGTGTTGTGATGCCAGGGTATTTTGGCCAGTTTCACTGACCTTTTCTTTACTGTTTTTAGGGTAGTTTCATGCATTTCCTTAGGAAATAAGCTAGTTTTGGGTAGATATTCACTTACATCTTGATTCAAGCATACATTGTGCACTTTACATAATTTCATGAGGATTTTGCATGAATTTAATGAGAAATTGGATGTTGCATTTCCCATGACTTGGACTAGAACTTTGATGCACTTTATTGATTGATTTCAGGACAAAGGAAGTAAAGAAGAACCACATTAGTGGCTATGTTAGTTACACTAACGTTAACACTAACGTGGAATGGGAGTAACTTGCAAAGTTAATGAGAAAAGTAATTGCCAATAACGCTCTCGAAGCCATCATTGCCCACGTTAAGAGTCACGTTAACTAAGTTAACGTGAACTCTAACGTGGAAGAAAGGAAATGGAGCCAATGTTAGTGACACTTAACATTATCACTAACGTTGGACCAAGCTCATAAGTGGCCACGTTAGTTGCCACGTTAACTTAGTTAACATGGCTTCTAACGTTAAGAAGTAAAGGGGAAGCCAACGTTAGTGAAGAAAGGGGAAGCCAGGTTAACTCCCACGTTAACCTAGTTAACGTGGAAGTTAACGTGAAGAAAGGAGGAGATCGTCAACGTTAGTGACACCTAACATTGTCACTAACGTTAGAATGAGCCCACACAAGCCACTATGAGCCACGTTAACTCCCACGTTAACTTAGTTGACGTGGAAGCTAACGTGGATAAGGGAATGATGAGCCAACGTTAGTGACACTCAACTTTGTCACTAACGTTGGAGATGGCTAGCATGGCCACGTTAGAAGCCACGTTAACCTAGTTAACGTGGACTCTAACGTGAGAAATACAGGCACATTGGAATGTTAGTGACAATGGTAAGTGTCACTAACGTTCTTGACGGTTGGCAAGCCCACGTTAAAAGAGCCACGTTAACTAAGTTAACGTGGACTCTAACGTAGGGAAGGGGGAGATTCCTCAACGTTATTGGGAAAGGTAAGTCCCAATAACGTGTGCGAAGGACAAAGAGGCAACATTAGTGGCAACGTTTGTGCCACTAACGTTGAAGTTAACGTGGCTCTTACTTTGGTGAGGAACGTTAGTGAAAAAGGTGATTGTCACTAACGTTCTCGAACCCACATTTCCACTTAAACGTTAACACCACTAACGTCCTGAGCTAAAGTCTCTGCCCACTGATGAGAGAAGTTTTGCGTGGTCTAGAAAATTACGGATAAATCCTCGTTGCAAGTATAGTTTCTAAATCTTCAAAAGTCCTTTCATACAAATGTTTTGGTTGTCACAAGTAACAAACCCCTTTAAAAAATTGATAACCGAGTATTTAAACCTCGGGTCGTCTTCTCAAGGAATTGCAGGGAGGTGTTCTTATTATTGATTATGAAAAAGTGTGTTTTTGGGGAATGTTGAGTTTGGGCAATGGGCACAGATATATTTAAATGACAAGTAAAATAAATAAATGACTGTAAACTAAACTCTTGGCAAGGTATTATAACTGGAAGTCCTATCCTGGTTATCCTTATCAATTGTAATGAGAATTGGATTTTTTTCCCACTTGTTAACCTCTAACTATGAAGGTAAGTTAAGTGGATGAATTAATTCTGATTCCTCAGGTCCTAGTCTTTTCTTGAGAAAGGCTAGAGTTATTGGAACTTGAATTAATGAGATAAAGAAATCCAATTTTCAATCAACAATGAGTTTGATAAATCAAGTGTCTCCAATGACTCAACCAAAACCAAAAGGGAAAAATCCAAATTATTTATATAATAAAAAGGAGCAATCATAAGTCTGAAATACCTCAAGATATATTAAATAGAAAATCAATCTAAACATAGAGAGTCATAAACAAAATTGAGAAAAGAAATAAAAAGAACATTGAACCTGGGAAGAAGTTGAAATAATAAAGTTGAAATAATAATACATCCTAATTCCTTTAAGAGGAATCCTAATCCTAAATCCTAAGAGAGATGAGAGAACCTCTCTCTCTAAAAACTACATCTACTCCTAAAATTGTGAATTATGAGAGCCTTTCTATGAATGGATGCAGTCCCCTACTTTATAGCCTCTAATCTGTGTTTTCTGGGCCGCAAACTGGGTCAGAAACAGTCCAGAATTCGCTGGTTTCGAATTTTGCCACGCTGGATTTCCGTCACTGCAACGCGGCCGAATGGATCACGCGGTCGCATCGCCTAGCGTCAGGGGAACTATAGCATATTATATATCAAATTGAAGCCCCGGACGTTAGCTTTCCAACGCAACTGGAACCGCGTCGTTTGGACCACTTTTGCATGCTTTCTTCCCATCCTCCAAGCCATTCCTGCCTTATAATATCTGAAAACACTTAACACACATATCAAGGCATCTAATGGTAATAAGAGAGGATTAATAATAAGCAAATATAAGATCAAGGAAGCATGTTTTCAATCAAAGCATATAATTAGGAAGGCAAATGTAAAACCATACAAATAATATGAATAAGTGGGTAAAGAGTTGATGAAATCCACTCAATTGAGCACAAGATAAACCATGAAATAGTGGTTTATCACCCACTTCACACTTTCTCTCTGCAAACAAAGCTAAGCCCAATGAAGAAGAGAACTGCTTCAAACTCAAGATCCAAAGGCCCATACCCAAGACTTGAATAATCAACTAGAAGAACAGAAGAGTAGTATATATAGGAGTAGCTTTGAATTATTTTGGGAGTTGGAAATTATAGGGAGCCTCTTGGCATAGAACTACTCTCTGTATTTTACTTTCTCTGTACTTCTAGTTTCATGATGTATTCTCCATCTTTGTTTTCATTTTCCAGAGCTATGAACAACTAAACCCCTTTCATTGGGTTAGGGAGCTCTGTTGTAATTTGATGGATCAATACTAGTTTTCATTATTCTTCTTCTATCTTTTCTCTTGATTTTACTTGAAAGCTTTCGATCTTCATCTAATTGGGTAGTTATCTTGGAAAAGAAGCTATTCAAACTTGGATCTCTTCTGAACCTTGAAAGAAGAATGAAGAGATCATGCTAGAAATGCTTTCTCATGTTGGACCAAATTGGGTTTGGATGGATATGTGACTATAATCCTCTCAACACTTGATTTGGGAAATGCATGTGGTATAATCAGTGACCATACTTCATCTCTTCTCATGAGCAATTGACCAAGGAATTGGCTATTGATCAAGATTTGAGAGATTGGATTACAAAAAATTGTAATTCGATCACTTAAGATTGCCAAAGAGATCAATGAGTGCATTGATTGAGGAAGAGATGAAAATGAAATTGATTCGGAGAATGCAACATCTCCTGAGCCCAATGAACTCCCCATTTCTGATCTTACCCGTTCTCTTTAATTTCTGTTATTTACTTTTATGAGCAATTCCCCCATTCCCATTTACAATTCTGCAATTTACTTTCAGTCATTTACTTTCAGTTCTTTAATTCTAGCATTTACTTTTTCTGTCATTTACCTTCCCGCCATTTTATTTTCTGCAATTCTCAACTCAAATTCTGGATTCGCTCAACTAGAACATTCCTCTAATTAAAGTTGCTTGATCAATCAATCCCTGTGGGATTCGACCTCACTCTATTGTGAGTTTTTACTTGACGACAAATTTGGTACACTTGCCGAAGGAAATTTGTTATGAGACAAGTTTTCCGTGCATCACTTTGCCCAATATTTGATGGCCCAAACCGGCGTTCCAAGTCAGCATAGAAATTCTGGCGTCAAAATGCCAGAACTGGCATAAAAGCTGGAGTTAAACGCCCAAACTGGCACAAAAGCTGGCGTTTAACTCCAAGAAAAGTCTCTACACATGGAAGCTTCAATGCTCAGCCCAAGCATACACCAAGTGGGCCCGGAAGAAGATTTCTGCATTAATTACCTATTTCTGTAACCCTAGGCTACTAGTTTTCTATAAATAGGACCTTTTGCTATGATGCTTTACATAGACTTTCATACACTTTGATAGACCTTTTCACGTTTGGGGGCTGGCCTCACGGCCATGCCTAAACCCTTTTATTCTTATGTATTTTCAACGGTGGAGTTTCTACACACCATAGATTAAGGTGTGGAGCTCTGCTGTTCTTCATGAATTAATGCAATTACTACTATTTTCTATTCAATTCACGCCTACTTCTTCTCTAAGATATCCATTCATTCTTCAACTTGATGAATGTGATGATCTGTAACACTCATCATCATTCTCACCTATGAATATGTTCCTGACAACCACCTCTGTTCTACTAGCAATGGCTTGAATGCGTATCTCTTGGGCTTCTAATCTAAGATTGGAACCTTCGTGGTATAGGCTAGAATCAATTGGCGGCCATTCCTGAGATCCAGAAAGTCTAAACCTTGTCTGTGGTATTCCGAGTAGGATCCGGGAAGGGATGACTGTGACGAGCATCAAACTCGCGAGTGTTGGGCATGTGACAGACGCAAAAGGATCAATGGATCCTATTCCAACATGATCGAGAACCGACAGATGATTAGCCGTGTGGTGACAGCGCATTTGGAACATTTTCACTGAGAGGACGGGAAGTAGCCATTGACAATGGTGATGCCCAACATAAAGCTTGCCATGGAAGGGAGTATGAATAATTGGATGAAGGCAATAGGAAAGCAGAGGTTCAAGAGGAACAAAGCATCTTCATACGCTTATCTGAAATTCTTACCAATGAATTACATAAGTATCTCTATCTCTATCTTTATTTTATGTTTTATCCATCTTTTAATTATCAAATCTCCATAAGCATTTGAATCTTCCTGACTGAGATTTACAAGATGACCATAGATTGCTTCAAGCCGACAGTCTCCGTGGGATCGACCCTTACTCACGTAATGTAACAACCCAACTCCCAGTATGCCATGGTCATACAAGAAGCTAAGTGTTACTAACTTATCCTTCCTAATTATTATTTATTATTTAATATAGGAGCCTGTTCCTTATTAGAGAGATGCCAGTTTTACGAGTAACTTTTTTTTTTGTTGCGGATGTTCAGGTAAAATAAACAAGCATACATTGAGAGTAATAGAAAAGCGGCATAAAGAAACATAGAAATACAGCTGATAATATACATCATGTACACTATAACAAAACATGTAGCGTTTACACAAGATCAAGTCAGTTTACATCCTCGTCATCCTACGTAGCTAATATTTACACGACACTCCCAGGGCCTGGCCCATACAAAAAGCCACTAAGCTGGCGCCCAGGCTAGCCTAACCACTATATAGCTCCTAGCTCTCGGGTGTACTAACACAAGTGAGAGACTAACTATCAGATAATGTCAGACTAGAGTGTCATCAAAAGAATGCCCCTTTCCGCAGTCAAACTATATCTACACGTGGCCGTTCGGAGATTCATTGTGAGGCTCATCCATCTCCTCATCCTGCTCTATCTCTATCTCAGGATCCTCCTCCTCCTCATCGTCTGCAGCTACAGCTATACCCTCAGATCCACCAGAAGCACTACAGTCACTATGTACAAAACCATTCGCGAGCACAAGTCCGTTCACGTATATAGAGGCTACCCCACTGTCCGGTAGTGCCAGCTCATCAGGCTGTGGAAAGTCGGGGATCGGCTCAGGGGGAAAATCCCACTCTGGTGGTATCACAGGTACATAGTCTTCAGCTAACTCAGGCTCATCAGGAATGATAGGCTCAGGTACCGCCTCATTCAAAGGTTGAGCTGGTATAGGGTGCTCAGGATCATCAGGAAAAGGATGTCCAGGTGCATCAGGATGTACCCAGGATAAGGGAAAGTCGTAAGGAGCATCAGGGTTAAAATGCGGGCTAGACAGAGGATGTTGAAAAGCTCAATTAGGTAACGCATATCGTCTAATGCAAGGCTCCAATCCCATGATGAAGTAATTGTGATGTATCGGATCCTCGTAGACGTAAGGGTCCTCGAACTCATAGAAGATCACGCCCGTCTCCATCTGAGGGGGAGGAAGGGAGAGAAGGGGTAAGAACTGGGGAGTTCTTAGTAGGGTCGGGGTTGTTAGTTACGTTCATTTATTCGTTTCCGATTAGCAGATGGATAATAGAATACAGTAATGTAGTAAACAAAAGTTAAAAAAATGGATAGAAAAAAACAAAGAACAGAACACAAGCAGAAGAATACAAGAAGATAAAGCATAGACATAGCACTCAAACAAACAAACAAAAAGAAATAGATCACACACAAGAAAGAATGCAACAGAGAATGATGCGCAGACAAGAATGATGCATGTCTAGCCCTAGCGCAGGCCATGAGCTCATGTGTCGGTTAGCACCTGCATTCCCGACATTTATCCAGTCACGAGTTCACGATTTTCCGGATACGATTTTTCGTTCAAATAAATGCGCATACAATCATTAGCAGCTCTATTGAGGCAGCCTCTGCTTTCTACTCGCAGGAAATATATACACTTGGGAATGGAAAATTACTCTTGGGTTGCCTCAGGGCAACAGATAAATAAACAAACATCTCTTGGGTTGCATTAAGCAACAAATATATATATATATATATATATATATATATATATATATATATATATATATATATATATATATATATATATATATATATCTTGGGTTGCATTAGGCAACAAATATATATATATAATATATACTATCTCTTGGGTTGCCTCAAGCAACAAATAACTTTTCAATAAGCCTTCTGCTCTTAGTCTCTTTACCCTGTTCTGATTTCTCTGTCTAACTTGTGTATTTAAAGCTTATGTAAATTTCGGTATGATTAGTTAGCCTGCCCCAAGTATAGGTTCATTAAGTCTATACTGAAACAGTTTAACTTTTCATATAATGCCTAACCCTATTCGCAATTCAAGGACTAACTAAGTTGCCCTAGTTCGTTCACTAGTCTCTGTCTGTTTTTCTGTCGTTAAAACTTTACAGACTTTTTCTTCGATTTTTATCTTTTCTTCAACTTTTTATCTTTTATTTATCTTTGCCTCACTAATATGTTTTTACCACTCCCTAAGTGTTTTATGAAGGTAATTATGAGATTCTGCGCTTAAAGTTGTCTTTCTAAAGCTTTTACAGAAAACTGTCTTTTTCGCATTATTTTATTATTTTTATTAAAATATTATCTTTAATTAAATATTATTATTTAATATTTTATTATTTTTTATTATTTTATCATTAAATTTTCAAAAATAAACTTACTTTTACTTTTAACCTTTAAAATTTACTTTTTACCACCCGTAACTTTTAATATTTCTACTTTTACCACCCTAACTTTCAGAAATTACCAAACAACCCCTTAAACACCAAAAATTTTACTTCCTTGCCCTTTTTAAGATCTAAGGCCTGTTCTTCATTGTTCTTCATCACACTCAACGTGTTCTTCATGTTCTTCATAAATTCTTCAGATTCTTTCTCTGTTTTTACCCGTTTTTCAGTCTTTTCAGCAACCGATTTTTACCATATTCAAAATAAAATTGCAGCCACTAAAACCCCATATTTTCTACATGATTTTAACATAAATTGAACCTCAATTTATGCTTAGGGTTTCGTTTTTCCAGCTGCCCAAGAACATGAACTTTAAAGCTTGAATTTCATCAAATTTCATCAAAATTTCACCAAATTTTCACCAAGAATCAATCATATATGCAACCAATTTTTAGCACAGACAATTAATAAAACATTCACACAACTCAAGCACAAATAATCAAGATTAATTTCGTGACACCCTACCTGGTCTTGCTGCTCCTAATTCAATCAAACTTTCAGGTGGTCCTTAAGCACTTTTTCCTCCTAAATCACATCAAGAAAACACATATTTAGACATGTTTCCTTGAAACCGAATCAAAAGAGAGATGGTGCAGCCAACTCACCTTGATCCCAGCCTTGATAAGTCATATGATCATGTAGAGAAAGAAGAGAGAATCATTTTGGTCGGATTGGAATTTTGATTTGAGTTTTAGTTCAGCAGAAATCAAGCTTTGAAGATTTGGAACTAAGAACTTTTCTCTCTTTTTCTCTCTACCTATTTTCGGCCACAAAGTGAAAATGAGCCAGACTTGGGGGTTTTGGGGGTGTAGGGTGAGTTGTGATTGGTTGGCTTGGAGGTGGATTAAAATAATATTAAAATATCTCAGGTGTATAACTACTAAAACTAGATGTATCGGAACACTTGCAAAAACATTTCTAAAAATTATTTTCTGAGCTACTAGCATAAATGACACTAGTAACATATTTATTATGAGAATAAAACATGAATAATGAGGCCTTAGCATTGCTAAAGTCATCAAAGAATGCTAGTGCTAAGCTGCACCAGTAAATTGTGAACCCGGGTAAACCGGTTTTCTGTTTTTAACTAAAACTGATCAGGTAACCTTATAATATCATTCAAGAGGCTTCTAATACTCATATAATGATAATATCATCCTATTATCTCTTTTCTCTCATAAATCGGGCCCGGTTTGTCAAACTGAGACTATTTACGAAAAACCGAATCAAAACTCCTAACCGATACGGTTCAAAAACTAGGTTCTTCGCGACCGCGTTATCGAGCTTATCTCGGAAAAGGTTCTAACTTAAAGATGACATAATGACAATGAGGATTGAGATTCTTGATGATATATCAAAGGTTTTCCCCTTACTGATCTTCTGGAGAAATTCGTACTTTCAGAAAAGATCTCGCGTACTCGAAAATCGGGGTTGTTACACGTAAGGTTTATTACTTGGACGACCCAGTGCACTTGCTGGTTAGTTGTGCGGAGTTTTGATAAAGAGTTGAGATTAAAATTGTGCGTACCAAGTTGTTGGCACCATTGATGATCACAATTTCGTGCACCAGAGCTCTGCTGTGTCTCGATGAATTAATGTAATTACTTCTGTTTTCTATTCAACACGCTTGTCTCTGTTCTAAGATATTCACTCGCACTTAACCATGATGAATATGATGATCCGTGACACTCATCACCATTCTCAACCCATGAACGCGTGCCTGACAACCACTTCCGTTCTACCTTAGATTGAGTGTGTATCTCTTAGATTCCTGGTTCACGCATTTGATTGCATCTCCTGATAACAGAGCATTCGAATTTGTGAGATCAGAGTCTTCGTGGTATAGGCTAGAATTATTGGCGGCCATTCCTGAGATCCAAAAAGTCTAAACCTTGTCTGTGGTATTCCGAGTAGGATCTGAAATGGGATGACTGTGACGAGCTTCAAACTCACGAGTGCTGGGCATAGTGACAGACATAAAAGGATCAATGGATCCTATTCCGACATGAGTTAGAACCGACAGATGATTAGCCGTGCAGTGACAGTGCATTTGGACCATTTTAATTGAGAGGACGGACGGTAGCCATTGACAACGGTGATCCACCAACATACAGCTTGCCATGGAAGGAGTCTTGCGTGCGTGAAGAAGAAGACAGTAGGAAAGCGGAGATTCAGAAGACAGAGCATCTCCAAAACCTCAATCTGTTCTCCATTATTGCATAACAAGTATTATTTAATTTATGCTATTTACTCCTCATAAACCCAATCACTTTTATTACTAATTTCCTGACTAAGAATTACAAAATAACCATAGCTTGCTTCAATCCAACAATCTCTGTGGGATCGACCCTTACTCACGTAAGGTATTACTTGGACGACCCAGTGCACTTGCTGGTTAGTGGTACGAGTTATGAAAAGTGTGATTCACAATTCGTGCACCAGGCATCCTGTCTAGTTTGGAAAAACCGGAACCCACACAAAGGGCATGGACAATGTACCATCCCATCAGATAATGCATTGACAAATAAGAAGTCAAGGAATCTATTCGGACCATTCCTATATTCTACCCTACCTCGTGGCTTTGAAATCTAGCTCTTATCAATGTCTCAATAAATGAAACAGCACAAACAAATAAATAATTAGTAAAAAAATACATAATACTAAAAAATGGGGTGTGTGTCATGAGAACCAATAATAGTTTATCACAATTATGAGATGGGAGAGTACCATACGTAATAAACTCGACAATATATTATAAGCAATACCACGTAGAGAGCGATGAAAGAACTCAAAACGGAGACGGAAAAAAAGTTACTTGCATCCCATATAACATGTAGCACACGAAATAATCCCAGCCTCCAGTAACTTGGTGACCTCTTTCTACACCACCTCCTTCATGGCTGGATTTAGCCACCTCTGTGGTTGAACCACTGGCTTAGCATCGTCCTCCAATAGGATCTTGTGCATGCATCTTGCTGGGCTGATGCCCTTAAGATCACTTATGGACCACCCAAGAGCTGCCTTGTGTGTCCTTAGCACTTGAAGTAGTGCTTCCTCTTCCAGTGGATTTAAAGCAAAGCTTATGATCACCAGAAAAGTGTTACCTTCTCCCATAAATGCATATTTCAGGGATGGTGGTAGTGGTTTGAGCTCGGGTTTAGGAGGTTTCTCCTCTTCCTGATGAAGTTTCAGAGGCTCTTTCAATTCCTCTGAATCCACCAGATCAGGCTGAACATCTTTAAAGATGTCTTCCAACTCTGATTCGAGACTCTCGGCCATGTTGATCTCCTCTACCAGAGAGTCAATAAGATCAACTTTCATGCAGTCTTTTGGTGTGTCTGGATGCTGCATGGCTTTGACAGCATTCAACTTGAACTCATCCTCATTGACTCTCAGGGTTACTTCCCCCTTTTGGACATCAATGAGAGTTCGTCCAGTTGCTAGGAAAGGTCTTCCTAGAATGAGAGTAGCACTCTTGTGCTCCTCCATTTCCAGCACTACAAAGTCAGTGGGAAAGGCGAATGGCCCAACCCTGACAATCATGTCTTCAATCACGCCTGATGGGTATTTAATGGAGCCATCAGCAAGTTGGAGACATATCCGGGTTGGTTTGACTTCTTCGGTTAAACCAAGCTTTCTGATAGTAGATGCAGGTATTAGGTTGATACTTGCTCCAAGATCACATAAAGCTGTCTTGGTGCAATTACCCTCTAATATGCATGGTATCATAAAGCTCCCGGGATCTTTAAGCTTTTCTGAGAAGCTTTTCAGAATGAATGCACTGCATTCTTCAGTGAAGAGAAATCTTTCAGTTTCTCTCCAATCCTTCTTATGACTCAAGATCTCTTTTATGAACTTGGCATAAGAGGGTATTTGCTCAAGTGCCTCTGTAAACGGAATCTTTATTTCAAGAGTCCTGAGATAGTCTGCGAAGCGGGCAAATTGCTTATCCTGCTCCTCTGCGGAGTTTTTGAGGATAAGGCATCTTGGCTTTATATTCCTCAACCTTAGTTGCTGTAGGTTTATTTCCTACAGAGGTGGTTGGAGAAGCCTTTTTAGAGGGGTTACTATCAGCACTTGTGTGTGTCTGATCCCTCACTGGCATTTAAACGTCAGAACTGAGCTTCCATTGGGCATTTGACGTCAGCTCTTTGCCTGTTTCTAGCATTTGAATGCCAGAACTGCACGTGGGTTGGGCGTTTAATGCCAGCTTTGCATCCTTTTCTGGCGTTTGAACACCAGAGTTATTCCTCTCTGGGATCTTACTATCCTCAGAGGGATTTTGGATGATATTTTGCTCATCCTCTATCAGTTGTTCTTTCCTTGGCTTTCTGTTGCTCTGAAGTGAGTTATTTAATGTTTTCCCACTTCTTAATTAAACTGCCTGGCACTCTTCTGTTATCTACTTTGATATCTGCTATTTTGTCTGATTCAATTGTGCTCCCATATTTTTATTAGCATTTTTAGTGTCTTGTAGCATCTCCTTGAATTTTGCTAGCTGTTTTGTTAGAAAACACAATTGTTGATTGAGTTCAGCAACTTGTTCTGGAGGACCAGGTTCAGTAGATACTGCTTTGGCTTCTTCCTTTATGGAAGACCCACTACTTATGTACAGATGCTGATTTCTAGCAACTATATCAATAAGCTCTTGAGCCTCTTCAATAGTTTTTCTCATGTGTATAGATCCACCAGCTGAGTGGTCTAGAGATACCTGAGCTTTTTCTATAAGCCCATAGTAGAAGATGTCTGATTGCACCCACTCTGAAAACATTTCAGAGGGGCATTTCCTTATCATCCCTCTGTACCTCTCCCAGGCATTATAAAGGGATTCATCATCCTCTTGTTTAAAGCCTTGGATGTCCAGCCTTAGCTGTGTCATCCTTTTTGGAGGGAAATATTGATTCAGGAATTTGTCTGATAACTGTTTCCATGTTCTTATGCTTGCTATGGGTTGGTTATTTAACCACCTTTTAGCTTGATCTTTTACAGCAAACAGAAACAGTAACAGCCTGTATATATCCTGATCTACCTCCATGTCACGTACTGTGTCAGCAATTTACAAGAATTGTGTCAGAAACTCAATAGGTTCTTCCTGTGGAAGACCAGAATACTGGTAGTTTTGCTGCACCATGACAATGAGCTGAGAATTTAGCTCAAAACTGTCTGCTTTGATGGGAGGTATACAGATACTACTCCCATATGCAGCAGTAATGGGATTAGCATATGACCCCATAGTCCTTCTGGACTGTTCATTTCCACTTAGGTCCATGATGGATAAAATGGAATTGATATGGATTGCAAAGAAAATATATTTTTGTTTTTATTTTATTTAAGTAGAACAAACCAAATTATTAAGTTAAATAAAAATAATAAGATAAAATAAAATAAAATAATTAGAAATTAAAATGTAAATTTCGAAAACCAAGAGAAAAATAAATTTGAAAATGAAAATAATTGCTTAATTTAGAAGATTTGAAAAACTTTGGATATGATTTTTGAAAAAGATTTTGAATTTTGAAAAGATTTGATTTTTAAAATAAAAATCTGAATTTTTAAAAGTAATTTTCGAAAATTCAATTTAAAATAAAGAGAAAAGATATTTTTGAATTTAACGAGGAAAGAGAAAAACAATAAAATGACACAAGACTTAAAATTTTTAGATCTAATGCTCTTTGTTTTTCGAAAGTTTTGGAGGGAAAAAACCAAGGAACACCAAACTTAAAAATTTTAAGATCAAAATACAAAGAAGGCTCAAGAACACCTTGAAGACTCACAAGAACATAAACAGAACACCAAACTTAAAACTTTTAGAAAACTAAAAATAAGTTTTCGAAAATAAATAAAATAAAAAAAATAACAAGAGAACACCAAACTTAAAAGTTTGACACAAGATTTAATCAAAAAAAATTATTTTTGAAAAAGTTTTAAAAATGAAGATACCCAATTACCAAGAACATAAGCACAACGCTCTAGCCAACTGAGCTATAAATTTAACGTGTTTTAAAAAAGGTATTTAATGTATATAAATTTTTTTTTTTTAATCTCTTTTTTTGAATGCTGATAATTTGAAAATGCACAAGAAAAACAAGAAAATACACAGAACAGGAAAAACTAAAGATCAAACAAGAAAAATAGCAAGAACAATTTGAAGATAAAGAAAGCAATGAACACAATTTCAAAAATTTAAAAGAAAATAAAAACATGCAATTGACACCAAACTTAAAATATGAAACTAAACTCAAACAGAAAAACTCAATTATTAGTTTATAAAAATTTTCGAAAAATTTAAAAAGAGAAAATAAGGATTAAAAAAAAATTTCAACCAAAAACAATAATAGAAGACGCAATTTTAGTGACTCTAAACTAAACAGATAAATTTTTCCTAATCTAAGCAACAAAATAAACCGTCAGTTGTCCAAACTCGAACAATCCCTGGCAACGGCGCCAAAAACTTGGTGCACGAATTGTGAATCACACTTTTCACAACTCGTACCACTAACCAGCAAGTGCACTGGGTCGTCCAAGTAATACCTTACGTGAGTAAGGGTCGATCCCACGGAGATTGTTGGCTTGAAGCAAGCTATAGTTATTTTGTAATTCTTAGTCAGGAAATTTGTAATAAAAGTGATTGGGTTTATGAGGAGTAAATAGCATAAATTAAATAATACTTGTTATGCAGTAATGGAGAACAGATTGAGGTTTTAGAGATGCTCTGTCTTCTGAATCTCCGCTTTCCTACTGTCTTCTTCTTCACGCACGCAAGACTCCTTCCATGGCAAGCTGTATGTTGGTGGATCACCGTTGTCAATGGCTACCATCCGTCCTCTCAGTTAAAATGGTCCAAATGCACTGTCAATGCACGGCTAATCATCTGTCGGTTCTAACTCATGTCGGAATAGGATCCATTGATCCTTTTATGTCTGTCACTATGCCCAGCACTCGTGAGTTTGAAGCTCGTCACAGTCATCCCATTTCAGATCCTACTCGGAATACCACAGACAAGGTTTAGACTTTCCGGATCTCAAGAATGGCCGCCAATAATTCTAGCTTATACCACGAAGACTCTGATCTCACGGATTCGAATGCTCTGTCGTCAGGAGATGCAATCAAATGCGTGAACCAGGAATATAAGAGATACACACTTAATCTAAGGTAGAATGGAAGTGGTTGTTGATGCACGGAAACTTGTCTCTCAATAATTTTCCTTCGGCAAGTATACCAAATTGTCGTCAAGTAAAACTCACAATAGAGTGAGGTCGAATCCCACAGGGATTGATTGGTCAAGCAACTTTAATTAGAGGAATGTTCTAGTTGAACTAAGCAGAATTTGATTTGAGATTTGCAGAAAATTAAATGGCAGGAAAGTAAATAGCAGGAAAGTAAATGCTGAAAATAAAGAGCTGAATGTAAATAGCGGAAAGTAAATTGCAGAATCTTAAATGGGAATGGGGAAGATGCTCATAAAAGTAGATTGCAGAATTTAAAGAGAATGGGTAAGATCAGAAATGGGGAATTCATTGGGCTTAGGAGATGTTGCATTCTCTGGATCAAGTTCATTTTCATCTCTTCCTCAATCAATGCATTCATTGATCTCCTTGGCAATTTTAAGTGATCGAATTCCAATTTCTTGGTAATTCAATCTCTCAAATCTTGATCAATAGCCAATTCCTTGGTCAATTACTCATGAGAAGAGATGAAGTATGGTCACTGATTATACTACATGTATTTCTAAATCAAAGTGTTGGTAGGATTATATGTCACTATATCCATCCAAACCCCAATTTGGTCCAACATGAGAAAGCATTTCTAGTATGGTCTCTTCATTCCTCTTCCAAAGTTCCGAAGAGATCCAAGTATGAATAGCTTCTTTTCTAAGATAACTACCCAATTGAATGAAGATTGAAAGCTTTCTAGTAAAATCAAGAGAAAAGAGAGAAGAAGAATAATGAAAACTAATATTGATCCATCAAATTACAACAGAGCTCCCTAACCCAATGAAAGGGGTTTAGTTGTTCATAGCTCTGGGAATGAAAAGCATAGATGGAGAGTACATTCTCAGAATTAAACTAAAAGTTGCAGAGAAAGTAAAATACAGAGAGTAGCTCTCTAATTTCCAACCCCCCTTTTTGATTCAAAACTATCCCTATATATACTACTCTTCTGATCTTCTAGTTGGTTCTTCAAATCTTGGATATGGGCCTTTGGATCTTGAGTTTGAAGCAGTTATCCTCTTCAGTGGGCTTAGCTTTACTTGCAGAGAGAAAGTGTGAAGTAGGAAGGAACTTTTAGCTTAGGACGTTAGTGGCTTTAACGTTAAGTGAAAGTGTGGGTTCGAGAACATTAGTGGCAGTCACCTTTTTCACTAACGTTCCTAACCCAAGGGTGATCCACGTTAACTTCAACGTTAGTGGCACCAACGTGACCACTAACGTTGCCTCTTGATCCTTCGCACACGTTATTGGGACTTACCTTTTCCAATAACGTTGAGAATCCTCCCTTCCCTACGTTAGAGTTCACGTTAGTGTGGCTAACGTGACCTTTAACGTAGGCTTGCCAAATCTTCGAAAACGTTAGTGACACTTACCTTTGTCACTAACGTTTCAAAATGCCCCTACTTCCCACGTTAGAGTTCACGTTAACTAAGTTAACGTGGCTTCTAACGTGGTGGTGATAGCCATCTCCAACGTTAGTGACAAAGGTGAGTGTCACTAACATTGACTCATCATTCTTTCATCCACGTTAGCTTCCACGTTAACTAAGTTAACGTGGGAGTTAACGTTGCTCATAGTGGCTCATTCCAATGTTAGTGACAAAGGTGAGTGTCACTAATGTTGGTGATTCTTGCTCCCTCCACGTTAGCTTCCACGTTAACTAAGTTAACGTGGCAACTAACGTGGCTCAAAGTGGCTTAGTCCAACGTTAGTGACAAAGGTGAGTGTCACTAACGTTGGCTATTCTTTTGCTTCCCCACGTTAGAGTCCATATTAACTGAGTTAACGTGGCTCTTAATGTGGCCAATATGAGCTTGGTCCAACGTTAGTGACAAAGGTGAGTGTCACTAACGTTGGCTTCATTTTCTTCTTCCACGTTAGAGTTCACATTAACTTAGTTAACGTGACTCTTGACGTGGGCTATGATGGCTTCGAGGACGTTATTGGCGATTACTTTTCTCATTAACGTTGCAAGCTAGCTCCCTTTCCACGTTAGTGATCACGTTAGTCAGACTAACGTGACTGTTAACGTGGTTCTTCCTTGCTTCCTTTGTCCGGAAATCAAGCAGTAGAGTGCATCAAAGTTCTAATCCAAGTCATGAGACATGCATCATCCAATTTGTCATTTAATTCATGCATAATTCTTATGAAATCATGTAAAGTGCACAATGTTTGCTTGAATCAAGATGTAAGTGAAATTCTACCCAAAACTTGCTTATTTCCTAAGAAAATGCATGAAACTACCCTAAAACAGTAAAGAAAAGGTCAGTGAAACTGGCCAAAATGCCCTGGCATCACAACACCAAACTTAAAGCTTGCTTGTCCCTAAGCAAGTACTGGAACAAGAGAATGATGAATAAAATGACAAGATGAATGAATCATTATTGTGGAAGTCATGCCCTTGGTTTTATGGTGGTTTCATGCATAGCAACTTAGGTTCATTCCTTCACTGGCTTTCAGACCTTTATCATGTCCTGGAATACTCACTTGATTGCACCCTATGAGACTTTTATTCATTGATCCTTTTATTGTTTTCAAGGTTTGATTGTGCTCTTAGGCTAAGTGCTCTGTGAGGGGGCGACTCTTTAAGATAAGCTTTCAGCCAACACTCCTGAACCAGTTGGTTCAAGGTGCTAGGTGTTGAAGCACCCCTAAGGACTTACTCCCTCAAGTCTCTCTCCCCCATACATGCACACCACAGGCACATGGTTTGTTATTTTCTTTCCTTGAGGTCTTGGTGTCCAGCACCTCTTTGGGTTACTAAATGTTCTGTAGCAAGGTTGCTCTTGATAGTGGATTTTCAGTTGATAATCCCGGGTTAGTTAACCTAAGTTACCAAGTGATGAAGCACTCCTAAGAACTTATTCATCCAAGCAGATCCTTGGTACAAGAGCACCACAGACATATCACTCAAGATTCAAGCCCTTGGTGCCTAGCCTTATTCTTTATTATCTTTTCTTTCTTTTTCAACTCTTATTGTTATTTTTCTTTTTCTTATTAGGATCTTATTATTTAGCTAGTCTCATAGGGTGTGTTTCAAGCATATGATTTAGGACAGATAGTTGCCTTCCCACCTTGTTGGTGAACCAACTTAGCTAAGCTATTACCACACCACAAAATTAGGAACTTACTCCACAATATGGATTCCACTCTGGTCTTTTATAACAAACATTCTCTTTTTATTTGGCTTAAAAGGACAAGCATACATGTAAACAAGGTGAAGATGCAGCATTGACATTAAAACCAGCACATATATGACAAAAGCAATAAAAACAAACATTAAATTCTAATGATTTAAACTAATGAGTAACTATTAATCAAGGGCACCTTGGGACTTCCAATTTTTAGCATTTCAAGTATATGGAATTAAGTAACAATACAACCTTTGGGTGATGGTTTTTAGCTGTCCCTTTGTTGTCATCATCCATAGTTTTTGCTCCTTCACTTCCTTAGATGATGGTGCACCATTTCCTCAGAAGGTTCCTGCAAAGTTATTGGAAGTTGCTTGTTCCCAAAGCACTTGAGAAATAGTTAGCTTGCATGTATGCTATTGAATTTCTGAACTTAATTTGGTGTGTGAACACCAAACTTAGTTCCTTGCCTAGTACGACAGATTGCATACTTGCAGAGAGCCTCATATGTTGTTATTAACTAAACAACTATTAACTAAAGACTAAACTACTACTAAGTGGTTCCCCTGATTGGTTGGAGCTAGCATTTTGCCATTCGAGTGTAGTGTGATTCTAACTAATATCTTTGGTGGAACACCAAACTTAGAATTACACTTTCACTCTTGGATTGTTTTAGTGTGGAACACCAAACTTAGCTCCTCGTAATACAGGGGAAACAACTTGTGATCTTTATTGAAATGATGATGAAAAAGAAACTACCTTAGGTTGGGTTGCCTCCCAACAAAGCGCTCTTTTAGCGTCGCTAGCTCGACGATTCCTCCCTTACTTGAGGACTTTGCTAGCATAGTATATCACATGGACTAAGTTATCTTTCCTCTGCCCTAACACGGCCCCAACTGCAAAATCAAATGCATCACACATCAATTCAAATGGTAAGTTCCAATTAGGTGGGGAAATGATAGGGGCAGAGGACAACCTCTGTTTCAAATTTTCGAATGCTAGCATGCATTTTTCATCGAAGACAAACGGTGTATCAGATACAAGGAGATTGCTTAAGGGCTTGACTATCTTTGAAAAATCTTTAATAAATCTTCTGTAAAAGCCAGCATGCCCTAAAAAACTCCTAATTGCCTTGACATCACTGGGTGGAGGAAGTTTTTCAATAAGTTCCACCTTAGCTTTGTCCACCTCAATACCTTGGTTAGAAACTTTATGGCCAAGGACTATTCCTTCAGTCACCATAAAGTGACATTTCTCCCAGTTCAAGACCAGATTGGTCTCTTGGCATCTTTTCAATACCAAGGCTAGGTGATTTAAGCAACTAGGAAAGGATTCTCCGAATACCGAGAAATCATCCATAAAGACTTCAATGAATTTCTCTATAATATCCGAGAAGATAGAAAGCATGCAGCGTTGGAAAGTTGCAGGTGCATTACATAGCCCAAATGGCATGCGCCTGTAAGCAAACACTCCATATGGGCAAGTGAATGAGGTTTTTTCTTGGTCTCTGGGATCAACCACTATTTGGTTATATCCTGAATAAACGTCGAGAAAACAATAATATGCGTGTCCTGGGAGTCTTTCCAACATCTGATCCATAAATGGAAGGGGGAAATGATATTTTCTTGTAGCTTCATTCAGTTTTCTGTAGTCTATGCACATCCGCCATCCTGTGACGGTCCTGGTGGGGATTAGTTCGTTCTTCTCATTGGGGACTACAGTGATTCCTCCTTTTTTTGGGACGACATGCACGGGGCTGACCCAGGGGCTGTCTGAGATCCGGTAGATTACCCCTCCCTACCATAACTTCATAACTTCTTTCTGTACTACTTCCTTCATGATTGGGTTCAGCCTCCTTTGGGATTGAATGGATGGCTTGGCATCATCTTCCAACAGTATTTTATGCATGCATATGGCCGAACTGATTCCTTTCAGGTCAGCGAGGGTCCATCCAATGGCATCCTTATGCTTTCGCAACACTTGGAGTAATTCATCCTCTTGATCTTGGCTGAGGGATGAGTTTATGATCACTGGGTGGCTTTCATTCTCTCCTAAGTATGCATATTTGAGAGTGGGTGGCAGTGCTTTGAGTTCAAGTTTTGGTGCTTCTAACTTTTCATTCTCTTCCTTTGGTGCGCCTTGTATATGAATTTCTGCTGTTGCGGCCTCTTCACTAGACGTTGATTTCTCCTCGGTCAACCCTTCAGGTTCTTCTTCTTCAAAGCTCTCCTGCACTGCATCTTCCAGTGAGTCCAACCTCATACACTCTCCCAATTGTTCTGGTGGGTAACTCATGGCCTTGAACACATTGAATGTCATATTTTCATTGTGTAATCTCAGGGTGAGGTCACCTTTTTGGATATCAACGACAGCTCCAGCAGTAGCTAAGAACGGTCTTCCCAGGATGATGGAGGCCTTGGCTTCCTCCTACATGTCCAACACTACAAAGTCTGCTGGGAAGATGAAATCCCCCACCTTCACCAGCAAATCTTCTACTACACCATGAGGAAACTTGAACGATCGGTCTGCCAGTTGTAGGGCTATTTTTGTTGGCTTAGCCTCCTCGATCTTCATTTTTCTCATCATAGCTACTAACATCAGATTTATGCTGGCTCCTAAGTCATATAGAGCTTTCTCCACTGTGATCTCCCCTATAATACAAGGGATCTGGAAGCTCCCAGGATCCTTTAATTTCTGGGGTAGCTTGTGCTGAATGATGGCACTACATTCCTCGGTTAGTATCACCGTTTCGTTATTCTTCCAACTTCTCTTTTTGGTCATCAATTCCTTCAAGAACTTGGCATAGAGCAGCATTTGCTCTATTGCTTCAGCAAAGGGTATGTTGATCTGTAGTTTCTTGAAGATTTCCAAAAATCTTAAGAACTGATTGTCATCCGCCTTCTTCTTCAATTGCTGAGGGTATGGGACTCTTGGGACGTCTGGCTTCATCATTTCTTCTTGTTTTTGCGGACTCGAAGTGGAAACTCGAACTCCATCTTGCTCTTCTTCCTTTTCATTTGAGCCATTTTCTTGTGGTTTCTGGGAAGCTTCTTTCAGTTCCTCCCCACTCCTGAGGGTGATAGCCTGACACTCCTCCCTTTGGTTTGAGTCAGTATAGCTGCGAGGGTTGTGGCTGGGAATTTGCTTGAATAGGTAGCCAATTTGTGTCTCAAGTTTCTTGATGGCAGCATCTTAATTCTACATATTGGACCGCACTTCTTCTCGGAATGCCTTACTGTCTTGAATCTCTTTGCATATGCCTTCATGTAGTTTCTCAATCCTTGAGAGTCTATCATCAGATGATGGTGGGTTGGGATTGGATAGATGAAAAGGGTTATCTTGGTTTTGGTATGGATGTGGAGAGGTGTTATGAGGGTGGTATTGATATGATCTCTGTGTGGAATGTTGGTGAGCTGCATGGTTGTTGGGGTTGTGACGTCTCTGATCTTGGCCTTGATCTTGTTGATTTCCCCACCCAAAGTTTGGGTGATTCCTCCAACCAGGGTTGTAGGTCTTAGAGTATGGATCATGGGTCTGCCTGGGTGAATTTCCAATGTAGTTGGCTTGTTCATGCTCACCTTCTGCCTCTGCATTCACCCCCTCTTGGGTTGTTGATGAGGTGGTGATTGCTGCTACTTGGTTCCTCTCCATCTTCTTGGTGAGGTCAGCCAGCTGCTTGGTAATAAGCTTGTTTTGGGCCAGCAGTGCATCCACATTGTTTAGCTCCATCACTCCTTTAGTGTTGCCTTTCTTAGAAGCATAGAAGTAGTCATTCTCTGCTACAGTCTTAATGACATCTATGGCCTCCTCAATGGTCTTCTTTTTGTTCAGAGATCCCCCGGATGAGTGGTCTACTGCCTTCTTTGATTCATAGGAGAGGCCTTCATAGAAAATATGTAGCTGCACCCATTCATTGAACATATCTAGTGGACACCTTCTTGTCAGGTCCTTAAACCTCTCCCATGCTTCATAGAGAGTCTCACCATCTTGTTGCCTGAAAGTTTAAACCTCAGCCCTCAACCTGTTGATTCTTTGAGGAGGATAGAATCTTGCCAAGAATTTGTTCACCACATCTTCCCAGGTTGTTAAGCTCTCCTTCGGAAAAGACTCCAACCATTTAGATGCCTTGTCCTTGAGTGAGAAGGGAAATAAGAGTAGTCTATAGGTGTCAGGATGAACACCGTTAGACTTCACAGTATCACATATCCTCAGGAAGGTGGTTAAATGTTGGTTGGGGTCTTCTTGGAAACCTCCTCCAAACGAACAGTTGTTCTGAACAAGGGTGATGAGCTGTGGCTTTAGTTCAAAGTTGTTGGCATGTATGGTTGGCTTTTGAATGCTACTCCCATAGCTTCCTGGGTTTGGGTTGATATAAGAGCCTAAAACTCTTCTCTCCTGCCCAGCATGATTTGCTAGACCTTCTCTGCCATGGTTGTGAGCCTCTTCTTCATGATGGTTCTCCATATTTTCATCCATGTTTGGTTCAAAATACTCCTCTTCTTCCTCCGTACCAACTACTCTCTTTCCTCTTGCTTCCCTCCTTAATCTAAGGAAGGTCCTCTCAGGTTTAGAATCAAAGGAAGTTGAAGCCCCGCTTCTTCTACCTGTCATACAACCAACAAGGCACAAGTAAGGAAATAGATGCAGAAAGTATTTCCGTTAGAATTGCTGTTAGTGTGAGTGATGCAATATATCAAACAGTTAGTAGGTTAGTGGACTGAATTGTTAACAACTAAGAAAATGGGTAGGGGAAAGGGCAGAAAATAACTAAAACTGAAAGTAAATTACTCAAACAGAATTTTAAATCAAACAAAAGAAAAATGCTCAATCTAGTTATCCTCCAATTTAATCATTGTTGATACAAAATCAATCCCCGGCAACGGCGCCATAAACTTGATGCACGGAAACTTGTCTCTCAACAATTTTCCTTCGGCAAGTATACCGAATTGTCGTCAAGTAAAACTCAAAATAGAGTGAGGTCGAATCCCACAGGGATTGATTGGTCAAGCAACTTTAATTAGAGGAATGTTCTAGTTGAACTAAGCAGAATTAGATTTGAGATTTGTAGAAAATTAAATGGCGGAAAAGTAAATAGCAGAAAACGTAAATGCTGGAAATAAAGAGCTGAATGTAAATAGCGGAAAGTAAATTGCAGAATCTTAAATGGGAATGGAGAAGATGCTCATAAAAGTAGATTGCAGCATTTAAAGAGAATGTGTAAGATCAGAAATGGGGAATTCATTGGGCTTAGGAGATGTTGCATTCTCTGGATCAAGTTCATTTTCATCTCTTCCTCAATCAATGCATTCATTGATCTCCTTGGCAATCTTAAGTGATCGAATTCCAATTTCTTGGTAATTCAATCTCTCAAATCTTGATCAATAGCCAATTTCTTGGTCAATTACTCATGAGAAGAGATGAAGTATGGTCACTGATTATACTACATGTATTTCTAAATCAAAGTGTTGGTAGGATTATATGTCACTATATCCATCCAAACCTCAATTTGGTCCAACATGAGAAAGCATTTCTAGTATGGTCTCTTCATTCCTCTTCCAAAGTTCCGAAGAGATCCAAGTATGAATAGCTTCTTTTCCAAGATAGCTACGCAATTGAATGAAGATTGAAAGCTTTCTAGTAAAATCAAGAGAAAAGAGAGAAGAAGAATAATGAAAACTAATATTGATCCATCAAATTACAACAGAGCTCCCTAACCCAATGAAAGGGGTTTAGTTGTTCATAGCTCTGGGAATGAAAAGCATAGATGGAGAGTACATTCTCAGAATTAAACTAAAAGTTGCAGAGAAAGTAAAATACAGAGAGTAGTTCTCTAATTTCCAACCCCCCTTTTTGATTCAAAACTACCCCTATATATACTACTCTTCTGATCTTCTAGTTGGTTCTTCAAATCTTGGATATGGGCCTTTGGATCTTTAGTTTGAAGCAGTTATCCTCTTCAGTGGGCTTAGCTTTACTTGCAGAGAGAAAGTGTGAAGTAGGCAGGAACTTTTAGCTTAGGACGTTAGTGGCGTTAACATTAAGTGAAAGTGTGGGTTCGAGAACGTTTGTGGCAGTCACCTTTTTCACTAACGTTCCGAACCCAAGGGTGATCCACGTTAACTTCAACGTTAGTGGCACCAACGTGACCATTAACGTTGCCTCTTGATCCTTCGCACACGTTATTGGGACTTACCTTTTCCAATAACATTGAGAATCCTCCCTTCCCTACGTTAGAGTTCACGTTAGTGTGGCTAACGTGACCTTTAACGTAGGCTTGCCAAATCTTCGAAAACGTTAGTGACACTTACCTTTGTCACTAACGTTTCAAAACGCCCCTACTTCCCATGTAAGAGTTCACGTTAACTAGGTTAACGTGGCTTCTAACGTGGTGGTGATAGCCATCTCCAACGTTAGTGACAAAGGTGAGTGTCACTAACGTTGGCTCATCATTCTTTCATCCACGTTAGCTTCCACGTTAACTAAGTTAACGTGGGAGTTAACGTTGCTCATAGTGGCTCATTCCAACGTTAGTGACAAAGGTGAGTGTCACTAACGTTGGCGATTCTTGCTCCCTCCACGTTAGCTTCCACGTTAACTAAGTTAACGTGGCAACTAACGTGGCTCAAAGTGGCTTAGTCCAACATTAGTGACAAAGGTGAGTGTCACTAACGTTGGCCATTCTTTTGCTTCCCCACGTTAGAGTCCACGTTAACTGAGTTAACGTGGCTCTTAACGTGGCCAATATGAGCTTGGTCCAACGTTAGTGACAAAGGTGAGTGTCACTAACGTTGGCTTCATTTTCTTCTTCCACGTTAGAGTTCACGTTAACTTAGTTAACGTGACTCTTAACGTGGGCTATGATGGCTTCGAGGACGTTATTGGCAATTACTTTTCTCATTAACGTTGCAAGCTAGCTCCCTTTCCACGTTAGTGGTCACGTTAGTTAGACTAACGTAGCTGTTAACGTGGTTCTTCCTTGCTTCCTTTGTCCTGAAATTAAGCAGTAGAGTGCATCAAAGTTCTAATCCAAGTCAAGAGACATGCATCATTTAATTTGTCATTTAATTCATGCATAATTTTCATGAAATCATGTAAAGTGCACAATGTTTGCTTGAATCAAGATGTAAGTGAAATTCTACCCAAAACTTGCTTATTTCCTAAGAAAATGCATGAAACTACCCTAAAACAGTAAAGAAAAGGTCAGTGAAACTGGCCAAAATACCCTGGCATCAGTTGTCAGGCACGCGTTCATGGGTTGAGAATGGTGATGAGTGTCACGGATCATCACATTCATCATGGTTAAGTTCGAGTGAATATCTTAGAACAGAGACAAGCGTGTTGAATAGAAAACAGAAGTAATTGCATTAATTCATCGAGACACAACAGAGCTCCTCACCCCCATTCATGGAGTTTAGAGACTGATGACAAGTCATCTTAGCCTAGTTTCACTAGCCCTTTTCTTTAGTTTTCACTTGAATTGTGCACTTTCTTTGGCTACAAGTAAGCTAATATGGGTAGATTTTCATGCTTCCTTTGATTGAATCAACCATGTATGAATTCATGCTATTTCATGAGGTTTTATACTATAATTGTCACATATTATGAAAGAATGAATATCTCATGATTTTAAGCATAGCTTTGATGTGTTTGGTTGATTAATGATAGGTGAAGAAAGCTTGGAGAAAGGTTGAAGCAAGAAGGAATAGCTAGGAGTAAAGAGAAGACAATGGAATAAGTGAAATTGAACCAGGAAACAAAAAGCTGGACCTAAAGTTAGCCTCAAACTTTTGCACAAACTTTTGGGTGAAAAGTTAGCCCCAACGTTAGCCCCTAACTTTTGGGCTAACGCTGGAACTTGAAAATCAATCCCTGGGAACCAAAAGTTTGCGCCAACGTTAGCCCCTAACTTTGAGGCTAACGTTGGCACATGAAAATCACCCCTGGGCACCAAAAGTTTGCGCCAACGTTAGCCCCTAACTTTGAGGCTAACGTTGGCACATGAAAACTACAAGGGGAGGAGCAAAATTTTGCGCCAACGTTAGCCCCTAACTTTTGGGCTAACGTTGGCGCCACAAGTGCACCAAGGAAGGCTAACGTTGGTGCAAAAGTTAGACCCCTAACTTTTGCACCAACGTGAGTATCAGCAAGATATGGGAGCTGATATGAAAAGTTGGACCAAAAGTTAGACCCTAACTTTTGCTCCAACTTTTGGTCCAACTTTTGCAAAACTCCAACCCGGTTCATTTGGTTCACTTTGGTTCTTCTCCAAACTCCAAGAGCAATCAACCAAGGCCTCTTTCAACCCAATTCCACCAAGAGCAAAGGCCCAACTCAAGGCTTGAAGATCATTTGAAGAAAGTGTATAAATAGGATAGAATTCAAGTTCTTCGAGGAGCTCCCCTTTTAGTTTTTTAGAATAGCTTTTCTTTTCGGTTTTGCTTGGAGCTTTCCTTTTGAATTTTCATAATAGTTTTCGGAGAGCTTTGGATATTGAGTGATCTTTAATTTCTTAGTCTTGGGGAAAGAGAATTCACTTCTCTTCCTCTTAGTTTTATTGCTTTCAATTTCAATTACAATTGTCTTGGATCTTGGGTTGGAGAATTGAAGAAATTCTGTTTCAATCTCATCCTTGGATCTCTCTCTTTATTTACTACTTGATTGAATTTAATTTCTGTTAATTGCTCTTCATCTACTTTCTTTGCAATTTACTTTTCCCTTGCAATTGTTCTTGTTGGATCAAGGAAGGTAGTGAGATCTAGACCTGGTTTTCTAGTCTCTGGGTCCTGAGATCTGAATTCCCAATTTACATTTTGTTTCTTGCTTTTAATGTTCATTTACTTTACTGCTTCAAGATCCGATTCAACCCAAACCCTCTTTTACTCTTTTGTTTGATGCAAGTTACTTTTCTTTGTTTAATTTCTGCAAATCCAACTCCCAATCCCCTTTACATTTCGAGCCATTTACATTTCTTGTTCTTTAAGATTCAGCAATTTAATTTCATGTTCTCTTTAACTTCATGCAATTTACCCATTCCCTTTACTTTCCATGCAATTTAATTTATGCAAATCACAAATCACTCAACCAAATCTTGATTCGCTTGACTAAATCAACCACTAAACTAAAAATTGCTCAATCCTTCAATCCCTGTGGGATCGACCTCACTCCCGTGAGTTATTATTACTTGATGCGACCCGGTGCACTTGCCGGTTAGATTTGTGTGTTTTGGGAGAAATTCATTTTTCCACCAAAATATCTCATCAGAGACTCATGCCGTAGAGATACAATGTAAAACGTGAAAATGTCATGAGGTGCAAAATAAATCTCTAAAATTTGTTTAAATACTAAACTAGTAACCTAGGTTTACAGAAAATGAGTAAACTACGACAGATAGTGCAGAAATCCACTTCCGGGGCCCACTTGGTGTGTGCTGGGGCTGAGACTTGAGCTTTACACATGCCTAGGCTGTTTCTGGAGTTAAACGCCAGGTTGTAGCCTGTTTTGGGCGTTTAACTCCAACTTGTAACCTGTTTCTGGCGTTTAACGCCAGAATGTAACATGGAACTGGCGTTGAATGCCTGTTTGCGTCATCTAAACTTTGGCAAAGTATAGACTATTATATATTTCTGGAAATCCTTGGATGTCTACTTTCCAACGCAATTGAGAGCACGCCATTTGGGTTTCTGTAGCTTCAGAAAATCCACTTTGAGTGCAGGGAGGTCAGAATCCAACAGCATCTGCAGTCCTTTTTCAGCCTCTGAATCAGAATTTTGCTCAGGTCCTCAATTTCAGCCAGAAATTACCTGAAATCACAGAAAAACACACAAACTCATAGTAAAGTCCAAAAATGTGATTTTTATTTAAAAACTAATAAAAATATACTAAAAACTATGTAAAAACAATGCCAAAAAGCGTATAAATTATCCGCTCATCAATGGCTACGATCATCTTCTGATGAAACCCTTTCCCCCTAACTATACCTTTTGGTTACATCACGGTGAGAGGATCATAGATGAGAGATCTAGCGGTAGGGAAGAACTAGAACCCACTGTAAATTCAGGAGATCAAATGCGTGACATTGTCCACGACGCATTTAACTTGCCGGGACGGCAGAGTGATGATGAAAACTCGATGAATGGGCATGTTGGAGACGTTGCGGAGGGGTTACCGTACTTATCTGATGAACCTAGCCGCGAGGCTCGTGCCTTTCACGACTTGCTTGAGGACGGCGACTAGGGATTATATCCGGGATCCTCAAGATTCTCGAAGCTCTCTTTCTTGGTGAGGCTGTACCATATAAAGTGCATGTGCAGAGTGAGCAACAAGGCTTTCAGATTGATTCTAGAGCTATTGGGGGATGCCTTTGAGCATGCATGAATTCCGAAGACCTTGCACGATGTAAAGTTCATGTGTAGAGTGAGCAACAAGGCTTTCGGATTGATTCTAGAGCTATTGGGGGATGGCTTTGAGCATGCTCGAATTCCGAAGACCTTGCACGATGCCAAGAGGATCATAAGGAAGCTTGGTATTGAGTACAAGAAGATAGATGCATGTCCAAATGACTGCATACTATACCAGGGTTTTGACCAAGACCTGTCTAGATGCAAATGGTGTGGAGCATCCAGGTGGAAGAAAAAGACTAGGAAGAATTCTTTATTAAGGATCAACGCCATTGTCAAGAAGAATAGGAAACCTCAGGCGGCGAAATTTCTTCGTT
The DNA here is from genome assembly GCF_059453495.1 of Arachis ipaensis. NCBI lineage: Eukaryota > Viridiplantae > Streptophyta > Magnoliopsida > Fabales > Fabaceae > Arachis > Arachis ipaensis. Next base: position 66,409,406 of record NC_142439.1, on the reverse strand, counting down.
ATTTTCCTCTGATTCCACGGTTGCAGCGATTATTCATGTGCAGTAAGACATCCGTGGACATGTTCTGGCCCAAGAGAAGAACCAACTCTGACGGTTCCTTGAGGCATCCCAGGGGTGGCGAGGTTGGAAAGCATTTGATAGGAGAAATACTGACTTTTCTGGCGATCCACGCAATGTTCGCTTGGCCCTGGCCAGTGATGGCTTCAATCCTTATGGAAACCTCAGTTTAAAATACTCAATATGGACAGTGATTCTTATTCTGTACAACTTACCCCCATGAATTTGCATGAAACAAACCAACTTTATTCTCTCTATGATTATTCCTGGTCCTAAAATGCCTGGCAATGACATAGATGTCTACCTACAGCCCCTGATCAATGACTTGAAGCAGTGTGGGCTGGTGTTGATATGTATGACGCTAGTGAGAAGAAAATATTCAAGATGCATGCTGCATTGATGTGGACTATCAGCGATTTTCCTGGCTTGGGCAATTTATCTGGTTGGAATACGTACGGCGGGAGAGCTTGCCCCACGTGCAATTTGGACGCCGAGATTAGGCGACTCACCTTCAGTCAAAAATGGTGTTATATGGGTCATCATCGCTTCTTGAATGGCGATCACAGATATAGACAGGACCGGGGTAGATTTGATGGCAAGGTAGAGGATAGATCCCCACCTACCAAATTGACTGGCAGGGATGTCTTGAGACAATTGGAGGGTGTGCCCGTCTCACAGGGCAAGGTGCAAGTGGTGGGCGGTAAAAGAAGGCACGGACAGTAGACTATGGTGCAAAACGATTCTCCCTGGAAAAAGAGGAGGGTATTCTTTGATCTGCCATACTGGGAGAACAACGAATTACATCACAACCTTGACGTGATGCACATAGAAAAGAATGTATGCGACAATATTGTCTTCACCCTGTTGAACGAGAGCGGTAAATCCAAAGACCACCTAAAAGCTCGAAAAGATCTCCAGTTGATGGGAATCGGGCATGATATGTGGCCACTTGAAGGTGGAAAGTATCCCGCTGCAGTCTTTACCATGTCGAATCAACAGAAGAATGTCTTCCTTAGGACCATTAAGAATGTGGTCTTTCCAGACGGGTACTCTAGCAATATCTCTCGCTCTGTTGATCTAAAACAGCGCAAGTTATTCGACTTGAAGAGTCATGACTGCCATATTCTAATAGAATATCTATTGCCAATTACTTCAAAACACGTATTGCCCACCCCAGTGTCTGTCGTCTTGGCTGAGTTATCAGCCTTTTTTGACTAATATGCAGTAAATCCATAGATCCTCAATAACTTCCTCTCCTTCAGGATCGTGTAGTCCATACTTTGTGCCACATGGAGATGATATTTCCACCTTCCTTCTTCACACCCATGGTTCATCTAACGGTGCATTTGGTCGAAGAGGTACGTCTCGGTGGCCCAGTGCATTACTGGTGGATGTACCCAAATGAGAGGTAAAGATCTACTTAAGCTTTCTCGACCTGTTTTATTTGGATAGCTGTCATCTAGTAATTTATATGTTACGTTCTCGAAGGTACCTATGTCATCTTAAGCAACACGTGCGTAACAGGGCACAACCGGAAGGATCGATTGTAGAGGGCTACTTATCCAAGGAGATTTTCACATTCTGTTCAAGATACCTAGATAATGTCGAGACTAAGATCAACCGAACGATGCGCATTGATGACCGGCCGAGCGATGCTCCGTCGAGCGAGATTGCCAGCATGTTCCCAAAGGTTGGAAAGGCGGTCAGGGCAGCTTCATTTTTTACTCTAACAGCAACCGAAAAGCTTCAAGCACATCGTCATGTACTGGTCAATTGCATTGTCGTAGAGAAATTCTTGGAGTAAGTATAAAAACTGAGTTCTAAAATTATACAGTGACCAATATGTTTAAGATAGTATTGAACTTGAACAAACTTTTTGTATGCATAGTGAGTACAGAGCCATCACAAAGAGAAAACTGTGAAATAAAACAAGGTCTCAGTCTCACATAGATAGTGTTGTGCACAGAAAATTTCCTAACTGGTTCCAGCATGAGGTAATCCTTAATATCTTAGGATCCTACTACCCTTTGATGCTTGCCTACCTCTAATGGTTTAAAGCCAGGTCCCATTTGGAAGCACCAATCATTCGAACGAGTTGCAGTGGCTCGCCTGCAGTCTCCTTGCTCAGGCCAGACACTTTCAGGATTACAATGTAAATGGATTTAAATTTAGAACCATGTCTAGGGAGGAAGGGATAAAAACACAGAATAGCGGGGTTTATGTCACTTCGGATACTAGAAGTTATGCAAGTAAACAGGATGCCAATGTTGCTATTGGCGGTGTCTCGTATTACGGGAGATTAGTAGACATCATCAAGCTAAATTACAGTGGTCAATTCACTGTAGTATTATTCAAGTGTCTTTGGGCAGACACCACATCAGGCAGAGGCATACGGCAAGACGTTTTGGGCCACACCTGTGTCAATTTTGCAACTGTCGAGAAGATGATGAGCCGTACATCCTAGCATCTGAGGCGCGTCTTGTGTTCTACATAGAGGATGAGGTGGACAATGAATGGAGTGTAGTAGTCCATGTGAAGCCAAGAGATTTGTTTGACATGGGAGAAGATTATAAACATTGTGAGGTCGACCTTCATCCGCAGTCTTGTATGACTAGATTGCCTGAATTTGATGTCGAAGGCCTGCGGTTGACAAGAGACAGAGATTTAGAGGAATCCACTAATGAAAAGGTTGAAGATTGTGATGAGGCCACCGATTCCTAAAATACATTTCTCCATCATGCATGTAGCTCATATTCATGGCAGTTCTGGATATATACTACTGTCATGATTCACCTATGATAGATAGTGGATTGTATTTTAGTCATATCATTAGATAATAGGTTGAATTGATTGAGTTTCCAAACTAGATTTTTTAAAACTTATCCTCTCAAATAAAGCTCTTTTATTTAACTGGTTTTTACAATGCTTACCTCTCCTTCAAGACTTCTTATATCACATTTTTAAGTTTTCCTTGTGCATTCTTTCTATTTCCATGGCCTATCAAGGAAATTGGAGAGCCGAGACTTCTTTCTCATTTGCAGAAGCCGTTGGTTCATAGAGAAGATGATAGATGCATCTCCATTCTCTTCGTTGGACCACGCAACATCCTTTGCAAGGCAGTTGTGGTTCAAAGAGTCTCGTATACAATCATGGCAGGATGCCTTCTCTGGACACAGTCACCTCTATCAAGCCATTGGTCATGCGCCGGCTTCAATCATGAGGGTTTGTTTGCTGCTGCCAAATTTAATTATCAAAATCCTTTTCATATTCATGGATGAAACCCATTTCAGGTAGTTATGTTAAAATCTTAGGAATTACTTCAATGGGACCGAAGGTATCGGGCTAAATTTAGGTTTGAGTTTATAACAAGTACGGAAACATGGTGCTCATAGAAAATACTTGACGAGGTGGAGGTAAATATTCTTGTTTTACTTTTGTATTTATCTAACGTTTATATTAGTTCTATATCTAGATAGCTAAACTCTATTATTTGTTTTGTAAAATTAATACATTAGATTCATTTATCTATGTTTATGTGCAAAAGGATCAACAAATATTGATAATACTAAAACAAGCCGAATCACCATTGAGGGTACAAAATTTAATTGTATTTTGTAGAGCAAGATAAACTTTATTTACGTTTGCTAGAAGAAACTTAATAGCATATAATAGAGACCCTTTTGTGGAACTCAAAAATGGTTGGTCTGTGCTCCTTTAAAGTGCCTGCTTGTCTCTACCTTCTACAAATCTGGGGGTTTTTAAATATACTCTATTTAAATTGCTTGTATTGACATGCTGTGACCAGGCTCAAGAAAACTTCCCATTCTTCATTGACGGTGACTTTTTTAATCATAAAGAATTGTGAAAGATAAGCAACATATCCTTGCTAAGGGGCTTTAGTGGATTGATTGTTGTGCATTTTTTTCGTTATTGAAGTTTATTGTTATTTATCTTTTGTTTATTCAACATAGCAAGCAGTGACTCGACCTTCATAGCTGCCTAGAATTACATATTCAATCTAGCCTTGGAGTATAACATTGTTCTTGTATCTTAAAGGCATCTAAAACTATGTAGTTGTCACTAAGCAGTTTCTTAATCCTTTGGGCCAAAAAAAAAGAGTAATATCTTTTTATTTGGTAATTGGTCTCTGTGTGTTTTCCTTCTTCTTATTATCATTAATTTTGGTATGTTATACAGGCACGCTATGAAAATTCTCTTGTCGTTGAATAGGATATTGCAGCATGGGAGGAATTCAAACTCATAGAACATGGCCTTGAATGACTATCGGAAAGTAAGAAAGACTCGACCTTTAGCACGTTTATGTAATTTGATTATGTTCACACACTAATTCCTCCTATTCTGGGCTTGTTTGGCTATGACGCAACTCTCAAGAATGTCTCGAGACAAGTGTCAAAGAGAATCTGAAGAACCGGGGGAGGTGGTTCCAGATTCAATGGAAAAAGATGATGTTGTCTCCTTCAATACATCTGATGAGGCTAATTCTGCTGGACGAAAGGTTGGCATGCTGTCATATGACCTCAATAAAATGCTAGAAGAGAATGAATATCCTTATAATGGAATGTCTCTTGGGAAGAAGAATGCATGGCACTTGGCTACGTGTTTAACACAATACTTGAATCCTTGAGGACAGTGCTTCAGTTTAGGACTGTTCAACCTGCCCCATTTGCTAAATGAATCACACAGATGATATGAACATCGTTTTATAGTAGTTTTCCTCAATCTGTCTTATCACATTTAAATAGTTTTTTTTTTACTTAGGCTATAAAGTAGGTGATTCTTATTGCTACAGCATAGAAGTGTGAACTTGGAAGGGTGGATTATGTGAAGTATGAGTCGACTCCACATTGTGATTTTGTTCTATGAAACCTGTCGTATTTTGAGGCCTTTTTCTCCTTCTCCCAACCATCTCTAGGTACCTAGGTGACAGTATTTTCTCCTTTGAAAGTTGCAGTTAAAAAACACTTTTAACTTCTGATCTATCTTAACATTGGGACTTGATTTCTTGTGGTTTTTCGTACCTGTTATTCCAGTCTTTTTTGGTTTGATATGTGTTAGAGCTCGTGAATACTAAAAAATAAATGATGGATAGTAAAATTTAGAATCACAGGGCATGAATCACAAATCCTCTTGGGAGGAACTTATGATATCCAGGTCGCATTTTGTAGGACTTAAAGTGAAATTGAAATGAAGGCTAGCATTGGACTTGGTCTAAATATTGGCCTCCCAATAACGTGCTGGTATTTCCCATCATTCCTGTATGTTGGGAGAACAACGATAGATTGCTTTAGTTGCTTAATATATATTTTAGTTGCACTGTACACTCAATTCACAAGGAAGATATACTAAAGAAGAAACTATGAATAGGTACACTAAAGCCCCATTCTTTGTTTTTTTTACCCGGTATGTCTTAGGAATTTTGGCTAATTTTTTAGCACACATTTATTTTCAAATAATTTATTTAAGTAAGTATACATGAATCATGGTAAGTATATTTTTTCCGTAATTGACGTCTGGTTGGGTGAGATACTAGAAAAGGATAATTCATTATAATAAAAGTTATTATACTCACTTTTATTATTGTTCCCTTTGTTATTATTGCCATTGTGATTACTATATTATCAATACCGGTACCCCTTATTTTTTTTAGTACGCTATCCATAATTATTATTATTATTATTATTATTATTATTATTATTATTATTATTATTATTATTATTATTATTATTATTATTATTAATTCAGAATTAAAGAAAATTAAAAATTTGGTTTATCAAAATTTGAAAGAACCGCCTTTGTGCTATAAAAGCAATATGCGCGCCCCAATCGCAACTTCTAAATCCTTAATGCTTAAACATCCTTATATATTTAACCAAGTCCTACCTCACAGCTCTAAATACATTGAACCAAGCCTCCACCCACTAAGAGAAGCACTCTCCTCTCGCGCTCTGGCTTGTCGTTGCGTTCGCCGACGAGGACTGCTCAACTCGCATTGCAGTCTCTCTCTCTTGAAGTTGCGTGTCACCTCACTGTCTCTGCCCGCATGGTTGTCGTTGGTTTGATCAGCAACAATCAACACCGTAAATAATGGAGAAAAGTTGGTATTTCCATTCTCAAATGCCAAATTTCAAATTTATTTTACCCCAAGAAAAAAAAAAGAACTCACTAATTATTGTCAACTTTTTGTTGAAACATGCCAATAATAGAGGAGTTTCCTTTCACCCTAAACTTTTTTTTATCTCTGAGGAAAGAATTGTACACAATTGCAAGTAACTTTGAATATGAATTTCCCTTGTTATAAAATAAGTACTTATGAATTTTTATAAACTTGTTGTATTTTATTTCGTTTCTTATTGTTGCTGGCTTAATGCTCTAGTAATCTAATATGCTGTGCATTTACAGGGAACCAGGTGAAACAGGTGGAGGCCTTGGTATGCCAGACAAATAATATTATTTGTTGGTTACTGTCCAATGTCCATAGAATTATGTGATTTATTGGAGTATATTGTTGTTGTAGGCATGTATTGTCAATTCATATTTTTTTATCATATCTTCAGATTTCCAATAGCTAACTATTTGAATTACAAGTTTTGGACCTGTCTAATTGTTTATCAGTTAATACTGTGAATGGGTTTCCCCTTCTATTTTTTTTGCATATGCTATATACGTGAAGAAGTAGGGACAAGTGGTTTTTTCTTTTACTTATTTCTTTTTGTTAGACCATGGAAGATAATAATTGTTTTTAATGTTTGTTTAGAGACTTCGCTCAAAATTTTGTAGGTGGTTCATTAATCATATAAACTTATAGTTTTATATCTTGCAGACTTTTATAGTGGACTACTTTTGATTTCTTCTAAAGGTATGTGCACAATAATGCTTATATATACATTGACATTTGTGTATGTAAGTTAGTATTTTCTATGGAATCCAATGTCATGGAAATCTAATTTTTATTATTAGCTAGCATTGTATTCATTGAATGCTTAGTTTATCTGCAACAATCCTTCTTTATAGTGTTCTCGTTTACCTCAACGTGTTGTATGTAACTGTATTATACTAATTAGACATACCACTTATTTAATAACATTACTAAACAATTTAATTACTGGATGTCTGCACATATGATTTGCATTTCACGTTGATTGTACTCTAACAAAATAAAGATATTGTGTGAAATAATCATTATATATAAGTACTCATTAGATTTCTTTTCAACTAATATTACATGTTATAAGTACTCATTTTTTTTTGTTGAACACTCCTTGAAAAGAATAGTCGAACAATATTAGAATTGTTTCTTTAACTCGTGGAGATTAATTTCTCTTCTTTCACCATCTTTACTAAAATAATTTAATATAGAGAGTACTCAAAAAGTTAATCTTCTTTGTGTTTAATTAGAATATTACCATACTTAAATTTCTTTTGGTTTAAAATATTCATTCATCATTTTGTGACATTAATAAACGTTTTGACAATTAACTCTATTATCATCACACGTTTTTTTAGTTTTTGTATTATTTATTTATCAATAATAAAAGTATTTTTCTCAAAACTTTATCTATTATTAATCTCTTCTATTTAATAATTATTTATTTGATTTTTTTCTAACAAAACTACATCAAATCACACATTAAATCACCATAATTACGTATTTTTTTGTTTGAGAGAGAAGGTATATATAAGAAAGAAAAAGAGTTTGATGAATGAGTACATAAATAGTATGTCAAGTTTTCTTTTTTTTATTTGTATTTATACTAAGTAGGCTTCTCAATTTTCTTGTTTGGGCTCAAGAATTTGATTTCTTGCCATCTTCGTCGAATACCTCCAAGATTATAAATTACGAAAGAATACACCATGCTTTGAATCTTCTTGATTCTATTTCGTTTTTTCTGGGAAACAGGTGACGTTTATCTTTTAAGATGGCTAGGAAAGGTCTATACAAGAAAAAACCAAAATTAGGACCAGGATGTCAGCAATCTCAAATGGCTCTGCCTCCGGCTTCGGCTTCCCACTGCGATGAGTCTCAAACTCTCCCGGACAGTGGTGATAGTGTCCCTGCAACTTCACGCCCATTCCTTCTACCGCGCAATGTATCAATGCCTGCTCCACAGACAAGCACAAATAGCGTTCAGAACTCAGAGTCAGGCCACGTAAACTTGGCAGCTAATGCAAATGATGTAGATTCTCTTGATCAAGAAGCTGATGACCCATTTGTTGAGATCATCGGTAATGTATTTAATAATTTTTATTTGTTCAACATGATTTAGACTCCCTGTTATATATTAATTTTCTCGCATGCTGTCCACAATAGATACACAAATAAGGTATTATACCTGGCTTATAGATTTCGACGGCACAATCAAGCCAGCAAAACTAAGAGTGAGGGAGGCTGGAATGGCCTAATGGTAGAAAGATCATGCTTAGGTTCAACAACCCAAAGCAAGCAATCGGAAACGAAGCTGGACTGTTGAGTGGCGTGCTTGATATGCTAGGATCTGACTATGGAAAATTTTCTATTAGTAGGGAAAGTTTGCATAAGATTACCACTAAAGACAAGGTTTATAACGAATGTGTCAAGGTAAAAGTTCATATCCCCTTTCAATTAAATGTGCTTATTCTTATAATAATTGACAAATTGTATTATCTGTGTAGCAAATTTTCCACTTTGATGAAGACGGTGACGGAACTATCAAGAAAAATATTTTGAAAAGTATGGGGAGGTCTTGGAAGGAAACAAGGCTGAGGTTGTATAATGATTTTTACAAGCCAATATTCACGATTGAACAAAATATTGAGCATCGTCCACTGAAAATTGATCGAGAGCATTGGAGATCGTTCCTTGACTATCGCGCCAAAGATGAGACGAAGGTAATATAGTATATTATTGGTGTACACAACAATACCCTTTATGTTGCATTGTGTCTTTTTAACTCAGATTCTAATCTCCCATTGTCTCTGATGGACCAATAGGAGAAGTGCAGGAAAAATGCGATTAATCGATCAAAACTATATACCCACACTGGTTGTTCAAAAAGCTTCGCACGGCGGATAAAAGAAGAGGTACTTTAACTTTTTATTCACTCTATGGACTATCTCTATGACTTAAGTTTCCTTGATTGTATGGAATACGGTATTCTTTTAAACTTTGTTATTACAGTCGGAATAACAAGGGAGGACAGTCGGAAGAGGAGAGTTATGGATCAAAGTGCACAAAAAAAAGTTGGCTCCTATATCAATGATGAAGTAAGAGCAATTGGTGTAAGTACTACTTATTATGATTGATGGATAAAATTATGATCTCAAATAGGATGATAGTTTACCTCAGCGATTATTTTGTTTTTTATTTCTTTACTGAATGGTTTACTCTCCCAAGTCAAAATGGACTAAAAGAACTTTACAATTTCCAATTCAGCTTCCTTTTAATACCAATTTTTTCATTCATATTTGTGTGTCTTTTTACTGTGATGAAAGTGATACAGTTAATCAATCTGTTTGGCGTGTTCTTGACATGAGATGGACTCATCAACAAAATGATTAAATTTGCTAATTTGTATCTGTAGGAAAGACTTTAGGAGATTGAGCAACAGGATGAGTCTTCTAGAGTATTGTCTCAAAATGGTTCCATTGCTCAGATTTTCGGAAAAGAGAAACCAAGTAGAGTACGTGGTGTGGGTTTCAGACTGACTCCTAGTCAACTCTTTGGTCCGAATTCACATACACCGGGCACCGGAGTCCAATTAGAGGAGATGCAGAGGAAGCTTATTGAACTGCAGGAAGAGCTGGAAGGCGAAAAGTTGAAGAAGAAGGCGATGGAGGATGAGGCAGCAGCAGGGAAGAAAAAGATGAAGCCGATGGAGAGTGCTCTGATTTTTCTATTTCAATGGCAGGGTAAGGAGCTACCACCAGACATCACTACAGGGATGAGTTTTGTAGAATGATAGAGTGAAAAATAGTAGAATAGGATTGGAGATAGTTTGGATAGAAGCAAACATTTTTTTAAATTAGACTTTGCAACTCTTTGCAAGAGATTTGTTTTCTTCGTATTTTCATGAATATATTATTTTGTTTTGTAGATATTTTTTTTTCTTGCTACAAGTTTAGATTCTAAGGTTGAAAATATTAACTCTTAAAATAATAAAAAAATATAAAAAAAAATAAATAGTTCTATAATAATTTAAAAATATTATATGATTTTTTAAGAAAACCCAAATTTCCTTTTTTTATAATTTTTCATAATTTAGCGGCGGTCTTAAACCGCCGCAAAGTGTCTCAAAATTTAAAAATCTGTTTGATATTGCGGCGGTTAGGAACCGCCGGTAACTGTGTCCGAAACGTTAGTTTAGATTTGCGGCGATTTTAAAACCGCCGCAAATTATGTGTCAGCTTGAAAATGCCTAGGTGAATAGTGGCAGTTTTAGAAATGTCAGTAAATATTCTGAAAATTGTGTCGCCCGCATTTGGTGGCAGTTTTCTGTACGATTGCCGCAAAATACCTATTTAGCGGCGGTTATACCAGCGGTTTCTGGAAACCGCCGTCAAACCTAATGCCCGCGCCCAAAACTATGGCGGTCCAATAAGCCGCCGGTCTTTAGTTTTGCTGCGGTTTAAAACCATCGCTAATCATAAAAAAAAGCCGCCGATATTCTCCGCCCCCTTGTGGTGGGGGCATGGATATTCCTCTTTTGTATAGAATATTGTGGACCAGCGTGTTGTTTTGTGCTTCCTTTGTAATTCTTTGGGACTCTTTTTCATTCTCAAGGAAGACATCAAATTTAAGATAGTTGACTATGTGGTTCATCGATCCTAAATTTTGATTGGATATTGTCATTATATTCGAGTTGTCGTCTACCTTTAATACTGACGGTGCACGTAGAGTTTCCTGAGTGAGACTTTTATTATGGTCCCCTGACTTGGTGCTGGCTAGTTTGGAGACGGCATCAGCTCGGGCATTTGTTTCTTGAGTTATATGCCAGACTACTCCTTCATGGTGCGGTCTTTGGCTTGATAGGTACCATTGATTTGTGAAGTTACCACTTGAGAGTCACTAAACACTATCAGCTTTTCTACCCCCACTTCTTTGGCCAGCTTTAAGCTAGCAAGTAAGACTTCATATTCTACTTGGTTATTAGAAGCTTGGAACTCGAGCCTTAATGAGAGTTCTATCCGAGTTCCTTGGTCGTTTTCCAGGATAACTACTGCCCCAGTACCAGCTTTATTTGATGACCCGTCTACATATAGGCTCCATGTAGTTGGGCTTCCCTGAGTTTCCGTATATTCAGCAACAAAATCGGTGAGATACTGGGACTTGCTGGCTATCTAGGTTTCATACTTTAAGTCGAACTCAGACAGTTCTACAACCCATTACAACATCCACCCTACCAGATCCGTCTTTTGCAAGATATGTTTCATTGGTTGGTTTCTACGGATCTTTATAGTATAGGCTTGAAAATAAGGTCGAAGCCTTCAAGAAGTGAGGATAAGGGCATATGCGAACTTCTCTATCTTTTGATAATTCAGCTCTGCCCCTTGTAGGGCTTTGTTGACAAAGTAGATAGGCTGCTGCCCTGATGCGAGCAGAAATTAGCAAATTAAAAATTGTTAAAATATATACGTTGCAAGTATAGTTCTTAATTTGCCAGAAATCTGCCTATCAATTTAGAAAGGTGTCACAGAAAATGGAAATTAAAATACTGGGAGTATGAATCCCAAGTCGTCTCCCAACGAGTTGCAGAAAAGTGTGCTATTCTATTAATCAGAGGTTTTCAAAAAGATTTGAATTGGGCAAACAGGAATTTAAATTGATGAATTTGAATAATGTAAATAAAAGCCTTGACTGGGAATTGATTAGTTGGAATCCCTATTATTGTTGGAATGCTCTCAGGATTAATTGAAAATTAAAGGTTATCCTGTTTAGTTATCCTTCACTAGGTGAAGGAAAGTCAAACAAGTTGGAATGCTACGTCCGTTCACAAGTTGCAATCCACTTAATTAAAAGGGATTGGTGTTAGTGATTAGGAGGCAATCCAACCATAAACCCAATTACAATTTTTCTTTCAAGCCTTCCAACTCAAAGGTTCCTTTCAATCAATTCCCCATCAAGTTAGGGAACTACTCACTCATTGTAAAGGTAAAATTCATAGCATATGAAAAGGAATTAAAGAAAGACATTGTAAATAAAAATTAAAATAGTCAATTAAAAATAAAAGTGATCCTTGTATTAAATAATCCTAAGAATATTCCAATGGTAAAATTAACAGAGCAAAGAACATGGAAAAGTAACCAAGTAAAGAAAACAAACTAGAATGACGAAGTCTTGATGAGGTAATAACTCTTCTCAGTGTTCCAATGCCAAAAAAAATAAGAAAAACTAAAATCCTAAGAACTATGAATGTGTAGAGAGAAAACCTAGAGGAGGAGTAAAAAACTAGATCTAAAAACTAAAAACTGTGTAGAATGAATGTTGTCCTTGGTTTCTGCATGTTCTCTGGCTCTAATCTGCTGTTCTGGGCCGAAAATTGGGTCAAAATAGGGTCCAAAATCGCCCTCAGCGATTCTGCAAATTATGCAGATCGGGCATGCCACGCGATCGCGTCATCCATGCGGACGCGTCATTCGCGCTTTACCTCGCCACGCGTTCGCGTCGTCCACGCCTCCGCGTCGCTCGTGCTTTTTCAGTCTGCGTGGTCGCGTGAGCCATGCGGCCACATCACTGCGATTTCTCCTCTTTCGCGCGGTCGCATGAGCCATGCGGCCGCGTCACTTCTCGCTGGTTATCTCCTCAATTTCTTGTGTTCCTTCCATTTTTTGGCTAGCTTCCTTTCCAATCTCCAACTCATTCACGCCCTATAAAGCCTGAAACGCTTAACACACAGATCATGGCATCGAATGGAATAAAGGAGAATTAAAATGCATAATTAAAAGTCTCTAGGAAGCAGTTTTTAATCATGTAATAATTTCAGGAAGGAAATATAAATGCATGCTATTTTAATGAATAAGTGGGTAAGGATCATGATAAAACCACACAATTAAACACAATATAAACCATAAAATAGTGATTTATCAACCTCCCCACACTTAAACATTAGCATGTCCTCATGCTTAATTGAAGGAGATAAAGTAAACAAGTATGAACATGCAGAAACTCATGCAATGCAATGCAATCCTATATATATGTGATGAGCGGATAATTTATACGCTTTTTGGCATTGATTTTAGTATGTTTTTAGTAGGATCTAGTTACTTTTAGGGATGTTTTCATTAGTTTTTATGTTAAATTCACATTTCTGGACTTTACTATGAGTTTGTGTATTTTTCTGTGATTTCAGGTATTTTCTGGCTGAAATTGAGGGACTTGAGCAAAAATCAGATTCAGAGGTAGAAGAAGGACTGCTGATGCTGTTGGATTCTGACCTCCCTGCACTCAAACTGGATTTTCTAGAGCTACAAAACTCAAAATGGCGCGCTTCAAATTGCGTTAGAAAGTAGATATCCAGGGCTTTCCAGCAATATATAATAGTTCATACTTTGGCCGAGTTTAGATGACGCAAAAGGGCATTGAACGCCAGTTCTACGCTGCAGTCTGGAGTTAAACGCCAGAAACACGTTACAAACCAGAGTTGAACGCCAGAAACACGTTACAAACTGTCGTTCAACTCCAAGAATGACCTCTCCACGTGTAAACTTCAAGCTCAGCCCAAGCACACACCAAGTGGGCCCTGGAAGTGGATTTATGCATCAATTACTTACTTCTGTAAACCCTAGTAACTAGTTTAGTATAAATAGGACTTTTTACTATTGTATTAGAGACCTTTGATCAGTTTTATGCTATCTTAGACTTTCATGGGGGCTGGCCATTTGGCCATGCCTGGACCATTATCACTTATGTATTTTCAAACGGTAGAGTTTCTGCACTCCATAGATTAAGGTGTGGAGCTCTGCTGTTCCTCATGATTTAATGCAAAGTACAACTATTTTCTATTCAATTCAACTTATTCCGCTTCTAAGATATCCATTCACACCCAAGAACATTATTAATGTGATGATTATGTGACGCTCATCATCATTCTCACTTATGAACGCGTGCCTGACAAACACTTCCGTTCTACATGCAACTAAGCTAGAATGAGTATCTCTTAGATATCTAATACAGGGGACCGAGTCCGAGTTATTAGTATCTTTGTGGTATAAGCTAGAACCCATGGATGGCCATTCCTGAGATCCAGAAAGTCTAAACCTTGTCTATGATATTCTGAGTAGGATCTGGGAAGGGATGGCTATGACGAACTTCAAACTCGCGAGTGCTGGGCATAGTGACAGACGCAAAAGGATAGTAAATCCTATTCCAGTATGATCGAGAACCTCCAGATGATTAGCCATGCCGTGACAGAGCATTTGGACCATTTTCACAGAGAGGATGGGATGTAGCCATTTACAATGGTGATGCCCTTATAGAAAGCTTGCCATGGAAAGGAGTAAGACTGATTGGATGAAGACAGCGGGAAAGCAGAGATTCAGAGGAACGAAAGCATCTCTATACGCTTATCTGAAATTCTCACCAATGAATTACATAAGTATTTCTATCTTTATTTTCTGTTTATTTATTATTATTATTTGAAAACTCCATAACCATTTGATATCCGCCTGACTGAGATTAACTAGATGACCATAGCTTGCTTCATACCAACAATCTCCGTGGGATCGACCCTTACTCACGTAAGGTTTTATTACTTAGACGACCTAGTGCACTTGCTGGTTAGTTGTGCGAAGTTGTAAAGTTATGTTTGGACCATGGTATTGTGCACCAGTTATTGGCGCCATTGCTAGGGAGAGAACGAACAACAAATTTTACAACCTCAGAGTAACAATTTCGCATACCAAGTTTTTGGCGCCGTTGCCGGGGATTGTTCGAGTTTGGACAACTGACGGTCCATCTTGTTGCTCAGATTAGGTAATTTTCTTTTTGTTTTATTTTCAAACATTTTTCAAAATTCTTTCAAAAATTTCTCATCTATTTTTGAAAATTATTTCAGAATTTTTAAGAATGAATTCTAGAGTTTCATGAAGCATGTTGAAGCCTGGCTGGCTGTAAAGCCATGTCTAAATTCATTTAGAGTGAGGCTTCCAAGTCATCATTACAAGAGCAAGCTAGTTGTTGCTAATAAAATTTGTTATTGTATGACTGATTTATATCCTAAAGCTGGCTGGCTATTAAGCCATGCCCAACCCTTGGATTGGAGCTTTAGGCTAACATTGAAAGATTCCTTGAATTCTTATTAAAAATTTTGAATTTCTTATTTTCTTTTTCCTATATGTTTTTCGAAAAAAATTTAAAAGAAAATCCAAAAAAAAATTTATAAAATCATAAAAATAAAAAATATTTTGTGTTTCTTGTTTGAGTCTTGAGTCAATTTTTAAGTTTGGTGTCAATTGCCTTTTTTCTAAAAATTTATGCATTTTTCAAAAATTCATGCATTCATAGTGTTCTTCATGATCTTCAAGTTGTTCTTGGCCAGTCTTCTTGTTTGATCTTCATATTTTCGTGTTTTGTATCTTTTCTTGTTTTTCATATGCATTCTTGCATTCATAGTCTCTATACATGAAAAATTTCTAAGTTTGGTGTCTTGCATATTTTACTTTCTTGAAAAATTTTCAAAAATAAGTCTTGATGTTCATCTTGATCTTCAAAGTGTTCTTGGTATTCATCTTGACATTCATAGTGTTCTTGCATGCATTCATTGTTTAGATCTAAAAATTCTCATGCATTGAGTCTTTTTCATGCTTTTCTCTTTCTTCATTAAAAATTTTAAAAAAATAAATCTTTCCTTTTTTTTCTCTCATAAATTTCGAAAATTTGGATTGACTTTTTCAAAAATTTTTTAAAATTCAGTTGTTTCTTATGAGTCAAATCAAATTTTCAATTTAAAAATCTTATCTTTTTCAAAATCATTTTCAAAAATCAAATCTTTTTCATTTTTCTTATTTTTCGAAAATTCTAAAAATATTTTTCAAAAATATTTTTCTTAATTTTATATCATATTTTCGAAAATATCATCAACAAGTAATGTTTTGATTCAAAAATTTCAAGTTTGTTACTTACTTGTTAAGAAAGATTCAAACTTTAAGTTCTAGAATCATATCTTGTGATTTCTTGTGAATCAAGTCATTAATTATGAATTTAAAAATCAAATCTTTTTCAAAACTAATTTCAATAATATCTTTTCAAAAATATCTTTTTATCCTATCCTTTTCAAATATCTTTTCTAACTTCTTATCTTCTTATCTTTTCAAAATTGAATTTCAAATCTTTTTCAACTAACTAATTGACTTTTTGTTTGTTTCTTATCTCTTTCAAAACTACCTAACTAACTAACCCTCTCTAATTTTCGAAAATATCTCCCTCTTTTTCAAAAAAATTCTTTTTAATTAATTAATTGTTTAAATTTTAATTTTATCTTAATTTTCGAAAATCATTAACTCTTTTTCAAAATTTATTTTTCGAAATTCCCTCTCTCCCATCTCCTTCTATTTATTTATTCATTTACTAACACTTCTCTTCATCTCAAATCCCCGCTCCTATCCTCACCCTTGTGTTTGGATTCTCCTCCCTTCTTCTCCTCTGAGTTTGAATTCTTCTCTTCTACATTCTTATTCTTCTTTTCTTCTACTCACCCAAAGGAATCTCTATACTGTGACATAGAGGATTCCATATTTTCTTTGTTATTCTCTTCTTTGTCATATGAGCAGGAGCAAGGACAAGAACATTCTTGTTGAAGCAGATCCTGAACCTGAAAAGACTCTGAAAAGGAAACTAAGAGAAGTTAAAATACAACAATCCAGAGACAACCTTACAGGAATTTTCGAACAAGAAGAGGAGATGGCAGCCGAAAATAATAATAATGCAAGGAGGATGCTTGGTGACTTTACTGCACCTAATTCCAATTTACATGGAAGAAGCATCTCCATCCCTACCATTGGAGCAAACAACTTTGAGCTGAAACCTCAATTAGTTTCTCTGATGCAACAAAACTGCAAGTTTCATGGACTTCCATATGAAGATCCTTTTCAGTTCTTAACTGAATTCTTGCAGATATGTGACACTGTTAAGACTAATGGAGTAGATCCTGAAGTCTATAGGCTCATGCTTTTCCCATTTGCTGTAAGAGACAGAGCAAGAATATGGTTGGACTCTTAACCTAAGGATAGCCTGAACTCTTGGGATAAGTTGGTCAAGGCTTTCTTAGCCAAGTTCTTTCCTCCTCAAAAGCTGAATAAGCTTAGAGTGGATGTTCAAACCTTCAGACAGAAAGAAGGTGAATCCCTCTATGAAGCTTGGGAGAGATACAAGGAACTGACCAAAAAGTGTCCTTCTGACATGCTTTCAGAATGGACCATCCTGGATATATTCTATGATGGTCTGTCTGAATTAGCTAAGATGTCATTGGATACTTCTGCAGGTGGATCCATTCACTTAAAAAAAATGCCTGCAGAAGCTCAAGAACTCATTGACATGGTTGCTAATAACCAGTTTATGTACACTTCTGAGAGGAATCCTGTAAGTAATGGGACGCCTCAGAAGAAGAGAGTTCTTGAAATTGATACTCTGAATGCCATATTGGCTCAGAATAAAATATTGACTCAGCAAGTCAATATGATTTCTCAGAGTCTGAATGGAATGCAAGCTGCATCCAACAGTACTCAAGAGGCATCTTCTGAAGAAGAGGCTTATGATCCTGAGAACCCTGCAATAGCAGAGGTAAATTACATGGGTGAACCCTATGGGAACACCTATAACCCCTCATAGAGAAATCATCTAAATCTCTCATGAAAGGATCAACAAAAGCCTCAACAAGGCTTTAATAATGGTGGAAGAAACAGGTTTAGCAATAGCAAGCCTTTTCCATCATCCACTCAGCAACAGACAGAGAACTCTGAGCAAAATACCTCTAATATAGCAAACTTAGTCTCTGATCTATCTAAGGCCACTCTGAGTTTCATGAATGAAACAAGGTCCTCCATTAGAAATTTGGAGGCACAAGTGGGCCAGCTGAGTAAGAAGATCACTAAAACCCCTCCTAGTGCTCTCCCAAGCAATACAGAAGAAAATCCAAAAAGAGAGTGCAAGGCCATTGATATAACCATCATGGCTGAATCCAAGGAGGAAGCAGAGGACGTGAATCCCAAGGAGGAAGACCTCCTGGGACGTCCAGTGATCAACAAGGAGTTTCTCTTTGAGGAACCAAAGGACTCTGAGGCTCATCTAGAGACCATAGAGATTCCATTAAACCTTCTTACGCCCTTCATGAGCTCTGATGAGTATTCTTTTTCTAAAGAGAATGAGGATGTTACTGAAGAGCAAGTTGCCAAGTTCCTTGGTGCAATCATGAAGCTGAATGCCAATTTATTTGGTAGTGAGACTTGGGGAGATGAACCTCCCCTGTTCACCAATGAACTAAATGCATTGGATCAACTGAGATTGCCTCAGAAGAAACAGGATCCTGAAAAGTTCCTAATACCTTGTACCATAGGCACCATGACCTTTGAGAAGGCTCTATGTGACCTTGGGTCAGGAATAAACCTCATGCCACTCTCTGTAATGGAGAAACTGGGAATCTTTGAGGTGCAAGCTGCTAGAATCTCATTAAAAATGGCAAACAATTCAAGAAAAGAGGCTTATGGACAGGTAGAGGACGTGTTAGTAAAGGTTGAAGGCCTTTACATCCCTGCTGATTTCATAATCCTAGATACTGGGAAGGATGAGGATGAATCCATCATCCTTGGAAGACCCTTCCTAGCCACAGCAAGAGCTGTGATTGATGTTAACAGAGGTGAAATAGTCCTTCAATTGAATGAGGACTCCCTTGAGTTTAAAACTCAAGGACATCCTTCTGTAAACATGGAAAAGAGGCACAGTAAGCTTCTCTCAAAACAGAGTAAACCAGAGCCCCCATAGTCAAACTCTAAGTTTGGTGTTGGGAGGCCACAACCAAACTCTAAGTTTGGTGTTGAACTCCCATATCCAAACTCTAAGTTTGGTGTTGGGAGTCTACAAAATTGACCTGATCACCTGTGTGGCTCCATGAGAGCCCACTGTCAAGCTATTGACATTAAAGAAGCGCTTGTTGGGAGGCAACCCAATTTTTATTTATCTAATTTTATTTTTATTTTCATTGTTCTTTCATGTTTTATTAGGTTCATGATCATGTGGAGTCACAAAATAAATACAAAAAATTTAGAATCAAAAACAGCAGAAGAAAAATCACACCCTGGAAGAAGGACTTACTGGCGTTTAAACGCCAGTAAGGAGCATCTGGCTGGCGTTCAACGCCAGAACAGAGCATGGATCTGGCGTTGAACGCCCAAAACAAGCAGCATCCTGGAGTTCAGACGCCAGAAATGCACACTGAGGAAAGCTGGCGCTGAACGCCAGAAACAAGCATAGAACTGGCATTCAACGCCAGAAACATACTGCATCTAGGCACTGAACGCCCAGAACAAGCATCAATTCAGCGTTTAAACGCCAGAATTGCATGCAAAGGCATTTTACATGCCTAATTGGTGCAGGGATGCAATTCCTTGACACCTCAGGATCTGTGGACCCCACAGGATCATCTCAGCATCTGTGGACCCCACAGGATCCCCACCTACCTCCATTCATACTCTTCCCTCTTCTCAATGTTCATCCTCTCTTCCCAATAAACACCCTTCCCCAAAACCCTTCACCAATCACCTCAAGCTCTCTTCCCTATTACATATTCACCACTCACATCCACCCACTTTTCCTCATAAACCTACTTCATACACCCCACCTACCTTCAAAATTCAAAATCACTTTCCCACCCAAACCCACCCTAAATGGCCGAACCTAACCCCTCTCCCTTCACTATATAAACCCCTCCATTCTTCTTCAATTTCACACAACACAACCCCCTCCTCCTCTTCTTGGCCGAAACACATCTCTCTCTCCCTCTCCTCCATTTCTTCTTCTTCTTCATCTATTCTTTCTTTTCTTGCTCGAGGGCGAGCAATATTCTAAGTTTGGTGTGGTAAAAGCATAAAGCTTTTTGTTTTTCCATTACCATGGCACCTAAGACCGGAGAATCCTCTAGAAAAGGGAAAGGGAAGATAAAAGCTTCCACCTCCGAGTCATGGGAGATGGAAAGATTCATCTCCAAAGCCCATCAAGACCACTTCTATGATGTTGTGGCCAAGAAGAAGGTGATCCCCGAGCTCCCTTTCAAACTCAAGAGAAATGAGTATCTGGAAATCCGACATGAAATCCAAAGAAGAGGTTGGGAAGTTCTAACAAAACCCATCCAACAAGTCGGAATTCTAATGGTTCAAGAGTTCTATGCTAATACATGGATCACTAGGAACCATGATCAAAGTAAGAACCCGAACCCAAAGAATTATCTCACCATGGTTCGGGGGAAATACTTAGATTTTAGTTCGGAAAATGTGAGGTTGGCGTTTAACTTGCCTATGATGCAAGGAGATGCATGCCCTTACACTAGAAGGGTCAACTTTGATCAAAGGTTGGACCAAGTCCTCATGGACATATGTGTGGAAGGAGCTCAATGGAAGATTGACTCAAAAGACAAACCGGTTCAACTTAGAAGACTGGACCTCAAGCCTGTGGCTAGAGGATGGTTGGAGTTCATCCAACGCTCCATCATTCCCACTAGCAACCAATCTGAAGTTACTGTGGATCGAGCCATCATGATTCATAGCATCATGATTGGAGAAGATGTGGAGGTTCATGAGATTATACCTCAAGAACTCTACAAGGTGGCTGACAAGTCCTCCACTATGGCAAGGTTAGCTTTTCCTCACCTCATTTGCCATCTATACAATTCAGCTGGGATTGACATAGAGGGAGATATTCTCATTGATGAAGACAAGCCCATCACTAAGAAAAGGATGGAGCAAATAAGAGAGCCTATCCATGGATCTCAAGAGACGCATGAAGAAGCTCATCACCAAGAAATCCCTGAGATGCCTCAAGGGATGCACTTTCCTCCACAGAATTTTTGGGAGCAAATCAACATCTCCCTAGGAGAACTAAGTTCCAACATGGGACAACTAAGGGTGGAACATCAAGAGCAATCCATCATCCTCCATGAAATTAGAGAAGATCAAAGAGCTATGAGGGGGGAGCAACAAAGACAAGGATGAGACATAGAAGAGCTCAAGGACATCATTGGTTCCTCAAGAAGGAAACGCCACCATCACTAAGGTGGACTCATTCCTTGTTCTTAAACTTGCTGTTTTTCATTTTCCTATGTTAAATGTTTATCTATGTTTGTGTCTTTATTACATGATCATTAGTGTCTAAGTGTCTATGCCTTAAAGTAGTGAATATGAATCCATCACCTCTCTTAAATTGAAAAATGTTTTAATTACAAAAGAACAAGAAGTACATGAGTTCCGAATTTATCCTTGAACTTAGTTTAATTATTTTGATGTGGAGACCATACTTTTTATTTTCTGAATGAATGCTTGAACAGTGCATATGTCTTTTGAAGTTGATGTTTTAGAATGTTAAATATGTTGGCTCTTGAAAGAATGATGAACAGGAGACATGTTATTTGATAATCAGAAAAATCATAAAAATCATTCTTGAAGCAAGAAAAAGCAGTGAATACAAAAGCTTGCAGAAAAAAAAAAAAGAAAGAAAAAAAAATGGCGAAAAAAAAATATAAAAAAGAGAAAAAGCAAGCAGAAAAAGCCAAAAGCTCTTAAAACCAAAAGGCAAGAGCAAAAAGCCAATAACCCTTAAAACTAAATGGCAAGGGTAAATAAAAAGGATCCCAAGGCTTTGAGCATCAGTGGATAGGAGGGCCTAAAGGAATAAAATCCTGGCCTAAGTGGCTAAACCAAGCTGTCCCTAACCATGTGCTTGTGGCGCGAAGGTGTCAAGTGAAAACTTGAGACTGAGCGGTTAAAGTCAAGGTCCAAAGCAAAAGAAGAGTGTGCTTAAGAACCCTGGACACCTCTAATTGGGGACTTTAGCAAAGCTGAGTCACAATCTGAAAAGGTTCACCCAATTATGTGTCTGTGGCATTTATATATCCGGTGGTAATATTGGAAAATAAAGTGCTTAGGGCCATGGCCAAGACTCATAAAGTAGATGTGTTCAAGAATCAACATACTGAACTAGGAGAATCAATAACACTATCTGAACTCTGAGTTCCTATAGATGCCAATCATTTTGAACCTCAATGGATAAAGTGAGATGCCAAAACTATTCAAGAGGCAAAAAGCTACAAGTCTCGCTCATCTGATTGGAGCTATGTTTCATTGATATTTTGGAATTTATAGTATATTCTCTTCTTTTTATCCTATTTGATTTTCAGTTGCTTGGGGACAAGCAACAATTTAAGTTTGGTGTTGTGATGAGCGGATAATTTATACGCTTTTTGGCATTGTTTTTAGTATATTTTTAGTAGGATCTAGTTACTTTTAGGGATATTTTCATTAGTTTTTATGTTAAATTCACACTTCTGGACTTTACTATGAGTTTGTGTGTTTTTCTGTGATTTCAGGTATTTTCTGGCTGAAATTGAGGGACTTGAGCAAAAATCAGATTCAGAGGTAGAAGAAGGACTGCTGATGTTGATGGATTCTAACCTCCCTGCACTCAAAGTTGATTTTCTGGAGCTACAGAACATAAAATGGCACGCTTCTAATTGCGTTGGAAAGTAGACATCGAGGGATTTCCAGCAACATATAATAGTCCATACTTTGGCCGAGTTTAGACGACGTAAAAGGGCGTCGAACGCCAGTTCTACGCTGCAGTCTGGAGTTAAACGCCAGAAACACGTCACAAACCAGAGTTGAATGCCAGAAACACGTTACAAACTGGCGTTCAACTCCAAGAATGACCTCTCCACGTGTAAACTTCAAGCTCAGCCCAAGCACACACCAAGTGGGCCCCGGAAGTGGATTTATGCATCAATTACTTACTTCTGTAAACCCTAGTAACTAGTTTAGTATAAATAGGACTTTTTACTATTGTATTAGAGACCTTTGATCAGTTTTATGCTATCTTAGACTTTCATGGGGGCTGGCCATTCGGCGATGCCTGGACCATTATCACTTATGTATTTTCAAATGATAGAGTTTCTGCACTCCATAGATTAAGGTGTGGAGCTCTGCTGTTCCTCATGATTTAATACAAAGTACTATTATTTTCTATTCAATTCAACTTATTCCGCTTCTAAGATATCCATTCACACCTAAGAACATGATGAATGTGATGATTATGTGACGCTCATCATCATTCTCACTTATGAATGCGTGCTTGACAAACACTTTCGTTCTACATGCAACCAAGCTAGAATGAGTATCTCTTAGATATCTAATACAGGGGACCGAGTCCGAGTTATTAGTATCTTCGTGGTATAAGTTAGAACCCATGGATGGCCATTCCTGAGATTCGAAAAGTCTAAACCTTGTCTGTGGTATTTCGAGTAGGATCTGGGAAGGGATGGCTGTGACGAACATCAAACTCGTGAGTGCTAGGCGTAGTGACAGATGCAAAAAGATAGTAAATCCTATTCCAGTATGATCGAGAACCTCCAGATGATTAGCCATGCCGTGACAGAGCATTTGGACCATTTTCACAGAGAGAATGGGATGTAGCCATTGACAACGGTGATGCCCTTACAGAAAGCTTGCCATGGAAAGGAGTAAGACTGATTGGATGAAGACAGCGGGAAAGCAGAGATTCAGAGGAACGAAAGCATCTCTATACGCTTATCTGAAATTCTCACCAATGAATTACATAAGTATTTCTATCTTTATTTTCTGTTATTTATTATTATTATTCGAAAACTCCATAACCATTTGATATCCGCCTGACTGAGATTAACAAGATGACCATAGCTTGCTTCATTCCAACAATCTCCGTGGGATCGACCCTTACTCACGTAAGGTTTTATTACTTGGACGACCCAGTATACTTGCTGGTTAGTTGTGCGAAGTTCTGAAGTTATGTTTGGACCATGGTATTGTGCACCAGTTATTGGCGCCATTGCCAGGGAGAGAACGAACAACAAATTTTACAACCTCAGAGTAACAATTTCGCATACAAATATGAATGCAACTATATGATTCCTGTCCACTTGATCAAAAGTAAAGAAGCTCTTCAAAATAATTACAAATCAAATTCCACTAATTCTATCATTATACAGTAAGACAGATAAAAGTGCAAGAAGATAGCTTATGAAAGCAGGGAACATGAAAATTCAAGCATTGAACCCTCACTGATGATGTATGTACGCTCTAATCTCTCTAGTGTATAGGGTAATCACTCTATTCTTCTCTAATCATGCTCTCTAACTTTTGTTCTTCTCCTAACCAATCAACAACAGTTAATATACCAATGCAAACATCATGAGGTCTTTTCAAGGTTGTAATGGGGCCAAGGTAGGTAGGGATACATGTATGGTCAAGTGAGCTTATAAATTGAATCTTTAATTAACCCAAGCTTTAACCTAACCTATATAACTTGCATAACCTTAGAATTCATACCTAGATACCCAGAATTCCCCTTTTACATTCCATACTTATGTATCAACTTTTTATTTTAATTTTTATGATATGTGCATTGATCTTTGAATTCTCAATTCAGCATTGGGGTAATTTTGTCCCCTTATTCATTTATTTATTAAATTTTTTTTAAATAGAAGCAAAAATAAACATAGCTTATCAATGCACATAGATTTTTAATTCTTATAGTTTCACATGAGTAGGTATCCAAATTCCCATTAAATTATCATGACACATTCCCTTAATAACTTTTGTTCCCACAATTTCCCATATTTAATTAGCACACACAATTCTATCTCAAGCTAACCAAATATTCAATTTGGGATATACAATTATTTTTCCGCTTAAGGCTAGTAATGTGGTGAAATATAGAACAAATGGGAATTAAAGGCTCAAAGTGGTTAACAATGGTAGTTGAAAAAGGGTAGGCTTAATTTAAATAAGTGAGTTTAAACAAATAATGGCCTCAATCATATGCAAGCATACAAATATAATAAATATTGGACATATAAGATAAAATAAAATATAGATTACAATCATAGAGAAGTAAACACACAAGAATAAAATAATTATGGTTAAATAATGTAACCATTCATAAAGGCTCAAATCTCACAGGTTGTGTGTTCTTTAGCTCAAACATCATGTTCCAAATACAACTTCAAGCAAATTTATCATAAAAAATGTTTTTTTTTTAAATTAATAAAATTTTGTACCAAAGATAGAGTCTTAGAAAAAAGTTATTGTCTTTTCAATCAAGTAGAGCATGCATGCAACTAACCTATTACTATGCAATTTATCCTATTCTATAAAAGAAAGAAAAACTAACTAAAATATCCTAATTTATTGGTGCTAGGGAAGAAAAATTACCTCCGGAAGTCAGGTACTGACTGACCTCCCCATACTTAAGGCTTTGCACCGTCCTCGATGCCATCTGTCAGGAACAGGAGTGGGTTGGTACCAGTATCTCCATAGTCGGGACCATCATGGCTCCCTGTGCTGGTAAAAGAAGTGGAGTCCGGGGTGTCTGAGTCCTTGAAGTGTCCCTTAAGTAGCTCCTTGAGGTGTTTGAATCGGCGCTCGTTACGGCGCTCTCTTAACTTCGCTTTCTGTTCTTGCCGATCCAATCTTTTGATTATCTGCTGGAGCAGTTCATCTGTTGTAGGTGCTTGTGGTGTTGAAGAAGGAATATCTTCAACCGGAGCAGTGGGAAGGCTTGTAGTGGCTGTTGAAAGTCTAAGGTACTTCCCATTAGGGACATACTGATCATCCCGTGGAAGCATGGCTTTGGTGTCTCCAGCTCTGTAGGAGACTCCGGCTGCTGAGACAAGATCTGAGACCAAGGCGGGAAAAGGTAAGTTGCCCGCAATTTGTATGTGTCCCATGGCATTCCGGATATATCTTGGTAGATTCAGAGGCTGGTCTGTAAGGATGCACCATAGTAGAACGGCCATATCTGCAGTGAAGGAGGACTCGTGAGTGCTCAGAAAGACGTAATGGGACATGATCTGTGCCCATACGCGAGCCTCCAAGGTAAGTGCTGAAGCTGATATTCCCTTAGGGCGAGTACAACGGTATCCGTAGATCCAACAGCTGCCAGGTAGTGCGATAACTCTGAGAATAGCTTCCCAGTCAAATTGGTACATCTGGCGCTTGAGTGCAGCTTCTTGAAAGGTGTCCAATCCTTTTGGAATAGGGGAAAGACTCAAAGCTTGTTGAATATCCTCTTCTGTAATGGGGACTTGCTTCTGACGGACAAAGACAGACTGCAGGGTAGGCAGGTAGAAGTTAGAGTAGAACTCGACTACCCAAGAAAGATTGACCTGCTTCTGTTGTCTCTGTAGGAAACCCCATTGTCTTCGGTCAATTTGTGGCTCAACAAAAGTAGTAATATTGGGCGGGAGGATAAGAAGGTGTTCGTTGTTGTAACTCCTTTCAGCCAGAATAAGGAACATCTGCTCACAGTAGCGATTTGGAAATCGCGCAGTGTCCTTTGCTGGAAAGGCTTTCGCCTTTTCATCAACCTTGATAATCTTCTTAACTCTTTTTGTTGAGGGCTTGACTGCAGTTGAAGAAGGCTCTACCACTAGTGCTCTTTTAGTTCCTCTCCTTGCTGGTGGTTTGGGAGTAGCTTTCTCTTTTTCTTTCTTGGTGGCCATCCTGAAAAGGGAAGAGAGAGTAGATTGAATTCAAAGAGATATATAGCAATGAAGAGAATGAAAAAGGATGGTTGTAAATGTTCATTAAAAGGTAAATGATGTCAACACACGCTCATGAGTACATGTGAAAGATCATTATAGGAAAATAGTTAGTGCATATGATGACAAGTGAATGCAAGGTGTTTATTGGCATGCCGGCAAAGGGCATGAGTAGCATAGACCAAGCATTACTTTGTAACAAACCATCACGTTTGTATTGACAATTAAATTCAATTAATATAATAGTAAAGGGAATTTGTGAAAAGCAAACATTGAATAGTAGAATAACATAGAGAAGTGCATAATGCCACATGGGCTTTTTCACAAACACATAGTATGCATGGTGAAGAAGGTATAGAAAGTATTAAAGTGAACATGCAAGCAACCCTTTAAAGAAAATAATATATAATTGTCAAATAATTTGCAACAATCCACAAGCATATAATGAAAAATAATGACTCAAATAAAATTCTAACACCATGTAAAAAGGAAAGAAGAAGGAAGAAAATATGAATAATGAAGAAAAAAGAAAAGAAAAGAAAATAACATATAAAATAAGAAGAATGATAGAAAAGAGAAGGATGAAGAAGAAGATAAAACCTTGTTAATGGAGGTGAGGGAGAGAGAGTGAAAGGTGAGATAGAAGGAAGAGGGGAGGAGGAAGAGATAAGGAGGGAAAAGAAAAAGTAGGATTTGGAGAAGAAAAAGATATGATAATTGGCAAAATTAGGTTGAGCTGTGCGGCGCAAGCGACGCGATCGCATGGGGCACGCGGTCGCGCGACTTGCGCTTAAGGTGAGGGACGCGGTCGCGTCGGTCACGCGGTCGCGTGACCCAGTTTGTGCCAGCGGCGCGAGGGTTGCCTCGCACTCGCACAACTCTCTGTTCAAAATCATTAAATGCCAAATTTTAGGTGACGCGATCACATGGGGCATGCGATCGCGTGAGTGGGCAGTTTATGGGGTACGACGCGGCCGCGTGGGGAACGCGTTCGCGTGAGGGGGATTGCGCGTCCAGCGCCAGTCCAGCACCACTCTAGCACAACTTTCAGCTGTGCACTCTTTCTACGTCGAAAATCAGGGCACGCGGTCGCGTGGGAGGTCATTATGCCCATACGACGCGGACGCGTCGGCGACGCAATCGCATGGGATGATTTGTGCCACTGGCACTCCTCCAGCCATACTCCAGCATGACTCTCTATTCCTTTTTTTATTTTTCTCCCCTCTCCTTGCCACACGGACGCGTCGCTGATGCAGTCGCGTCGCGTGGCACCTTCCTCTCTTCTTTTTTTTTTTTAAATATGCAGATGCAGATGCACGAAAGTACTGATAAAGAGAAGAGTTATTGAATATGAAAAACTAAAAATAAAGAAAAGAACGATCATACCATGGTGGGTTGTCTCCCACCTAGCACTTTGATTTAACGTCCGTAAGTTGGACGCTCCACTAGCTCAATCTTCTGCTATGTGGGGATCTTCCAAGAGAAAGATCTCAAGCTCCTTATTTTTCTACATCTTCTCGCCATGGTATAGCTTTAGGCGTTGTCCATTAACTTTGATAAGTTCAGAACTTGAAGGATGACTTAGGTGATAAACTCCGTATGGTTCGGCCTTCTCTACTCTGTATAGACCTTCCTATCTGGATCTCAACTTGCCTGGCATGAGCCTCAGACGAGATTTATAAAGGAGGACTAAATTCCCAGGTTGGAACTCTTTCCTCTTGATGTGCTGATCATGTGCAGCCTTCATCTTTTCCTTGTATAGTCTTGAGTTCTCATAAGCTTCTAGGCGAAGGCTTTCCAGTTCTTGCAGTTGCAACTTCCTTTCAGCTCCAGTGTTCTCCATCCCCATGTTGCACTCCTTGACTGCCCAAAAGGCTTTGTGCTCTACCTCAACAGGGAGATGACAAGCTTTTCCATAAACTAAGCGGAACGGACTCATCCCAATGGGTGTTTTGTATGCTGTTCTGTATGCCCAGAGTGCATCTTGTAGCCTGGTGCTCCAGTCTTTTCTATGAGGTTTGACTATCTTCTGCAAGATATGCTTTATCTCTCTGTTCGATACCTCGGCTTGCCCATTGGTCTGAGGATGGTTTGCTGTTGCAACCTTATGAATTATCCCATGCCTCTTCATTAATCCTGTTAGTCTCCTGTTACAAAAATGGGTGCCTTGATCGCTTACGATTGCTCGTGGTGATCCAAAGCGACAAATAATGTGGTTTCTCACAAAGGAAACAACAGTGTTAGCATCATCAGTGCGGGTAGGAATTGCTTCCACCCATTTGGAAACGTAGTCCACAGCTAATAATATATAAAAATAACCATTAGAATTTGGAAATGGACCTATGAAGTCAATGCCCCAAACATAAAAAATTTCACAGAAAAGTATAATTTGTTGAGGCATCTCATTCCTCCTGGATATATTACCAAATTTTTGGCATGGGGGGCAAGATTTACAAAATTCAGCAGCATCTTTAAAAAGAGTAGGCCACCAGAATCCACAGTCCAAGATTTTTCTAGCAGTTCTTTGAGGACCAAAATGTCCTCCACTCTCAGATGAGTAACAGGCCTCTAAGATGGACTGGAATTCTGATTGAGGAACACACCGTCTAATTACCTGATCAGCGCCACATCTCCATAAATATGGGTCATCCCATATATAATATTTAGACTCGCTTTTCAGCTTGTCTCTTTGATGCTTAGAAAAGTTAGGAGGAAATGTACGGCTAACTAGATAATTAGCTACAGGTGCATACCAGGGAGATACCTCAGATACTGCTTGCAAGTTATCAAATGGAAAATTATCATCTATAGGAGCAGAATTATCCTTAATGTGCTCAAGGTGACTCAAGTGGTCTGCCACTAAATTCTGGTTACCACTCCTATCCTTTATTTCTAAATCAAATTCTTGTAATAGCAGTATCCAACATATGAGCCTTGGTTTGGATTCCTTTTTAGATAATAGATACTTTAAAGCTGCATGGTTTGAATATACTACTACTCTAGTACCAAGTAAATAAGCTCGGAATTTATCCAGAGCAAAAACAATAGCAAGAAGCTCTTTCTCAGTAGTAGTATAATTGGACTGGGCAGCGTCTAAAGTCTTAGATGCGTAAGCAATAACAAAAGGATCCTTACCTTCCCGCTGAGCCAGCACTGCTCCTACTGCATGGTTGGAAGCATCGCACATGATTTCAAACAGCTGGCTCCAGTTTGGTCCTCTCACAATTGGAGCTTGAGTCAGGGCGGCCTTCAGCTTATCAAACGCTTGCTTGCAATCTTTACTGAACTCGAACTCAATATCCTTCTGTAGTAATCTGGATAAGGGAAGTGCTACCTTACTAAAGTCCTTAATAAATCTCCTGTAAAAACCTGCATGGCCCAGGAACGAACGGACTTCCCTCACAGAGGAGGGGTAAGGTAAACTAGAAATAACATTCACCTTTGCTGAGTCTACCAAAATGCCAGTATTAGATACCACATGTCCTAATACAACCTTGTCTCACCATAAAATGACATTTTTCAAAATTCAATACAAGGTTTGTATTAACACATCTATCTAATACTCTAGATAATCCATCTAAGCAAAGGCTAAAAGAATCACCATAAACACTAAAATCATCCATAAAAACCTCCATACAGTCCTCAATAAGATCAGAGAAAAGACTCATCAAACACCTTTGAAAAGTAGCTGGTGCATTGCACAAACCAAAGGGCATTCTCTTGTAAGCATAAGTCCCAAAAGGACATGTAAAAGTGGTCTTTTCCTGATCCTCAGGAGCTATATGAATCTGGAAATAACCTGTGTAACCATCTAAAAAGCAATAATGTGATTTACGTGATAGGCGATCCAGCATTTGATCAATGAATAGAAGTGGGTAGTGATCCTTACGGGTAGCTTGGTTGAGACGCCTGTAATCAATGCAGACTCTCCAAGCATTCTGAACTCTAGTTGCTATGAGCTCTCCATGCTCATTCTTCACTGTAGTGACTCCAGACTTCTTGGACACCACTTGTACTGGGCTAACGTATTCACTGTCTGAGATGGGATAGATGATACCTGCTTCCAATAGTCTGGTCACTTCATTTTTGACAACTTCCAAGATAGTGGGATTCAATCTTCTTTGGGGTTGACGGACAGGTCTTGCTCCCTCTTCTAAAAATATTCTGTGCTCAGATACTTGAGGATTGATGCCTACTATGTCTGCCAAACTCCACCCAATTGCTTTCTTATGCCTCCTCAGTACATCAAGTAACTGCTCTTCTTGTTGGGAAGTGAGTTCCCGTGCAATGATAACGGGGAACTTCTGCTCATCTTCAAGATAAGCATATTTGAGATGTGGAGGAAGAGGTTTTAATTCCAACTTCTGATCATTGGTAGGCTCTGGATTGTCTGGAGCTTGTGAAAATGCTGAGGTGCCCTCATTGTCAGTCAAGAGGGTCCCCACACTTGGACCTTGTCCAATGTGCTTCTCTTCTAAATCTTCCTTGTGAACTTCAGCTACAGTTTCATCTATGACATCACACTGAAAGATAGAATGATCTTCTGGAGGGTTGTTTATGACTCCATTCAGATTGAAGATTACTATTCGGCCATCTATTTCAAAAGAGTATGTTCCTGAAAAAGCATCCAATTTGAATTTTGATGTCTTCAGGAATGGTCTTCCAAGTAGGATTGATGATGGCTTATCTGAGTCATTATGGGGCATCTCCAAGATATAAAAATCAGTGGGAAATGTAAGCCCTTTAATGTTCACTAAAACATCTTTAGCAACTCCAGCCACTGTAATAATGCTTTTATTTGCTAACACAAAACGAGCTGCCGACCTTTTTAAGGGAGGGAGCCTCAAAATATCATATATAGACAAAGGCATTATACTAACACAGGCTCCTAAATCACACATGCAATCTTAAATTACTACTCCACCAATAGTACAACTAACTATACAAGGACCTGGGTCACTACACTTTTCAGGTAATCCCCCCATTAAAGCAGATATGGAACTACCTAAAGGAATAGTTTCTAATTCATTAATTTTGTCTTTATGTATACATAAATCTTTTAGAAACTTTTCATATTTAGGTACTTGTTGAATAACATCAAAAAGAGGAACGGTTACCTCAACCTTTTTGAATATTTCTACCATTTTGGGATCGAGTTCCAGTTGCTTCCTGGGCTTCCTTGCAAATTGTGGAAATGAAATGGGAGTGGTGTTTTCTGCAGTGTCTGCGCCTCTTGGTGCTTCCTCCTGTGGTTGGGCTTCTTCTTTTTCAGTTATGTCCTGTATGTCCTCTTCCTCTTCAACACCTTCTATTTCTACGACCTCTTCAGCTGAGGCGTGCTCTAGTGGGCTTGGCTCCTCCTGATTCTTCTCCTGCAGTGTGGTTCCGGACCTTAGGGTGATGGCATTAATGCCCCCTTCGGATTGGGTAATGGTTGAGAGGGAATTCCAGTGGAACTTGAAGGTTGGTTATTGGAATTTTGCATTGATCCAATCTGTGAGACAAGAGCTTGCAGAGTAGCGGTCAGACCATTCAGACTGGCATTAATGTTATTTTCCATGGTCTGTTGACTTCGCTAAAAAAATTTTAGTAGCTCTTCATTAGGAGATGAAGAAGGGTGAGTAAATTGAGAGGTCTGTTGTTGGTTATTCTGTGGTCCTTGGGACTGCCTCAGGTGAGGTGCTCTGTAAGGTTGGTTCTACTACCTGTTGTTGTTATTATTCCACCTCTGATTTCCCTGATTATCTTTGCCTCCTCTATTATTGTTGTCCCTCCAATTCTGGTTAGAATTGTCCTGCCATCCATGGTTATTATTTCCACCTTGATTGTACCCTTGGTTGGGGCCATCATAGAAGTTATGAGTGGATGCCACTATGTTGTCTTCCTGTTGGAGTTGCGGGAATTCATCAGTATAGTGGCTATAATCAGCACAAATTTTGCAAACTCTCTGTGGGACTAACTGTTGGTTTTGCTGTGGTGAAGGAGGTTGAGCTTGCTGAACTTGTTGTTGATTCAATTACATCTGCTTCAGCAAGTTGGTCATTTCACAGATACTCTGAGTTAGAGCAGCAGTCTCTCTGCTAGAGGATACTTCTGCAATGGCTTTTGAACGGCCTTGCTTCTGTCTGTGGTTCCTAGTAGATTCAGCTAAGTCGCTGATCAATTGCCATGCCTCATCAGTGGTCTTGTACTTCTTCATAGACCCATTGCTAGTACTTTCCAATGTGGTCTTATCTTGGGGCCTCATACCCTGTGTGATATAGCTGAGCAACACTATCTTGTCGATCATGTGGTGGGGGTATGCTTCCAGAAGATTATTGAAGCGCTCCTAGTATTCAAAGAGAGTCACGTTGTCATCTTGAACAATCGTGGAAATGTCGTTCCTCAGTTTATCAGTAACTTCAGATGGAAAGAATTTCTCCAAAAACTCTTTTCTGAGCGTATCCCAGTTGGATACATTTGCTAGAGGTTGAGTGTAGTACCACTCTCTTGCTTTTCCCTCAAGAGAAAATGGGAAAGCTTTCAGTAGAATTGAAGTTTCATCTGTACCATCTCGCTTGACAGTAGAACAGGCTGCCTGGAAATCTCTCAGGTGCTTGATAGGCTTTTGAGCAGGTAAGCCATGAAACTTGGGCATCAAATTGAGCAGTGCGGTCTTTATTTCGAAATCTGTAGCCACCGCTGGGTGATGCACTTGAAAAAGTTGCATTGTAAAATTAGGGGCTCCTTCCTCCTGGATGGTAACTCTCCTAGGTTCTGCCCTGTCTTCTGCACGTGAATCAATCGAATCAGTAGAACGGGAGCTGGTTTTTTCCTCAAGTTCACTTTCAGATCCGCCCTCAGAGTGGACTAACCGATGCCGAGCTCGCCTTATTCGTGAAATAGTCCTTTCAATTTCAGGATCGAATATTAGCAAGCGCGGATTAGGAAGTGAACGCGTCATTTGACGAAAGAAACAGACAGCTCATAGTAGCAAAATAAAATAAAATGCAAATAAATAAATTCTAATTAATAACTTTAGCACTCTATTGCAACTCCCCGGCAACGGTGCCAAAAATTGATGCGGGCAGAAATTAGCGAATTAAAAATTGTTAAAATATATACGTTGCAAGTATAGTTCTTAATTCGCCAGAAATCTGCCTATCAATTTAGAAAGGTGTCACAGAAAATTGAAATTAAAATACTGGGAGTATGAATCCCAGGTCGTCTCCCAACGAGTTGTAGAAAAGTGTGCTATTCTATTAATCAGAGGTTTTCAAAAAGATTTGAATTGGGCAAACAGGAATTTAAATTGATGAATTTGAATAATGTAAATAAAAGCCTTGACTGGGAATTGATTAGTTGGAATCCCTATTATTGTTGGAATGCTCTCAAGATTAATTGACAATTAAAGGTTATCCTGTTTAGCTATCCTTCACTAGGTGAAGGAAAGTCAAACAAGTTGGAATGCTACGTCCGTTCACAAGTTGCAATCCACTTAATTAAAAGGGATTGGTGTTAGTGATTAGGAAGCAATCCAACCATAAACCCAATTACAATTTTTCTTTCAAGCCTTCCAACTCAAAGGTTCCTTTCAATCAATTCCCCATCAAGTTAGGGAACTACTCACTCATTGTAAAGGTAAAATTCATAGCATATGAAAAGGAATTAAAGAAAGACATTGTAAATAAAAATTAAAATAGTCAATTAAAAATAAAAGTGATCCTTGTATTAAATAATCCTAAGAATATTCCAATGGTAAAATTAACAAAGCAAAGAACATGGAAGAGTAACCAAGTAAAGAAAACGAACTAGATGACGAAGTCTTGATGAGGTAATAACTCTTCTCAGTGTTCCAATGCCAAAAAAAATAAGAGAAACTAAAATCCTAAGAACTATGAATGTGTAGAGAGAAAAACTAGAGGAGGAGTAAAAAACTAGATCTAAAAACTAAAAACTGTGTAGAATGAATGTTGTCCTTGGTTTTTGCATGTTCTCTGGCTCTAGTCTGCTGTTCTGGGCCGAAAATTGGGTCAAAAAAGGGTCCAAAATCGCCCCCAGCGATTCTGCAAATTATGCAGATTGCGCATGCCACGCGATCGCGTCATCCATGCGGATGCGTCATTCGCGCTTTTCCTCGCCACGCGTTCGCGTCGTCCACGCCTCTGCGTCGCTCGTGCTTTTTCAGTCCGTGCGGTCGCGTGAGCCATGCGGCCGCGTCACTGCGATTTCTCCTCTTTCGCGCGGTCGCATGAGCCATGCGGCCGCGTCACTTCTCGCTGGTTATCTCCTCAATTTCTTGTGTTCCTTCCATTTTTTTGCTAGCTTCCTTTCCAATCTCCAACTCATTCACGCCCTATAAAGCCTGAAATGCTTAACACACAGATCACGACATCGAATGGAATAAAGGAGAATTAAAATGCATAATTAAAAGTCTCTAGGAAGCAGTTTTCAATCATGTAATAATTTCAGGAAGGAAATATAAATGCATGCTATTTTAATGATAAGTGGGTAAGGATCATGATAAAACCACACAATTAAACACAATATAAACCATAAAATAGAGGTTTATCATGCCCCTTTGTATCTTCACGGGTCAAAGCCGAAGCCATAGCTCGGCTTGCTACTTGTAACGACCCAAATTCCAGTACGTCATGATCGTACCAAAAGTAAGGCGTTACTAACCTGTTTTCTTTTATTATCTATTTAATATTGAGCCTTTACATTGATATCGCATTTCAGTTTTTAAGAAAATTCCAAAAATTTTTTTTTTCTTAATCAAAATCACATATCAAAGATTTTCAAATAATAATAATAATCACATAATTACTAATAATAATAAATGCTATACAATTAATTCAATATAGACCTCGAATACAATACCTATCCCTCTGGATAAAATAAAAAAACTAAAGCAACAAGGGCGAGGGAACTCTATAAAAGCAACAGGAATTATAAGTAAATCTACTAATCGTCCGCAGCGCCATACTGAGTCTTCGAACCTGTGTTACTAAAAGGGTGGAAGATTTTGGGGTGAGAACAAACCACACGTTCTTAGTAGGGAATGGGAATGTCGTAAAAGTAATGAATATAATGTAAATAATTAACTTTACTCAATAAAACTATTTCTGTCAAATCCCTGGAAATACTTTTAGTTTTACTTTAGATAATTAATTACTTTTCTTTAAATTTATAAATTCAAAGTAGGTTTTAATCACAAAATTAGTCATATTACCCATCTCTCAGCTACATAATCATTTCTCAACCACAACATTTCACCTCAATACATCCATGAACTAATAGCATAAGTAAGAGATCCAAACCAACACAAAAACAAGTCAAACAGCACAATCACAGAGAAGTAATACAAGCAAACACAGCCAAATGCAAATGTGCAAACAACATGATGCATGTCTATCCCTAATGCAGATAATAAGCTCATTTGTCGGTTTCGACCCGCACCCGACGCAATCCGACTCGCAAGTCAGATAAGGCATTCCAGCAGCATAACCTTTGCATGGTTTCAACCTCTTGCAGGCGCTGATTCTCTAGCTGAAGTATGCTGAACATGACCTCTGCAAGTACTTGCAGACGCTGATTCTCCAGCTGAAGCATGTGTCCCTTTCTCCTGGAAGTCATTCCATACACGGGTGTCCCCACAAAATCATTCACATATAAAGCCCAGAGCTTAACATTTTCACATCGGTACCATAACCATTTACTTTTTGTCACCCTCTCGTGACCTTTAATTCATTTCATAATCACACGTGCCATGTTCTATTTTCTTTCTTTCTTTTTCTTAATAGACCGAACTCAAATCATAACTTAAAGCAAAATCTCTCCTCAAAAGATTGGATTAAAAACTTTATACTTTTCTTAATAAATCAAGTTCAAAATAGAATAAATATTTTCTTAACTAAATAATCTCAAATAATTTAATTTTTCAAAACCAAAAACCCGAGTGTTGTGCTAGAGTGGTCTTGCCTTTGTGCTGGGAGCACAATGCAACCCACGCGTACGCGTGGGCGACGCTTACACGTCGCCCGTATTTCATGCGTTTTACGCGTACGCGTGGGCGACGCCTACGTGTCACTTGTCCCGCCTGCCCACCCACGTGCATGCGTGGGCGACGCTTAACTTCCACACCCTGTTTTTCCCTGTTTCTGCCGTGTTTTCTATTCCCTTCTTCTCCTCTTTTCTTTCTTCTTTATTTCTTCTTTTTTCTTCCTTTCTTACTTTCTTCTTCTCACTCTCCTCAAACTTCCACTTCTTATTCTTCTTTTTTTTCATTCTCCTTTAGCATGTTGCATTTGTTCATTTTCATTCATTGCATTTCAATTTTATTTTTGTAACTTGTTTTCCTTTTTTTTCTATGTTCTTATTTTAATAATGGTGTTGAACTCTTACACTCAATTGTTGAGAATTCCTTGTATTATTTTGGTGCTCTATGACTTGTTGCATTAATTGTGATACTTGATATACATACAAGATTAGTGCTTTAGTCCTTCCTAACTCATTATTCTTTGTTTTTATGCTTCATTATCATTGAGTTAGGATAGGATCAAATGCTCTCATGCTTACCACTAATCTTGTTTGTGTCAATTCCTATTTGAACTTGATGCTTCCGAGTGTGCTCTCCATGTCATCCACTCATGCTTTGACTTTACTCTTGCATCAAGTATTAGTTAATATGCCCTTTTCCTATATTGCTTTCTCACTTACATGCGTAGCTAACATGTAGTGAGAACCCTACTTTTATTTGGCATTAGCCCCCGCCTATGTTCTATTTGCTTTGATATCTTTGTTATAGGCTTAATTTTCTTTCTTTTCCTCTCCCTTTAGGTTGCCCACCAAGAAGGAAAAAAGGAAAAGTTTCTAAATGGGGCGACAAACAAGTCATCCGCACAATCTTTTGAAGAAACTCATCAGTGTAACAACCCATCCACCTTGCTCTTCTTTGCATGCACCGAGGACGGTGCAATCTTTAAGTGTGGGGAGGTCGTCTGATCGACTTCCGTGGGTAAAAAGTTCCTTTTTCAACACTAATGTTAGCTAGTTGTTGCATTGCATGATAGGTTGCATGTTAGTTAGAATTTGTACATATTTTTACCACTTCTTTCTTATTAAGACTACTTGGTTAGGGTGATGATTTCTTTTCCAAGAAACTATTTTAGGGCACCCTACCAATTTGAAATTTTTTTTGTGATAAGCTTACTTGAAGAATGTAATTTGGAACATGGTTTTTTAGCTAAGAACACAAGCATGTGAGACTTGAGCCAATTGCGTGGTTACATCTTACAACCACTTATTTTCCTTCTTGTGTGCATTGTTCTCCTTCTATGATTGTAATCCTTGATTTGTTTGACTCTATATGTCCATTATTGTGTGTATAAATGCGTGAGTATGTGAAAAAGTGAAGAATGGGTAGCACTTAATTGTATAGGTTGTTATATAGGTTAGGTGGGAAGCTTAGGTTAGTCAAAGATTCAAATTCTAGTCCACTTAACCATATATATAACCCCACCTTGACCCTAGCCCCATTACAACCTAAGAAAAGACCTCATGATATATGTATGCATGCATAGAATAATTGTTGATTGTTAGAGGAAGAACAAATTTTGGAAAGCATGAGTATAGGAGAATTGAGTGGTCAACCCTACACACCGAGCGACTAGAGTGCAAACACTTTCGGTGAGGGTTTGATGCTCAATTCCTTGTTTTCGGCTTTCATGAGCTTTCTTCTTGCAAGTCTACTTGAACTTCATTTTGATATTTGAAGTGGTAGGATTCATGAATCGTTATATGATCTTGGCCCTACTTGTGCATGTATGTCTTGGAGATTGATTTACTTTTAACTAAGTAGGTAGAATCATTTTGCATTTAGTTACATTCATTTAGATAGGATGCATATAGATAGATTGCATTGAATAAATATTCATACCCCTTTTCTAGTCCTTCTTGGTTTAGCATGAGGACATGCTATTGTTTAAGTGTGGGGAGGTTGATAAACCCCATTTTTAGGGTTTATCTTGTGATTAAATTTAGAGGGTTTTGTCAAATTTTCTCCCATTTACTCACTAAAATAGCATGGTTTTGTAAATTCTCCATTAATTGTGCTTAAGAGTGAAAACATTCTTTTTAGGTCTTAAAATAGCTAAATTTAATTCACCTTGATCTCACTAGATGCCTTGATATGTTTGTTAAGTGATTTCAGGTTTAGAAGGCAAAGATTGGATTAAGGAAACGAAGAAAAAGCATGTGAAAATGGAGAACTCATGAAGAAATGAAGGAATCGCAAAGCTGTCAATTCTGACCTCTTCGTACTTAATCGATCATAACTTGAGCTACAGATGTCCAAATGAGACGGTCTCAGTTGCGTCGGAAAGCTAACATCTGGGGACTTTAAAATGATATAAAATTTGCCATAGTTGTCTGGCTTTTAGGGACGCGTACGCATCATGCACACGTACTCGTGGGAAGTTGCACGTGACTCACTAAAGGCAACTCGTGGCTAGCAATTTCTGAAGCATTTTGGGCCCAATCCAACTCATTTCTGATGCTATTTAACCCAAAGATTGAAGAGGTATGAACTAATTAGTGTCAGTAGAGACTTGGGAGTAAGAGGACTGAGCAAGAAAAAAAGGGAAGATCCACAACTTCTATACCCTCAAACGAACAAGGCGCCTAATCATGGCGAAATTGGCAAGTGTGAGCATCCCCCCCTAAAAAGACACTCTTCCCAAGGCCAACAAGAAGGATAATGAGGTGTTCCTACTTGAGGATGCACCTGGTGGAGGAAGAAAATCCTAAGATCATGATCGTCCAACTTAAGGACGTTAAAGAAAAGTGCTAGGTGGGAGACACCCCACCATGGTAAAATCTTCCCCTGTACATAATTTCTTGTATTTTAGAGTCTTTGTTTGTTTGTGACTGCTTGATGTTGTCAAATTGTTTCAGTATGCTTGATTTGGTTTATTTTTGGTAGGAATTTTTAGACTCTTCATGAGGAAGTTATTGCTCTTGGTTTGGTTGAATTTGACATGTTGAGGAAAATGCTCCATTTTGAGTGATGCATGAAGTTTTGAGTGTTTTCTAACTATTCAGTTTGAATGCCTGCCAAGTTTGTGTTAAAATTGCCCTTCCTCATGTTGTTTCAAAAAAAAAAAAAAACGGGGTCACCCACGCGCATGCGTGGGGGACGCGTACGCGTTTGTGCGTCTACGCAGCTCCTAGTACAGGAAACCAGAGAGTTATGCGAGACCTGGGCAAGAATGAGGCTGGGAGCACAAACCCACTTCATGCGTACGCGTCGCGTGGGCGTCCCTCAAATTTTCGCACATCCACGCATAAGCGTGGACGATGCGTACGCGTCGAATGCGTGTCTTCAGACTCCTGGTACAAAAACCAGAGAGTTATGCGAGTTTTGTGCGAAAATCTTA
This sequence comes from Arachis ipaensis, assembly GCF_059453495.1. Lineage (NCBI taxonomy): Eukaryota > Viridiplantae > Streptophyta > Magnoliopsida > Fabales > Fabaceae > Arachis > Arachis ipaensis. The sequence goes on along the minus strand of NC_142439.1, from coordinate 66,369,169 downwards.
CGAGTTTTCTTCCCTTTTCTTTGATTTTTCTTCTTCTATTCTTTCCTCCTTGTTTCTTCTTCTTCCTTACACATTCTCCTCCACCACAACCACCAGAAACCACCATTTCCAGTGGTCCCACATTTTTTTCTCTCTCTCTCTCTCCCTTTCTCTTTTCTCTCTTCCCTATATTCTCACTTACACACTTCCTCATCTTCTCCCATTTGCAAGGTTTTTTATTTTTCTCCTTTCTCTTTTGTTTTTGTAGTTCTTTCTTTATGATTGCATTTGATTACTATGCTCTATTTCTCTTTAGTTGCATTTTTATTTTTTAGTGATTATAATCCATTGTTCTTTATTTTTTTTTCCTTTTTCTTTTTTTTTTCCATGGGTGTTGAACTTTGATTTCTCCATGCATTGGTAGGTTGTTTTGCTATCTCTTGATTTGTTTGTATATGTGATGTTATTTTGATGATTGGTAGGTCAAGGTGGGTTCATGACATTCTTGAATTTTTCAAGTTTGCTTGTTGTATGGAAGTTGCACACCAAGTGTTTGTTAAAAAGCACCATTGGTCTTTTAGTTTAATTTTGACATTGTGCTTTCAACTTAGTGCTTTTCCTCATTACACTTGCTTGTCTTCATGTGCATTGAACCTATTTGTGCTTCATTTGTATCTCCCATGTACTCATTACTTTTGACTTACTTCTTTGTAACATGTTGCAATATTATGATTCTTTTCTCTAACTCCAACTTATGCAAATTGCATGCTTCATTTTCTTGGGGTTAGACTAGATACATAATTTTCTTGTGCCTAATTTCCTTCTTGCATGTGTTACTTAGTGTTGTATTTGATGCTTGAGTCCATTCCTCTCATGCTTCATACCTGCATGCCTTTCTCACTCTTACATCTCATGCTAGTGATATGCCCCGATGATTACATTGTTGTCTTGTATACATGTTGCAGCTGTCATGTCTTCAAGACTCTTTACTCCCTTATGGCATTATTTTTCACATGCATGTCATTATGTCGATCTTACTTCTCCGAGTTTAATGTTTTCTCTTTTCCTTTTTTTTTCAGGATGGCCATCAAAAAGGACAAGGAAAAGGCTCCGAAAAAGCCACCTACCAAGAGGGCACCTCAAAGAACAACGGCTAAAGCACTTCCAACACCAAAAGTTAAGCCTCTCTCCAAGAGAGCAAAGAGCATCATTAACATTGATGACCAAGAGAAGAGCAACCCTATGAAGGAGCCCACACGGTTTCCCAACCGCTTTTGTGAGCTCATGTTTCCTGCTATGGTTGAAAGGAATTATCACTCTAAACCTCTCCTCGTCCCTCCAGAGCATCTTGTTCAGTGTATCTTACCCCGCATTGAGCGGCGGTGATGGGAATTCCTCATGCGGAAACTGCAGGAAGCTAATCTTTCTTGGGTGGTGGAGTTCTACTCTAACTATCACTCACCTTCTCTTTAATCCATCTTTGTGCTCCAGAAGCAACTCCCCGTTTAGGAAGAAGCCATTCAAAGGATACTTCAGGTTTTGCCATTGGCAGATAGGGTAGATAGTTACCAAGAAGTCTTGTCACAGCGCTGCATACCCGGGTTTGATTGGGATTCTATCCTTCAAGTCATTGTCGAACCGGAATCACATTGGACCCAAAGGAGACTCAGTCTCCAGCCCAAGTGCATTGATGCACGCACGCTTACTGTAGAAGCTCAAGCATGGGTCCAGATCTTATCCCACTATATGCTTCTAAGCACCCACGAGTTGTCCATCACAGCAGACCTAGCCCTCCTTATCTGGTGCGTGCTCACTGAGAGGTCGGTCAACATCCCTCTCCTCATCAGACAAGCCATGGACCGTGTGTAGGCCAAGGGTAACCTACCGTTTCTCGCCCTGGTGACGGATCTAGTTGCAGCTGCTGGTGTTCCCCATGAAGCCAAAGACATGAAGGCTATGATTCCGGAGAAGGGCAACATTGTTCTAACCGGAAAGTATCTCAGGCCTCTTGTGGACACCGAAACCCTTTACATGGCTATTCCTTCCGTTCCCACCACTTTATCCACATCACAGAAATCAACCCACCACTTTATCCATTAGAAGGTAGACAGATATGAACGGCAGAACAAACGCCGCTTTGCTTACGTGATGAAGCTTTTGGGATGCACTGACCCGCCTACGGAGGATTTGGATGCTTCAACATCCACTGACCATAGTGAAGCAAGATCTCAAGAGTTGGATGGTAGAAGTGCCACCCCCAAGCCCATTTTACGCCTTACCAGTAGCACGGAGGACCATGCTAAATTTTAAGTATGGGGAGGTCGTTCGACCGATCTCCGTAGGTAACAACTCTCTTCTTTTCAACACCTAAGTTTTATTTTTTTCTTTTTATCAATTAAGATAGTTTGCATTGCATGGCTAGTTTTTGTAATTAAACACTTTTTGCATGATAATTGTCTCTTGCTAGGACTGTTCGGTTAGGGTGACGAATTCTTTTCCAAGAAATCGTGTTTTTAGGGTACCCTACAAATTTTGAAAATTTTTTTGTGATAAACTTGCTTGAAGAATGTATTTTGGAACATGGTTATTAAGCTAAGAACACAAGCATGTGAGTTTTGAGCCCAACTGCATGGTTACATCTTATAACCACTTATTTTCATTCTTGTGTGCATCGTTCTCCTTCTATGATTGTAATACTTTTGTCTGATTCTATATATCCATTATTTTTTGTATGAATGCATTTACATGATTGAGGCCATCATTTCAATAGTCACTTTCCCAAAAAGCCTTAACCCTTTTATCTACCATTGCTAACCAAATTTGAGCCCATGATTAACCCCTCTTTTGTTCTTTAATTTAGCACATCAATACCCCTAAGCGAAAAATAATAATATCCTCAGATTTGGATCTTTGATCAGCTTAGGCGAGTGAGGATATGTGTCATTCATATGCGAGGGAAACTTAGGAATTTGGGTAGATGTAAAAGTGTGTTTTGTATTTTTAATTAAAATTATGGGAATTGGGAACATACTCATGTATTGAATGATTGAACCATATGCAGTGGCACCATTGTACATAATCCCTTAAAGAGGAAAAGCAAAAGAAAAAGAAAGAAAAGAAATGTAAAAAAAATAGAAAAATGAAAGAAACAAAAAAAATATAGAAAAAGAAAGTAATAAAAGGGGACAAAAATGCCCCAAGGCAAAGCCAACAATAACCAATGCATATGGATTGTGAATTAAAAGAGAATGCATGAGTATGTGAAAATTGAATAAATGGGCAGTTAGGTTGTGCAATAAAATTGTATAGGTTGTTGTATGTGTTAGGTGAGAGCTTGGGCTAATCAAAGATGCAAATTGTAAGCTCAGTTAGCCATATATGCATCCTTACCCATAACCTAGCCCCATTACAACTAAAAATAAGACCTCATGATGAATGTACACATGCACCAAATAATTGTTGATTGTTTGATGAAAGACAAATCTTGGAAAGCATGAGTAGAGGAGAGTTGAGTGATGAACCCTATACACTTGAGCGGATTGAGCGGATACACTTCCGGTGAGGGTTCGATGCTCAACTCCTTGTTCCCGGCTTTCACAAGCTTTCTTCTTGCAAGATTATGTGCACTTTATTTTGATGTTTAAATTGGTAGAGTTCATGAGTTGTCATATCACTTTAGCCCTATTCGTTCATGTATTATTCTTAGGAGATGATTCACCTTTGACCAAGTAGATAGGAACATATGCATTAGTTACATTCATATAGGAAGTTGCATATCAAAAAACCCCATTCTCCTATGATCTCTGGTTCTTTTTATGTTAAGCATGAGGACATGCTTGGTTTAAGTGTGGGGAGGTTTGATAAACCCCAATTTAGTGGTTTATCTTGTGTAGTATTTGGGGGTTTTTATCGATCTTTTCCACACTTATTCATATAAGATGCATGGTTTTGTGTTTCCTTCCTTATTTTGCCTCATGGTTGAAAACATGCTTATTTGACTCTAAAAATGCCATATTTTTTATTCTTTTCTATTGCCATTTGATGATATGATGCGTTTGTTGAGTGATTCCAGAGTCTATAGGGTAGAAATGGCCTAGAAGATGAAAAGGGAAGCATGCATAAATGGAAGGAGACATGGAAATAGAGCTTTGGAGAATTGGCTGCGACGCGCACGCGTGGCTGACGCACATGCGTGGATGCAAGCAGATGGAACCTGCACGCAAAAGCTGGCACGTTTGCATGGTAAAGTGAAATCCCACCCACGCGTACGCATGACTGACGCGTACGCGTGGCTTGCAGAACTCAAACGACACGCACGCGTGACGCTCAGCACGTGGCCTCATTAATGAAATCGTGGCTAGTGATTTCAGAGGCTCTGCAGGCCCAAATTCAAGCTTATTCTGCATGGAAAAGACCCAAGGAACCAAGGGGGAAAGGGGGGATCAATCATTTTACACACAACATATAATTTTGGCTAGTTTTTTGTTCTTGTATTCTAGGGAGAGAAACTCTTACTTCTTTCTAGATCTAGTTTGATTTGCTCTTCCTTTGTTGAAATTCTGAATTGGATCTTGTTGATTTGAATTTGAATTACTTAGTTTGAGTTCTCTAGTTATACTTTTGTTTAGATCTATTGTTGAATTTGGATTCTCTTGCTATTTTACTCTTCTACTCATTTTATGATTATAGATCTTGAATTTCTATTAATGCATTAATGTTCTTCATGATTGATAGTGTTAATTGTAGTGGATCTTTGTAATCTCCAATTAATTTCAAATTTGAAGATGTCTTTTGTTATTGCATGCCTTGTGTTTGATGAAATGTTTCCTTTGATTATGGAGTAGTTCTCTTTACCCTTTGCCTAGGCTAAGGGAATTGGGTAAACTTGAGTTATTGGGTCTAATGGATTTGGTAATTTGAGAACCTTAATGGTTAACTTGATACCCATTGACACCAATCTACTACTAAGTCAATTAGTAGCTAGATTGGGATTTATGAGTTGAGATTGAACAAGCCATTTGATGTACTTCAAGCTTAGGAGTAGATATTACGTACTTAAAGCTTTTTGGAAGTAGACTTAATGAGCTTGGTTCCTCATAATTGTCAAGATATGGTTATTAGACGAGGATGGTGACCCCAATTCCCATACCTAGCCAAGAGTTCCTTTTATCATGCATATTTGAAAACCAAAAATTCCAATCGTTTAGTTCGTCTTATAGTTAGCTTAGTTACTTGTACTTTAATATTTCTTGCATGTTAAGTCTAGTAGTTAAATTCTTGAACATGACTCCCAACCCAGGAATTCTAACCAATATTGATGCACAATTTTGCCCATTCCTTGTGAGACAATCCGGAGTCTAAATACTTCGGTTTACTTTTGTTGAGGTTTAACTTTGTGACAACCATTCATCTTTTAAATTTCATTTAAGAGTTGTTAGTTGGTTTGGAGCTATACTTACAACGAAGAAATTCTTTTCTATAAGAAGAATTCTATACCAATAATAATTCTTGCATCACATGCCTCAGTGAGGTGCCACCTGACCTGTATTTGAAAACCAAAAAATCTGCATGGGTGAGAACTGGAGCATGGTAACAGTGCCCACATATCTAACATATAATGTCTTGAAAAATCTGAAGGCAATCCTAGAGCTTCCGACAATAGATTTAAACTTAAAACCAACATTTAAGATCATAAAATAAGACAAGGTATCTAAAGAGTTCTAACTTATCTCAATTCTAACTTAACCCTTAAAATAATCGCCTTTTCTCCCATCCTCCGAAACTCCGATAGAACCTCAAAGACAAACAAAACAGACAAAGCAAACACAAGTAGAAGGCAGGTTTAGCAAGAAGATCATATAGCAAGTAAGTATAGTAATTTCACAAAGGCAATCCCAAATAATGCAAACTTAAACAAAACAGACAAATGCGTATCATGCATGCCTTTCCTACTGGCTGTGAGCTCACGCGTCGGTTACTTTACCAGAATCCGACACACCCGGTAGCTATCCTGGATATCATCTCTCTGACATGCCTCCACGCTCTTGGGATATAGTGCCCGTCACACTCTCGGGATATAGTGACCATCACACTCATGGGATATAGTGCCCGTCACATTTCCTGGGACAAGTGCTCCCACACTCTTGGGATATAGCACCTGGCATGCCACGCTCTTGGGATATAGTGACTGTCACACTCATGGGATCTATCGCCTGACATGCCACGCTCTTGGGATATAGTGGCCATCACACTCATGGGATATAGTTCCCGACATACCTTACAACAGAGAGAAACTTACACATTCTCATCATGAATGAAGTCTCAATCATCAAATTCATTCACAGTCATTTATAATCATTTCACAACCATTCATTATTACTATGGCATCACATATACCTCATGTATCCACATTTTTCCTATATGAATCATCACTTTATAACCTTACTTCACCTCCAAGGTACCTCTTCTTTCCTAACTTCATCTCATTATTAGGTCTACTACTAAGATCTAGGGTTAAAAGAGTGAAAATAGAGGTTTAAAATCATGTTTAAAACACAAAAATCCCATTTGCTGAAAAACAGGGCTATGCGTATGCATGTCATGTGTTTGCGTATGCATACGTGTAATTTTGCCCAGGTCAAGCATACGCGTGAGTGTGCGTTTGGATTAAGACATGTATACATTACCCTTCCCGCGTACGCATACTCATCAGACAGAATTGAATGTTCGCGTACGAGGGGTTTCGCGTATGCAAAAATCCCAGGTTACGCATACGCGTGGGCGACGCATACGCGTGAGTGTACATTTTTGCCTGCGTATGGAATGTATGCATACGCATACAATGCAGTAGTACCAAAAAGCTGCTAAGTCCAGATTTTTCAGTTTACATACCAAACTTTGATTGAGCATAACTTCCTCATTTTAAAATATTTTTCCTCTGTTCTTTGAACGGCATAAACATCTTGGACAAAATTTTCTTTCTAAACAAGTTTGAAATAAATTGGAGGTATGGAGACTAAGTTATGCTCGACCAAAATTAGGTCAAAATCAATTTTCATAAAAATAACCAAGCCTCAATTTTCAAACATAGACCAATTCCAAATCCTTTTTAAACCAATCTAAGCTTACCAATTCAACATCAAACATTCTCATTCCATATAATTAACTACTTCATTATATCTACATCCAACCAATTTTCCATTTTCAACAAGTTCTAACCCAATAATTCCAATTTCACCATTGTCAATATAACTCATCAACATCCATATCCAATCCAATATCAAATTCAAATTCATCAATCATCATACACAATCCAATCAATATCATGAACAGTTCAGTTATTCATCAACAAGAGCACCAATACAAAATCTCCAAGGATATTACCCACATACATAATCATTTTTAATCAAACAACAACATCAACAGTTCAATCCCTATCTTAGGGTCACTAGCCTAAGTTTTCACATTACATTACATTTTAGATACAGAAAACCAAAACCATACATTGGCCAATTTTCTGCTCAACTCGGAACACCTCCAATTTCACTTTTTCTCAACTTTCAACGCCTCAACACCTCACCAATAGATTTTCCACCATATAGCTCCACCTCCAAGCTTTCCAAAACCTCAATCAAGCTCCAACATACATATATACACTACCTATTCCACAATATCACATTTAAACATAGCAACTTAACACCCATATACAATAAATCAAGAAATCCACAAGAGTTGAGAATTCTTACCATATCTAAGGATCAAAGAGGCAAGATTGAGCCTTCCCCTTAAGCTAATTGGATCCTATAACATCAAAAGCTCAAAATCTCAACACTTTTACCCAATAATTTCAAATTCAAGGGCTGGAAAATCAGAGAGGGATTCGTGGCTTATCTCTTGAATAAAGTTGTGAGTTTTGTAGAGCTCAATACCGCGGTCGCATGGCCCTAAACGGTGCGGCGATTGGAGATCCGAATCAAAATTTATGATCAAATGAAACCTTGATTGAATTTGGGGCAATGGTTTTCGAGCTCCCTTCCCTTCAGCGTGTGTTATGTCTAATTGGAGGAAGGGAAGGCTGTTGCCTCCATAAATGGTTCATTAGGTTGGTCTTTGGGCCCAATACGGGCCCGATTCGCCCAATTCGGCCCGTTCGATCCAATCTTGGGCCAAATTCTTTAAAATTAGAGTCAAAATTCTCGTTTTGATTTTCTCTATCACATTAAACCTTAAAATTTCATATTATAATTTTCTAGAATAAATTTTAATTTATGAGTTAATTATTTATTAATTAACTGGGTTTTACAGGCAGCGGCAGAACCGGCTTCTCCCTTCTCACGCATACACTTTTCTATCAGATTCTCTCTCTTTCTTTGTGAACTCTCTCTCTCTTTGCCACCCACAGACAAAGGTGACGCGATGAGGACGACGACGGTGATGCGGTGAGGACGACAACGGCGATGCGGTGAGCTTCCCTCCTTTTCTCCTCTGCTGCGTAGCTTCTTCCCCCTTGCTCGACAACAAAGGCAACGATGGCAAGATCGGGAATGGCAGCGACTGCATAGAACGGCGACAACGGCTAGGCAGGGTGCAGCGACAATGGCGGTGCGGCCCACCAGCTCTAGTGCATCTTCCTCTTCCACTGACACTCCCTCTCTATCTCGGATCTCCCTCTTCTCCATTCTCCTTTCATTCTTTCTTTCTTTCTTCCTTTCTTTCTTTCTTTCCTTTCTTTCTTTCTTTCTTTCCTTTGCCCGTGTGTGTATGCGCTATGAGGAAGAGAGTGGGGTGAGTAAGGGTATGTGTGGCGGTGAGTGAGAGGTGAGTGAGTGCATCGTTAGAAATTAGGGTTAGGGGTAGTTTAGGAATTTTACTAAGTTAGGGGTAATAGAGAAATTGAAAACCTATTTTAGTCCAATATTAATATTTTTAAAATACTATTTAATTTTGAATTTATAAATTATTTTCAAATAAATACTCTAATTCAATAATTAGAGATAATATAATTAATTTTCTTTATTCATAAAAATTAAAATATTAAATTACATAATCTTAATTACTTAAATCAATTCATATAAAATTCTTATTATTTTTGTAATTACTAAAATTTATAATTTAAATATGAAAATTATCTAATAATTATAAAATTAGATAAAATTTCTAATTTAATAATCAAAACTTAGTTTAATTAGCTTTAATAAAATAATTTCTAAAAGTAAAGTCTTTAATGAAAATTAAATTGAAATTGACTCATAATAATAATATTTTCCAAAAGTTCTGGATCTTACACTAAGCAAATCAGAACTAAATGAAATCTTGTAACAAACCTTAACAACAAAGCAAACTAAAATATGGGCCTAATAATTTCAAAAATTAAATTAAATTTGTGTCTTCCAATGGACTTGAAAAATACTATTGGGCCTCTTATTGTCCTAACTTAGCCCAATGGACCTTATGAATTGTCGCCATTTCAGCACCACTATTTTTGAGACAAACTCTTGGTCATCTTGATGTCTAAGATTGGTGTGGTATAATTCTTCTAGTATTCAAATTTTTGAACTGACAAGATTACCATTTTGTCTCTTAGCTCTAAAATGACGAAAATGCCCTCTTGATCATGTATCAAATTTTGTGGTTGTTATGATATTATCAATGGTTTGATTATTTTACTAAATTCCGATTAATTGGGCTAGCTAGCTATGAATATGTTATGTTTATGCTTTGGTTATAATAATATATGAATTGAGAATTGCTTGGTGTATGTTAGCTAGGGATTCTGATTTTGCTTATTGGTAGTATATTGGTCATTGAATTGATTTTTGATAAGCTAGGTTTGTACTTGTGAATTGTAAAGAGATCATAAATCGATTGTTAAACTAATTTCTTGAAATCTAAATTGTAAACTAACGCAGTAACTTTAAAAGTATAAAGATAATTTGTAAAAATTGAAAACTATATGGAGCTGAATTTTTGGGTGAACATAATAGTTGATTGAAGGAGAACTAAGATTTTGTGAATAATACTTTTTTTGAGTATTTTGGTGCCAATGTTGCTAAATTTTTAGTTAAGTTGGGTGATAATGTGTTTGGGTATTTGGAAATGAAAAATTGTTAGTCTTTTAGTTAAAATAATTTATGAATTGATGAGATTGAAGATGTATTGATGGATTACGTGGGAATTACGGATTATGAATGAATTGTTAATTATTGTGAATTGTGAATTTCTGATTGATTGAGAATCTTTTATTTGATAATTGTTGAGAAAAGGTAGATGACTTCTTGAGATTGAGGGAACCCGTAAGGGTGGCTAAGTCCTATTTTTAGGGGAGGTTATGTCTAAATTTTAATAAAAAAATAAGGATTTAATAAAAATATAAGGATTTAAATAAAATGAATTATGTGAACTAAGCCTTAGATGTTTGATTGATGAATTTGAAACTTGATATCTGAAAATGAATATTTTTAAGGGTTTGTTTGACGATGGTAATCGATTGTTCATAAAATTGAAACGTAAATATTCTTTTAAAAGTATTAAGGGTAGATTTAAAGTGCCTGAAAATGGTTTGTGTTAAGATTGTTAAAGTAAAGATTGTGAAATGGTTTGATGGCTAAGGTTTGAAGAAAAGAATGTTTAAGAAGGATAAAGAAGAGTTTAAAGAATGAAAAGAAGATTTGGTTTTAAATGAATATTTAAATGCGGGGAGTACCCACGAACTTAATGATCATGGATCTCGGGGAAACCTACGACTGATAATTGGTTAAATACAGGAAGTACCCACGAACTGAATGATCATTGGTCTCGGGGAAACCTACGAATTGTTATTTGTTTTATATGCAGGAAAAACCCACGAATTGATAGTCATTGATTACGGGAACAACCCACGAACTAAGGATTGCTGTTTTGTAATGTGTGGATCTCGGGGATAGCCTATGAACTGAGGATCTCTGTTTTGTTGTGTGTTGATCTCGGGGATGCCCACGAACTGAGGATTGTTGTTTCCCTTATGCGTATATTATGGCGCTGAGCTTTGCGTCGACTGCCGGTAGTCACGATGGAGTGATATTCTTAACCACTGGTGTACGAATTCCCACACTTTGTACAACTGAACCATCAAGTGCACTGGGTCGTCCAAGTAATACCTGAGCGAGTCAGGGTCGATCCCATGGGGATTGTGGCTTAAAGCAAGCTATGGTTATCTTGCAGGTCTTAGTCAGGCAGATAGAGGAGTTATTGGATTTGTTTAAATGCAGTTTGAGTGTTTAAAAGTGAATAAAGAAAAAGGGTAATCAGAACTCAGAAGTAATGTAAACTATGATAAGAAGGTGGTTAAGGCTTGGAGTTGCTTTGTCCTTCTGGATTAACTCTTGTCTTACCGTCTTCTTGAATTGTGAATGATTTCTTCAATGGCAGGCTGTATGTGATTGACGTTGGTTTTGAGCAGTCGCCAATACTCCTCCAGATCTAAACACCAGGGTTAGTGCGCATCCAGTCTGATTGAGGGTAAAGCTCTTACAGTCCATTCTCCTTAATGATCTTACTCAAAATACCACAGACAAGGTCGGATCTTCCGGATCAGAGAATGCTGCATCTTTGGGTTCTAGCCTCTACCATAGAGACCCTAATCTTTCAATACCTTGGCTGAACTGGTGTCTCGAGAAGTCCCCAACGAAGTCGTGGATTAGCCGTCTGAGAGATGTATAATCAAGCTGGCAGTTCTATGCTTTTCAGTCACATATTCAAACGAACCCAAGTAGACACGGGTGGTCGTCAGGCACGCGATCTTAGTACGAAGAACAGAGCAGATTGTCACTGATCATCCTATTCACCATGTTGAAGAACGAATACACATCTTAGAATTAAACCAAACACGAATTGAAGAGAAACAGTAATACTCTTATTAATTCATAGAACTCAGCAGGGCTCCTCCCCTCAACCTAGGAGGTTTAGAAACTCATACTGATAGGAAATACAATGGTAAAAACGAAATATGGCAGACCTCCCTCAATGAGAGGTGTAGAAGTTCTTTAAATACTAAGCTAATGGCTAAGGATTACATAATAAAGGGTAAAACAGTCTTTTAGTGCTAAAATCCACTTCTGGGTCCCACTTGGTGAGTGTTTAAGCCGAGCTTTGATGAGATCCACGTGCTATGTGGACTCTAGGGCATTAAACGCTGGCTAGGGGGTCCTCTTTGGGTGTTTGGACACCTGGTCTCCTCCTTTGGGCGCTGGACGCCTGGAATTGGGCAGGAGGCTGGCGTTGGACGCCAGTTTTTGGCCTTCTAATCTAAAGCAAAGTATAAACTATTATAAATTTCTGGAAAGCTCTGGATGTCAGCTTTCCATAGCCATTGAGAATGCTTCATTTGGACTTCTGTAGCTGCAGAAATGCTCTTTCGAGTGCAAGGAGGTCAGATCTGGGCAACATCTGTAGTGCTTTCTCTGCCTCTGAATCAGACTTGTACTCTAGCTCCTCAGTTTCAGCTAGAAAATACCTGAAATTACATAAAAACACACAAACTCAAAGCAAAATCCAAAAATGTGAATTTAACACTAAAACCTATAAAAACTTAATAAAAACTAAACAAAATATGCTAAAAACTATATGAAAATGATGCCAAAAAGCGTATAAAATATCCACTCATCGCAACACCAAACTTAAACTATTGCTTGTCCCCAAGCAACTAAAAACACAGTAGGATAAAAAGAAGAGTAAGATACAATAAATTTCTAAGTTTTCAATGAAGCTCAGTTTCAATTAGATGAGCAGGACTTAGTAGCTTTTTGCTTCTGAATAGTTTTGGCATCTCACTTTCCATTGAAACTCAGAAATGTTGGTCTCTTTAGGAACTTAGAATCTAGATGATATTATTGAATCTCCTAATTCAATTCTTTTTTATTCTTGAACACAGCTTTCAAAGTCTTAGCTGTGACCCTAAGCATTTTGTTTTTCGGTATTACCACTAGATACAAAAGTGCCACAGACACTTTAACTGGGTGAACCTCTTCAGATTGTGATTCAACTTTGCTAGAATCCCCAGATAGAGGTGTCCAGAGTTCTTAAGCACACTCTTCCTGCTTTGGACCATGACTTTAACTGCTCAGTCTCAAGCTTTTCAGTTGACACCTTCACACCACAAGCACATGGTTAGGGACAGCTTGGTTGAGCCGCTTAGGCCAGGATTTTATTCCTTGTAGGCCCTCCTAACCTCTGATGCTCAAAGCCTTGGATACTTTTATCCTTGTCTTTTGGTTTAAAGGGCTACTGGCTTTTTGCTCTTGCCTTTTGGTTTAAAGAGCTATTGGCTTTTTTTGCTTTTTATTTATTTTTTGCCATTATTTTTTTTTCGCATGCATATATTAATTTTTTTTCTTTTGCAACATGCTTCTTCTTTTTCTTTTTGCTACTTTTTCTTGCTTCAAGAAACAATTTATTTAGACTTTTCAGATTACCAATAATACTTTTCCTTTTTCATCATTCTTTCAAGAGCCAACATTCTAAAATTCCAACTTCAAATATGCACTGTTTATTCATACATTTAGAAAACAAAAGCAATGCCACAGCATCAAGATAATTAAACTATTCTTATTCTAAACTTTGAAATTTATGTATCTCTAAATTCTTTTCAATTAAAATTTTCTTTTAAGAAAGGTAAGAGACATATGGAATATTTTATAGCCTTAAGACATAAATGCAAATGATCATGCAACAAAAACAAGAGAATAGACAATAAAGCACAACAGAAAATAGAAAAATACAAAATAAAAGGAGATAAAGAGAACAAATCCACCTTTAATGGTGGCGGCTAGAACTCCTCCTTGAGGATCCAATGTGATGCTTGATCTCTTCAATGTCACCCCTTTGCCTTTGTTGTTCTTCCCTCATAGCCCTTTGATCTTCTCTAATGGATCTTTCGTCTTCCCTTATTTCATTGAGGATGGTGGAATGCTCTTAATGCTCCAACCTCAATTGCTCCATGCTAGAGCTCAATTCTCCCATGGAAGTGTGCCATTGAACCCAATAGCTTTGAGGAGGAAAATACATCCCTTGAGGCATCTCAAGGATCTCATGCTGAGGCAGCTGCACAGGCTCTTGTGCATGCTCTCTAGTTTGCTCCATTCTCTTCTTAGTGATGGGCTTGTCCTCTCCAATGGAGATATCTCCCTCTACGACAATTCTAACTGAATTTCATATATGACATATGAGTTGTGGGAATGCCAACCTTGCATTGGTAGAAGGCTTCTCAGCTATCTTGTACAATTCTTAAGGAATCACCTCATGTACTTCCACCTCACTTCCGATCATGATGCAATGAAACATGATAGCTCTGTTAATAGTCACTTTTGACCGGTTGCTAGTGGGGATGATAGAGCGTTGGATGAATTCCAAGCATCCTCTAGCTATGGGCTTGAGGTCAAACCTTCTTAGTTGAATGGGCTTGCCTTGGGAATTCCTTTTCCACTGTGCTCCCTCCACACAGATGCCAAGAGCACTTGATCAAGTCTCTAATCAAAGTTGACTCTTCTAATGTAAGGATGTGGGTCTCCTTGCATCAAGGCCAAGTTGTACGCCAACTTCACACTTTCTGGGCTGAAATCTAAGATTCTCCACTCAGACCATGGTGCTCCAATTCTTAGGATTTGGGTTCACACTAGTGTCATGGTTTTTAGTGACCCATGCATTAGCATAGAACTCTTGTACCATTAGGATCCCAACCTCTTGGATGGGATTGTTTAGGACTTCCCAACCTCTTCTCCAGATCTCTCTTCAGATTTTCGAATACTCATTCTTCTTGAGTCTGTAAGGGACCTCAGGGATCATTTTTTTCTCTGCCACTACTTCATAGAAGTGGTCTTGGTGGGCTTTCATGATGAATCTCTCCATCTCCCAAGATTCAGAGGTGGCGGCTACTGCCTTTCCTTTCCTCTTTCAAGAGGATTCTTGATGAGCGAATATTTTATACGCATTTTGGCATCACTTTCATATAGTTTTTAGTAGTTTTTATTTAGTTTTTAATAGGTTTTTATAGATTTTAGTGTTAAAATCATATTTTTGGATTCTACTATGAGTTTATGTGATTTTGGGAAATTTCAGGTATTTTCTGGGTGGAATTGAGGAGCTGGAGTAGAGTCTGATTTAGAGACAGGGGAAGCGCTGCAGATGTTGTCCAGATCTGTCCTGCCTACATTCGGAAGAACTTTTCTGGAGTTACAGAAGTCCAAATGGAGCACTCGCAATGGATATGGAAAGCTGACTTTCAGAGCTTTCCAGCAATATATAATAGTTCATACATTGCTTCAGATTAGAAAGCCCAAAACTGGTGTCCAACGCCAGCTTCCTGCCCCTTCCAGGCGTCCAGTGCCCAAAGAGCAGAGCCCAATGTCCAAAGGCCCAGAGAGGACCCTCTAGCTAGCATTCCACAGCCAAGGAGCCTCATAGCACGTAGATCTCATCAAAGCTTAGCCCAAAAACTCACTAAGTGGGCCCAAGAAGTGGATTTTAGCACTAAATAGACTGTTTCACCCTTACCCGTCATCTGTTTAGTATTTAAGGAATTAAATCTATGTAACTTACATCACCTATCTCATCATTCACGTTTTTCCATTGTCTTCTACATCAGTATGAGTTTCTAAACCTCCTAGGTTGAGGGGAGGAGCCCTGCTGAGTCCTATTAATTAATAAAAGTACTATTGCTTCTTTTTCGATCCGTGCGTGATTAATTCTAAGATGTTTATTCGTACTTTATCGTGGTGAATATGATTATCTAACCAATTAGCTCTATTCATCACATTAAGACGAACGTGCCTGACAAACACCCGCGTCTACTTAGATTCAGAACGCGTCTTTTGCTGGACAGTGACGAACAACAGCTTCAATATACATCTCTTAGATGGCTAATCCACGACTTCATTGGGGACTTCTCGAGACATCACTTCAGCCAATTTCTGGGGAGATTAGGGTCTCTGTGGTAGAGGCTAGAACCCAAATACGGCATTCTCTTATCCGAAAGATCCGACCTTGTCTGTGGCATTTTGAGTAGGATCATAAAGGAGAATGGACTGTACGCGCTTCACCCTCAAGTAGAGATGGATCCACACTAAACCTGGGATTCAGATCAGAAGGAGTATTGGCAGCTACTCAAACTAGTGTCAGTCACATACAGCCAGCCATTAAAGAAATCACTCACAAGCAAAGAAGACAGTAGTACCAGGGATACTTCAGAAGACAAAGAAACTCCAACTCTCAACCCTATTCCCATTATTGCATCCAAGCCTTTATGACATATAAAGTATTCAAAGTTTATCCAATATAAACCTTCTGATTCTGCTTGACTAAGACCTGCAAGACAAAACATAAGCTTGCTTCAAGCCACAATCCTCGTGGGATCGACCCTAACTCGCTCAGGTATTACTTGGACGACCCAGTGCACTTGCTGGTACTGCCTGCCGTACGAAAAGGTGTGGGGGTTTTGCGTACCCACGCACCAAGTTTTTGGCACCATTGCCAGGTATGGTTGAGTTTGGACAAACTGCCAGATTGTCTTGCTCCCTAGATCAGGTAATTTTTATTTTTTTTGAGTCTATTAATTTTTGTTTTCTTCTTCAAAATTTTCGAAAAAATTTTTAAAACCTTTTTCAAAAATATTATTTTTCTTTTCTTTGTTCAATTTTTGTTCTTGGTATTGAGTCTTCCATGTTCTTGTTTCCTGTTTCTCAATTCCCAAAATTTTAAGACTTCTTCCTACTCTTTTTTAAAATATTTGTCTTTTCTCTATTTGAGTCTTTATTTGTGCTCTGAGTTTGAGTCTTTGAGTCTTTTATTTTTTTATTTTTTTCTATGATTTTTGAAAATCATAAAAACCTTTTCAAAAATATTTTTTATTTTCTTTGTTTAATTTTTGTTCTTTGTTTGAGTCTTATGTTCTTGTTCTTGTTGAATTTTTCGTGTCCTTGTTCCTTCTAAAAATTTTCAAAAATATTTTTCTTTATTTAAATCTTGTTTCAATTTTTATGTTTGGTGTTTTCTTGTTAATTTTTTCTTTTATTTTCAAAAATTTTGCCTTGGTTTTCTAAAAAATTTTAAGTTTGGTGTTCTTGTTGCGTTCTTGTGTTCTTTGAGTCTTTTAATTTTTGTTCTTTGTGTTCTTGTGAGTCTTCAAAGTGTTCTTGAGTCTTGTACGTGCCTTGATCTTAAAATTTTGAAGTTTGGTGTCCCTTAGTGTTTTCCTCCAAAAATTTTCGAAAAACAAGGGTGTTAGATCTAAAAATTTTAAGTCTTGTATCATTTTTGTGTTTTTCTCTTTCATCATAAATTCAAAAATAAGAAAAATATCTTTTCTAACTACCTTTAAACATAATTTTCGAATTTTTTTAATAAAATTCAGATTTCAACTTTTAAATTTTTATCTTATCATAACTTAGTTGTCAAGTTTTCAAAAATCAAATTTTTTCAAAAATAAAAATCATATCTTTTTCAAAAAATCTAATATTTTTCAAAATCATATCATATCTTTTACAAAATTCAAAAATTTTATCTCATCTTTTTCAAATTTCAAATTTTTAAATCAAATATTTTTCAAAATCAATTTTCTAATCTTATCTTTTTTGTTTCTTATCTTATCTTTTCAAATTTATAATTTTTAAATTATACCTTTCTCAAAACTTTTTAAAATTTTATATTATCTTTTTCTAATTTTAAATTTCAATTTTAAATCTTTTCTTATCTTATCTTCTATTTTATTTTTAAAATCTTTTCTTAATTAATATCTTATCTTCTCTCTCATCTTTTTCAAAACCTCATAACTAATTTTTCCTCTCAAATTTTCGAAAACTATCTCTCTCTTTCTCTCTCTTCTTTTTCAAAACCACCTAACTAACTCTTCTCTCTTTAATTTTCAAAAATATCTCTTCTTCTACTCTCTCTTCTTTTTCAAAACTACCTAACCAACTCTCATCTCTCTTAATTTTCGAAAATTTCTTCTTCTCTTCCCTCCTCTATTTTCGAAAATTTAACAATTAAAATTCAAATCTTTTTAAATTAATTAATTTAATTTTCGAAAAAATAATAATAAATAAAATAAAAACGAAAATATTTTAATTCTTAGTCACCTCTTCTACTTCTCTTTCTTCTTCTACTCTTTCTGTCTTCTTCCTTCTTCATCTTCTACCTTTCTTAATCATGAACCAAAGTGGGAATAAAGAGTTCAAGAGAACCCTGGGATCTTATACAACTTCCACTGCTGACTTCTATGGAAGAAGTATCAATATTCCTCAAATCAGAGTTAGTAACTTTGAATTAAACCCCCAACTGGTTACTCTGCTATAGCAGAACTGCTAGTAATCTGGGCTTCCTCAAGAAGAACCTACAGAATTCCTTACAGATTTCTTAAGGATTGCTGACACAGTACACAGTGAGGGAGTAGACTAAGAGGTCTACAGGTTATTGCTCTTTCCTTTTGCTTTAAAGGATCAAGCAAAAAGGTGGTTGGATAACCAGCCTAAAGCTAGTTTAAAAACTTGGAAACAGTTAGTGGACAAGTTTTTAAACCAGTACTTTCCCCCATGAAAGATGAACCAGCTGAGACTGGACATCTAAGGCTTCAAACAAGGAGATAGTGAATCTCTTTATGATGCCTGTGAGAGGTATAAGAGGATGCTAAGAAAATGTCTCACTTAAATGTTTTCAGAATGGGTACAGTTAGACATGTTCTACAACAGGATTTCAGACATGGACAGAATGTCTTTGGACCACTCTGTTGGTGGTTCTATACACATAAGAAAGACCATAGGAGAGGCTCAAGAGCTTATTGAGACAGTTGCCACTAATCAGCATTTGTACTCATCTCCTGAGACCTCTATAAAAGAAGAGGTTAAGGTAGTAGTTATTGAATCTAACCCTCCAGAACGGGATGGCCCTTTGACTCTGCAACTGCACGCTCTTGCCCAGTAAATGCTAAAACTACAAGAGGCTCTGAGAGAAACTCAGGCTTCTAACAGAAATGTTAAAGTCCAGTTGAGTCAAACAAGGCAATAGTTATCTAAGCAGATAACAGATGAGTGCCAGGCTATCAAACTGAAGAGTGGGAAAACTTTTAAAACCCAACCTCAGTATAATTAAAATGAAAAGTCCATAGATGATAACCAGGTCTCTGCACAAGAAGACTCTGGGCGTTTAAATAGCCAGAAAGGTATCCCTCTTGGCATTGCACACCACGAAAGGGCAGAGATTGGGCGTCCAAATGCCCAAGGGGATAGTAGCAGGGGCGTTGAACGCCCAAGCAAGGGAGGCCAGTCACATAATGATAATAGCCCTCCTAAGCAAGCTAGTAACCCTCCTTCCAATACACAAGGTACTCGGCCTTTATCAACTAAGATGATGAGTACAAGACCAAGTTACCATACCCTCAACGACTCCAGAAAGCAGAAAAAGGATAGGCAATTTTCCAAATTCTCAGAAGCTTTTAAGAAGTTGGAGATCAAAATCCCCTTTGCAGAGGCTCTTGAACAAATGCCTTCATACGCTAAGTTCATGAAGGAAATACTGAACAACAAGAGGGATTTGAGGGAAGTAGAGACAGTAGTTCTCACAGAAGTGAATCCAAGAGATGAGTGTCTAGCCCTCATTAGTACCGAGGAGGCCGAACCTCAGGAGCATGCTACTGAGGTACTTAAGGGAATCACATACCAGAAGGATCCTGAGAACGCCAGTGAAAGCACACCCCTTGAGTGCTTAAAGCCCACTCAAGATCCCTCTATCTCAGAACCAAACGAAACCATAAAGACCATTGAGGTTCCTTTGAATGCACTTCTATAGTGTATGAGTTCTGATGAGAATTCATCCTCAAGTGAGGATGCAGACACTAGGGGAGAGCAAGTTGCTCGATACCTAGGAGCTCTTATGAGGCTGAATGCTAAGCTATGTGGTACAAGGCCTCTGGAGGAAGAACCTCCACTGCTTACCAAAAAACTCCATGCTTTGGTTCAGCAAGAGCTACCTCAGAAGCTTCTAGATCCTGGACGCTTTCTGATTCCTTAGACCATAGGCACTATGACCTTCGAGAAGGCTCTGTGTGACCTAGGGTCAAGTATAGTAATGGAGAAGCTAGGAATCCAAGAGGTTACCTTGCATAAGGACTGGATGATATTCAAGGTTCTTGAACCTCCATTACCCGCTGACAAGGGAGGCACTTGCATAAAGAATTCAGCATCCAAGCCTCCTCCATTGGATGGAACTCATTCAATCCATCCTAAGACCAAACATAAGTTTGGTGTTGGATGTACACCATCCACCAAGGAGAAAGGCCCCAAAAGAAAGATACCTAGGGGCTGGAAAAGTAAAAATAACCCTACTGAGCGCTTTTCACCATGGAAGATGGTGGTATTCACTTATCCCATCATGGTCTTCACCATGGAAGAGGGAAGTGACAAAAAGGGACACCAGCATACTGCTGTAAGCCCAACCCTGCCTCAGGCCGTGAACAAGATCCTGTCTCTTGAGCGTATTATACTATTCCATGAGAGCACAGGAAGGAAGCTCCTAATAAGGAGTGAGAATTATTCCTCTATGACTATCTTCCACTTACAACGAAAATTCATTTGTGAATTCTAAACCACACAAAAGTCTTCTCATCAGTTCACCCTTCTACATGCTGTTTTCCACTTTTGCTTAGCCAATCTTGCCAAAATGACTTGAAATCATCTCACAAAAATATATCACGGCGTCAAATGGCATAAAAGTGGAATTAAAATCACTAATTTAGGCACAAAAATGCATGTTTTCACATTTTTGTCCAAATTAGGGAGAAATCACAAAAGTATGCTATTTGGGTGCTTAAGTGTGAGTTTAGGTGATGAAATCCATCTAAATTAAGCTAAAATATATCGTCAAATATGGACTCATCAATTCTTCTATGCTTAAACAATAGCATGTCCTCATGCTAAACCAACAAGAAAAATAATCAAATGGGGTAACAAACTTATTGAATGCAACTATCTATATGCATGCAAGGTATGTATATACTATCTATACCTATATATCTATCTATAGTATCTATATGAAGTTGGTGAAGACAAACAATCAAATTTTCAAGCAAGAGTATAGACATTTAGGGCTAAGCAAGGAAATAACCCAATGCAAGCAAAAATCTAGAGAATTGATTTAACTCATAAAAAAGAAGCAACTTGTAAAAATGCATGATAAGAGATGTGGAAACACAGAGTTGAGTGATCAAACCCTCATTAAGTGTGTGTACACTCTAATCACTCAGTGTCCAGGGTTAATTCACTCAAATCTCTTCCTAATCATGCTTTCAAGGAATTGCTTTTAATCTAACAATCAACAAACAAGTGATGTATGTATGCAATTATCATGAGAATTTATTAAGGTTGTAATGGGGTTAGGGTCAAGGTAGGATATATATGGCTAAGTGGACTAATTCAATTGAATCCTTGATTAGTTTAAGTATCCAACTCAACCTTTATCAATCCAAATCACAAAATATGTAACCTAACTTCCCATTCTTACCTTTTACACATATTCATGTATTCTCTTTCATTTGTATCACATATGCATTTATTATTTGTTTCCTTTCTCTTTGGGATAACTTTTGTCCCCTTTTTGATTGATTTTTTTTTGGTAAAGATAAATGCATATGGTTCAATAGCTCATACATGAATACCCCCATTTTCCAAATTTTCAATGAAATACCCAAAATAACATTTTCATTCACCACCAATGTTTTCCAAAATTTTTCCCCACACTTAAATGACACACACTCCTCAATCTAAGCTAATCAAGGATGCTATAAGGTCCCATCTATTGGGGAGGGAAATGAAGCATGCCTTATAAGGGTGTGGATACCTCCCTCTAGCATGATGCATTTTGACGAGTGAGTGTGGGGGCTTCGGCTATCATCCCTATCGTCAAAGGCAGAACCGTGAGGCCTTGTGTGCCAAAGCGGACAATATCGTGCTAGCGGGTGGTTTGGGTTGTTACAGATGGTATCAGAGCCGGAGCCCGGATCGATGTGCCAGCGAGGGCGCTGGGCTCCCATAGGGGGTCGATTGTAAGGCCCCACATTGGTTGGGAAAGGGAACGAAGCATGCCTTATAAGGGTGTGGATACCTCTCCCTAGCATGACGCATTTTGACGAGTGAGTGTGGGGGGCTTCGGCTATCATCCATATCGTCAAAGGCAAAACTGTGAGGCCTTGTGTGCCAAAGCGGACAATATCGTGCTAGCGGGTGGTCTGGGCTGTTATATATGCAATCCAAGGTAAATTTATGGTTTTCCGCTTAAGCTTGTAATGTGGTAATATTACAAACAATAGGGACAAATAAGGCTCAAAAGGGTTAACAATGGTAGATGCAAAAGGTAAGCCATATGGGTAAAGTGAGCTTTTATCAAAGACAGCCTCAATCATGCTCAATACAATTCAAAGCATCAATTATTGGAAATAAAGAATCAAGAAATATCAAGAATACAATAATAAAAGAGATATAACACACAATGAACAAAATTAGTGGTTGAAATGTGTAACCACTCCTTATAGCTCAAAAACTCACAAGGTATTTTGTTCTTTACTCTTATATGTTCCAAAATAATTCATTCAAGCAAGTTTAAAAACAAATTTCCAAATCAATTCAATAGAACGCCCTAAAAATAAAATTCTTGAAAATTTCTATTGTTTTTCACTAAAATTATTCCCTATATATGTATGTATGTATGTTGTGATGGATGCAATTTTTTAAAAATTTCCTAGTTCTATTCCTAATTTTCAACATCACAAAAACTAACATGAACAATTAGGATAAAATTAAACTAGGTACTATACTATTCACATCATCCAATCACAACTTCCATCTATAAACTATATACTAGGAAAAGATGCAAAATGCAATAACTATGGATGAGCTAAGATGTATATATATATATTAGAAAAAGTGCAATGCAACAGTTAAAAAAACTCCAAATATATACAAGAACATAATAAAAGAAAACAAAATAAAGTACAAAGTGTTCGGAAAAGAAAGTTTATACCCCAAAATAACGAATCCTCCCACACTTAAGCGTTGCACGGTCCTCCGTGCACGAACATGATCCGGGGAGAATGTCTCTAGGTTCCTCCACCTTTGGTTGGCGGATGCGGGGGCTTGGGTTGTGTGGAAATCACCAAGTCTAATGTATGCTCGGCATCTCCATTGTCGGTGTCTTCCTCCTCTCCCGGCTCCTTGCTTTATGTCTCATCCTAAAAAAGAATGAATAAACTATAATTATGAATCATAGAGCAAGTAACACAAAAAGGTAAAGGGAAGAGTAAATAAGCATATAATTGAGGAAGTTTGCATAGTGGTGTGGAATACACACAACGGCCGGCTAACGTGGCATCCACACAATCAAAAGTAATAATGAGTTCCTCAATTAAATTGCTTAAGATGCAAGTAAGAGATAAGTGTCATTCAAGCACATGCAAACTTAGGCAACTACAACAAGAGCGAATTGAATGTAGGAATTATTGGATATTGGAGTTGTGCAAGTGAAAGAGCCAAATTGATATAAAATAGCACGACAAACAATAACCAATGCGATGATATAAAGAAAATTACTTATTCATCCTTAGGAATAAGGCAATAATCGCATGGGAAGGTGCTTGCTACAAAAAAGTGACAAGTCTTGATAAGAATCAAGTCAAGTCAACTCAAACAAATGCAAAGCATTAACAAGGAGCAAATACCTTATGATGTGATTATATTGACTTAAAAACCATGATGAACAAGTAATCCAATTCAATTCACTATATCCAATATGTACTTGTTAAAAATTTCACCAAAAAGAAGTCAAATGTCACTTTTCATATCAATTTGGTGATAGCAACTCAAAGCATTAAATAAGTATATTGTTGAAATTTCAATCAAAAATAACATCATAATCATTCAAAAGTGCACAATTCTTAATTACAATGCCAAACAAGGATATAGTCTAACCCATATGGTCATGACAACATATGAATTAAACAAAAAGTTCATTCAGGCATTATGTCTAGCATGTGGAGTGCATTGCACATATTCATCAAATTCAAGCAAAAATTCAAGCATCAACAACTCATAATTGAAAAATTGAAAACTTGTAATGCAACAAACAAACAAAGCATTAAGCATAACTTAAGCTAAATAACCAAAGTTAAATAAAGAAAACATAAATTAAGCAAGCAAATAAACATAACAAAGAAGATTAAAACAAGAAAATTGAGAAGATGAAGAATAGAAAAGAAAGGGATAGGTAACAGGGGCACTTGTGTTAGCCACTGCGAGGTCACAGAGACGGAGCTTCGCCGGAGAATAGAAGAGAGAAGAAAAAGAAAGAAGGAGGAAGAAATAAAAGAAAAAAGAGAAGAAAAAGAAAAGAGAAGAAGGAGAGAGAGATAAATGTGGTGGTGGTGGTGGTGGTTCCGGCGACGGCGGTGGTTCAGCGATAGTGGTGGTCGCCGAAAGGATGGGACGGTGAGATGGGTAAGGGTGGTAAAAGAAGAAGAAGAAAGAAGAAAGGGGATGCGGGTGGCGCAACAGGGCACCCTTTCTCATTAACACACACCAACAAAAACTGGGGGCGCTCAGACGCACAGGACGTGCCAGCGCTACTGGCAAAGGGGGTCTCAAGACGTGTGCGAGCACACATGGCTGTGTGCTCGCACGGAACACCCCTTTTTTTTGTGCAAAATGATCATGTGTGGGTACGCACAAGGAAGTGTGCGCACGCTGATGAGCGGATAATTTATACGCTTTTTGGCATTGTTTTTAGTATATTTTTAGTAGAATCTAGTTACTTTTAGGGATGTTTTCATTAGTTTTTATGTTAAATTCAAATTTCTAGACTTTACTATGAGTTTGTATGTTTTTCTGTGATTTCAGGTATTTTCTGGCTGAAATTGAGGGACTTGAGCAAAAATCAGATTCAGAGGGTGAAGAAAGACTGCTGATGCTGTTGGACTCTGACCTCCCTGCACTCAAAATGGATTTTCTGGAGCTACATAACTTAAAATGGCGCTCTTCCAATTGCGTTGAAAAGTAGACATTCAGGGCTTTCCAGAAATATATAATAGTCCATACTTTGCCCACGTTTAGATGACGCAAACTGGCGTTCAACGCCAGCTCTCTGCCCAATTCTGGCGTCCAGCGCCAGAAACAAGTTGCAAAGTGGAGTTCAACGCCCAAACTGGCACAAAAGCTGGCGTTCAACTCCAAGAATGACCTCTCCACGTGTAGACTTCAAGCTCAGCCCAAGCACACACCAAGTGGGCCCCGGAAGTGGATTTATGCATCAATTACTTACTTCTGTAAACCCTAGTAGCTAGTTTATTATAAATAGGATTTTTTACTATTGTATTAGACATCTTTGGATTATCTTTTGATCTATTGATCACGTTTGGGGGCTGGCCATTCGGCCATGCCTGGACCTTCATTACTTATGTATTTTCAACGGTAGAGTTTCTGCACTCCATAGATTAAGGTGTGGAGCTCTGCTGTTCCTCAAAGATTAATGCAAAGTACTACTGTTTTCTATTCAATTCATCTTATTTTGCTTCTAAGATATTCATTCGCACTTCAACCTGAATGTGATGAACGTGACAATCATCATCATTCCCTATGAACGCGTGCCTGACAACCACTTCCGTTCTACATTAGATTGAATGAGTATCTCTTAGATCTCTTAATCAGAATCTTCGTGGTATAAGCTAGATTGATGGCGGCATTCATGAGAGTCCAGAAAGTCTAAACCTTGTCCGTGGTATTCCGAGTAGGACTCTGGGATTGAATGACTGTGACAAACTCCAAACTCGCGAGTGCTGGGCGTAGTGACAGACGCAAAAGGATAGTAAATTCTATTCCAGTATGATCGAGAACCTCCAAGATGATTAGCCATGCAGTGACAGCGCATCGGACCATTTTCACAGAGAGGAATAGGATGCAACCAACGACAAGGGTGATGCCTCCAGACGATTAGCCGTGCTGTGACAGAGTATTTGGACCATTTTCCCGAGAGGATTGAAAGTAGCCATTGGCACCGGTGACTTCCTTACATAAAGCCAGTCATAGAGAGGAGTAAGGCGGATTGGATGAAGACAGTAGGAAAGCAGAGGTTCAGAGGAATGAATGCATCTCCATACGCTTATCTGAAATTCTCACCAATGATTTACATAAGTATTTCTATCCTTATTTTAGTATTAATTTCGAAAACTCTATAACTATTTTATATCCGCCTGATTGAGATTTACAAGGTGACCATAGCTTGCTTCATACCAACAATCTCCGTGGGATCGACCCTTACTCACGTAAGGTTTATTACTTGGACGACCCAGTGTACTTGCTGGTTAGTTATGCGAAGTTGTGAAGATATGTTTAGACCATGGTTCTGTGCATCCGTTTTTGGTGCCATCCCCAGGGAATCAATTTCGAACAATAATTCACAACCTGAGTAACAATTTCGCATACCACACGTACAGAATGAAAGTGTAGTGGGGTGCGTGTGCATAGAGGGTGCGAACGCTGCGAACAGAGTGTGTTACAATGGGTGTGCGGATGCACATTGCTGTGTGCATGCACAGAAAGTGAAAAACAGGGGAGGTGTGCGTACGCACAAGGTTGTGTGCACGCACAGAACTCTGTTTCTACAACATTTTTAAAGTCTCTAAGGCACCAACCATGATATCATTCAAAGTTTTTCAAGCCCAAAATATATCATTCATCAAAAACACATGATCAAACATAAAATTCAACTAATTTAAACCTATAATGCAATCAAATTATGCTAATCAAAGAGACAAAATTCAATAAACAAAAACTACAAGAAAGAAGAATTGAAAGGATATTACCATGGTGGGGTGTCTCCCACCTAGCACTTTGGTTTTAAGTCCTCACGTTGGACTTTTGGTTGGGGCTCACATTAAGGAGGCTTGTGCTTCCATCCATCCTTGAGTTGCCAACCATGCTTGCTCTTCAAAAGTCCGTCAGGATCCCACACAAAGTACATCAAGCTCTCAAGCAACCCCAAGCAAACTTTGGTTTCTCTATTATCCTCTTGTTGACAATCATTTGTACCCTTGGATGAACAACCTTCCCAAGCACATTTGAAACATCCACTTGAATGTTGGACCCCTCCAATTTGGACCATGCACCATGTATGCCTTGAATTCCTTTGACAACCAACACTCAATCTTTCACCATGCAACACTCCAAGAAGCATCTTTAGTTAATAATCTATTTCTAAGAGAGCAAATTGATGCGAGTCTATGAAGCTCATGGAGGAAATTGTAACCCATTCAAAGTGCCCTTGAATTGGAGTCATTCTCTTGGGCTCTTGCATGAATGCTTCCACTTCTTAGGTGATCACCTCTTCCTCACCACTCTTTTCTAGTTCTTCCCTTTCTCTCTTAAATTCAAGAGTTGAAGGTTCCTCAAGATCATTGAGGGGGTTGACCAAGGTGGACAAAAAATCATTGGTGATGCAATTTATTTCTTGATCAAACTCCCTCAACTCTCCATTTACCTCTTCCGGTTCACTAGTTCTACTTTCCTCCTCTTCTTGCAATTCTAGTCCTAGCTCTTCTTCTTTCCCTCGAGGCTCCATATTTTCCTCTTTTCTATACTCCTTCGTTTCTCTTCCACATTCCTCCAGGGAAATGTCTTGATTGCTTGAGTGAAGTGAGGCTAAGGGGTTCACTGCTTCGGCTATGGTAGCCATGAACTCCCCTTGTGTCCTTCGGAACCCTTCTTGCTCTTGGAAGAATGCTTGAAGGTCTTGTTCTTCTTGGGGTAAAGGTTGTAAAACTTCATATTGAGGTGGAAAAAGAGATTCAAAGGTCAGGAGAAAGGTTGTGTAGTTGGAATGTGTGTCATGTGGGTGGGGATATTGAGGTCGTGTATAAGGGTGTGGTGGATCAAATGGTTGGTAACAAGGTGTATAGACATTTTGATTCCATGGAGGTGTATGATAAGGTACTTGAAGAGTTGGTGGTTGGAGGTTATGTATGGGGTATCCTTCATATCCTTGGGTTTGATATTCATATAGGAGAGGGCTTGGGGAAGGGTGTGGCTCGTTGTAATATGCGGAAGATTCCTCCTCCCTCCATCACTTCTCCCACTCCTTGATACAATCCCAATTTGAAGTCATTATACCCTACAAAACATTCACAACCAAGCTCCAAGTAACAGGGGTGATAGCTCATAGAGAAAATAGAAAATAAAAACTAAAGACATCAAGTATCAAAAGAAACGAAATTCTAATTAATAGCAAAAACAAGCAAACAACCCAAAAAGTATCTATTCACACTATGGACATATTTATAACATCCAAAAGATAGCACTCAATTGCATTCCCCGGCAACGGCGCCAAAAACTTGATGGAGAGGATCACGATGGTTCGGAAAATTAGCAAAATAATGTCTTCGTCGGTAGTATAGTCCAAACCAACAAATAATCCTCTCAATCAAAGTTTAATTTTCAAATCAATAATTAACCAAGATCAAGAGTAATTCAACCTCGGGTCGTTCTTCCTAGTATGCAATTGGAAGTGTCACGCTTTTGGTTGTGAGGAAAAGGGGTTTTGAAATCAAGAAACGAAAGATTAAAAGAACTAAAGAAATGAAAGAACTAAGCAATGATCTAAATTGGGAATTAATGCAAATAAAAAGGAAGTGGGATCAAAACTAGTGAAAATGCAATGATATGTAAAAGAGAGCCTTGACTTGGGAATGAGGATCCAAGGAATTCTATCATCGCCATAACCACAACTATGATAATTATGATGAGTCAGTCTTGCCTAGTTAACCCCTAACATTGAGGAGTAAGTCAAGCAAGCATAATTGACCTTAATCCATAAGTCCGAGCTAACTTACCAAACTAGTTGATAAAAAGCTAGCTTCAATGGAAATAAGAATCAACTAACTACCCAAGAATTACCACTAAATGTCAGACATTATGACTCTAGTATCCTAGCAGCTCAAATCCCAAGCCAAGGTGTGAAATCTACTCAAAACTCATAATTGGCATTTTCACAAACACCTTGTGTGCATAAAACCAAAACATGGAAAATTGTAAGGAAAATAGAAAGCTATAACCAACCATGCACAAAATCAACAATAAACATCCAAACAAACATAAGGAAAGAATGAAAAATTAAATTCATCAATCAAAACTTCAAGAAACTCAAAATTGCAATTATAAACAAGTAACTTGAACCAAGGCAAATGAAAGTAAATGTGCCATAATTAAAGAGGAAATTGAGAGTACTTACAATAAAGATGAGCAAAATCAAAGATCAAAGCTTCTATAAAATGCTACAATTGAGATTGATAAACCCTAATTGGAACCCTAAGAGAGCATTTCCTACTCTACTGCTACTACTCCTAATGCATTTTCTATCGAATCTAACCTAATGAAAGCTTATTCTTTCATATGTGTTGATTCTCCCTTTTTATAGCACTTCAACTCAGCATTTCAGCCTTCCAAAATGGGCCAAAAGCCCCCAAAATATGCACAACACGTGTTTCATTAATGCAACCACGTGTAGGGACCTGTACGGATGCACAGATATGTGCATCCGCACACTTGGCTAAATGATGCCCTGGGCGTACGCACAGGTACTTGTGCACACGCACACATAGAAATTCCTTCTTGTGCGTACGCACGTTGGCTTGTGCGCACCCACACTTGTCTGTGTGTGCTTTTCCTTATTTTCTTCAAGTGTTCTCCCTTCTACATGCTGTCTTCCACTTTTTCTTATCCAATCTTGCCAAAATGACCTGAAATCACCTCACAAAAATATATCACGGCATCGAATGGCATAAAAGTGGAATTAAAATCACTAATTTAGGCACAAAAATGCATGTTTTCACACTTTTGTCCAAATTAGGGAGAAATCACAAAAGTTTTCTATTTGGGTGCTTAAGTTTGAGTTTAGGTGATGAAATCCATCCAAATCAAGCTAAAATATATCGTCAAATATGGACTCATCATGTCTCCTGCGCGTGCGCGTCCCTTTGCATTTTTGTCCATCGACGTATACGCGTAACATATGCGTGCGCGTCGATACTATCTTCAGCCTCAGCTATGCTTGCGCGTATCATGCATGTGTGCGCGCCATTTGCGCGTGCGCGTCCTTTGCGCGTGCGCGTGGATGGCAAGTTATCAATTCCCAGCTTTCGCGCTATCCATGCGTTTGTGTGCTTCTTCCCAGATGCCCCATCCACGCGTGTGCGTCATGTACGCGTGTGCATTGGTGGCAAATATTCAATCCCAAATTTGAAATTATCGCAGGTGCTCGTTCAAAGTGAACGTAGCGCTCTCTTGTAAATGAGCGCTGATCACACCCACGCGTACGCGTGCATGCACGCGTATGCGTGGGTCTTCCAAAATTCTTGCCCTACGCGTAAGCGTTTTGTACCCGTGCGCATCGTTGGAGAGCGTAGCGTTCCTCAATTGAGCGCAGCATTTTTCTGCACTGCTTACTTATCTGGTTTTTCTTTTCAGTTTTTCACCTGCCATCAATCAAACATGCAATCAATGTCTCACCAAAATCATAAGGTTTTGCATCATTCATAATAATCACCTAATTCTTGCGTAAATCTCATGATTTTGTATAAAATTAACAATGTTTGATTGAATCAAGATAAACATGAAATTCCACTCTAATCACTTGCTTATTGTGCAAGAAAGTGCATGAAACCTAATGAAAACAGGTAAAAATGGCTAGTAAAACATGCACAAAATGACATGTCATCAGGTTTATGAGGAAGAGTGAAAGTAAGAGAGAGAAGAAGGTGGGGGTAGGTGGAGATTCTATGCGACCCACTGATCCTAACGTGCTAGGGAATTCGAGTTTCCTGCCTCCATGTGGGCGTTGAACGCCCAACTCCTGCTCCTGGCTGGCGTTCAACGCCAGTTATGTCCTCCTTTTGGGGCATTGAACGCCCATTGGGGGCCTCCTTCCTGGCATTCAATGCCGGGTCTGTGCCTCTGTTGGGGCGTTGAACGCTCAGTCTCTGCCCCCTGGATAGCGTTCAACGACACCTTCATGCTCCCTGGCTGGCGTTCAATGCCAGCAATGCTGCTCCTCATGGGCGTTGAACGCCTACTCTGTCCCTCTTCTTTGGCATTCAACGCCAGCAAGGTACCTGCTCCAAGGTGTTCTGTTTCCAGCTCTGACTGTTTTTGTTTCTACTCTAACTACTGCACATGATCACAAACTTAAAGAAAATATGAAAATTAAACTGATATAACTTAAAGAAACTTAATGAAAAACAAAAATAACTTGAATAATGGTTGGATTGCCTCCCAACAAGTACTTTTTTAACGTCACTAGCTTGACAGTTAGCTCCTTAAGGAGATAGATAGGGGCGAAATTTCAAAATTTCGCCCCTTTACAGTGAACTTCTTGCCTATGCTCTCATGGATACGTTTCACATGTTCTAGAGACAGGATCCTATTCTCAGTGTGTGGGATGACTAGATTGTTAGTGAAGATAACTCTCATGCCAGGTGAGAGACCTTCAGTGGGGATTTTTTTTTCCCTCCAGCACTTGGGCACTTTCTTACTGTCATTCCTCTCAGAGCTTGATGATGGTTGCCCCACACCAAACTTAGAATTGGTGTCTGGGAGATCTGTTAGGCTCTATACTAAGAGTAGTCGTTGAAGCACTTCATTTTTTGTTAATGGTGCTTCCTTCAACTGAGGTAGAATGAGGTTTATGAACCTTGAATACAAGAAAGTCCTCATCTAATTGCAGGACTAGTTCTCCTCTGTCTACATCAATCACAGCCTTGGTTGTAGCTAGGAAAGGTCTTCCATGGATGATGGATTCATCCTCTTCCTCCCTAGTATCAAGGATTACGAAATTAGCAGGGATGTAAAGGTCTTCAACCTTCACCAAGACATCCTCTACTAGTCCATAAGCCTTTTTCATGGACTTGTCTGCCATCTTTAGTGAGATTCTTGCAGCTTGTACCTGATGCCAGGGCATCTTGGCCAGTTTCACTGACCTTTTCTTTACTGTTTTTAGGTTAGTTTCATGCATTTCCTTAGGAAATAAGCTACTTTTGGGTAGATATTCACTTACACCTTGATTTAAGCATACATTGTGCATTTTACATTATTTTATGAGGATTTTGCATAAGTTTAGTGAAAAATTGTATGTTGCATTGCCCATGACTTGGACTAGAACTTTGATGCACTTTATTGTTTGATTTCAGGACCAAAGGAAGCAAGGAAAGGGAGGTAACTTGCAAGGATAATGAGAAAAGTGATTGCCAATAATACTCTCAAAGCCATCATTGCCCACGTTAAGAGTCACGTTAACTAAGTTAACGTGAACTCTAACGTGGAGAAGGGAAGTTGAGCCAACGTTAGTGACACTTAACATTGTCACTAACGTTGGCAAACACTCATGAGTGGCCACGTTAGAGCCCACGTTAACCTAGTTAACGTGGCCTCTAACGTTAAAGGGGGAAGAGAAGCCAACGTTAGTGACATTCAACATTGTCACTAACGTTGGCCTAAGGATGCAACACACCACGTTAACTCCCACGTTAACTTGGTTAACGTGGGAGCTAACGTAAGAGGTGAGAGTTGTCGACAACGTTAGTGACACTCAACATAGTCACTAACGTTGGAAGCAACCACACAACTCCCCAAGAGCCACGTTAACTTCCACGTTAACTTAGTTAACGTGGAAGCTAACGATGAGGAATGAATGATGAGCCAACGTTAGTGACACTCAACATTGTCACTAACGTTGGGATGGCTAAGAATGGCCACGTTAGAAGCCACGTTAACCTAGTTAACGTGGACTCTAACGTGAGACATAGGGGCACCTTGGAAGGTTAGTGACAATGTTGAGTGTCACTAACGTTCTCGAAGGTTGGCAAGGCCACGTTAGAAGCCACGTTAACCTAGTTAACGTGGGCTCTAACGTGAGGCAAAGGGGTACATTGGAACGTTAGTGAAAATGTTAAGTGCCACTAACGTTCTCGAACTTATACTTTCACTAAATGTTAACACCCCTAACGCCCTGAGCAAAAGTCTCTGCCCACTTAGCACTTTCTCTCTGCAAGTAAAGCCAAGCCCAAATGAAGAAAAGAACTGCTTCAAACTCAAGATCCAAAGGCCCAAGACTTGAAGAGCAAACTAGAAGCTGAGAAGAGTAGTATATATAGGAGTAGCTTTGAATTGTAAAAGGGAGTTCTGGAGGCTGGAAAAAGAGAACTACTCTCTGTATTTTACCTTCTCTGCATTTTCTAGTTTTATGATGTATTCTCCATCTTTGTTTTCATTTTCAAGAGCTATGAACAACTAAACCCTTTTCATTGGGTTAGGGAGCTCTGTTGTAATTTGATGGATCAATACTAGTTTTCATTATTCTTCTTCTATCTTTTCTCTTGATTTTACTTGAAAGCTTTTGATCTTCATCCAATTGAGTAGTTATCTTGGAAGAGAAGCTATTCAAACTTGGATCTCTTTTGAACCTTGAAAGAGGAATGAAGAGATCAAGCTAGAAATACTTTCTCATGCTGGACCAAATTGGGTTTGGATGGGTATGTGACTATAACCCTCTCAATACTTGATTTGGGAAATGCATGTGGTATAATCAGTGACCATACTTCATCTCTTCTCATGAGCAATTGACCAAGGAATTGGCTATTGATCAAGATTTGAGAGATTGAATTGCAAGAAATTGTAATTCAATCACTTAAGATTGCCAAGGAGATTAATGAGTGCATTGATTAAGGAAGAGATGAAAATGAATTTGATCCGGAGAATTGCAACATCTTTTAAGCCCAATGAACTCCCCATTTCTGATCTTACCCATTCTCTTTAATTTCTGCCATTTACTTTTATGAGCAAATCCCCCATTCCCATTTACAATTTTGCAATTTATTTTCAGTCATTTACTTCCAGTCCTTTAATTCTAGCATTTACTTTTTTGTTATTTACATTCCTGCCATTTTATTTTCTGCAACTCTCAACCCAAATTTTGGATTCGCTCAACTAGAACATTCTTCTAATTAAAGTTGCTTGATCAATCAATCCCTGTGGGATTCGACCTCACTCTATTGTGAGTTTTTACTTGACGACAAATTCGGTACACTTGCCGAAGGGAGATTTGTTGAGAGACAAGTTTTCCGTGCATCAAGTTTATGGTTCCGTTGCCGGGGATTGATTGTGCATCAACAATGATTAAATTGGAAGATCACTAGTTTGAGCATTTTTATTTTGTGAATTTCATTTTCTGTTTGAGTGATTTACTTTTTATTTTAGTTAAACTTCTTCCCTTCCCCCTCTACTCCTTTGTTCTTCTTTGTTATTTTCAATTCTGTTTGCTAACCCACTAACTATTTGATATATTGCATCACCCACAACTAACAGTAATTCTGACACAAATACTTTCTGCACCTATCTTTTCTTGCTTGCACTTGTTGGTTGTATGACAGGGAGAAGAAGCGGGGCTTCAACTTCCTTCAATTCTGAACCTGAGAGGACCTTCCTTATATTAAGGAGGGAGGCAAGAGGAAAGAAAGTGGTTAGTGCTGAGGAAGAAGAGGAATTCTTTGAAACAAACATGGAAGACAACATGGAAAACCATCATGAAGAAGAGGATCACAACCATGGGGGAGGAGGTAGAGCAAATCATGCTGGGGAAGATAGAAGAGTCTTGGGCTCTTACATCAATCCAAACCCAGGCAACTGTAGAAGTAGCATCCAAAAGCCAACAATCCATGCCAACAACTTTGAACTTAAACCACAGCTCATCACCCTTGTTCAGAACAACTGTTCGTTTGGAGGAGGTGTTCAAGAAGACCCCAATCAACATTTAACCACCTTCCTGAGAATATGTGACACAGTGAAGTCTAATGGTGTTCACCCTGATACCTATAGATTGCTCTTGTTTCCATTCTCACTTAGGGACAAAGCAGCCAAGTGGCTGGAATCTTTCCCAAGGGAAAGCTTGACAACTTGGGAAGACGTGGTGAACAAATTCTTAGCAAGATTTTACCCTCCTCAACGAATCAATAGGCTGAGAGCTGAGGTCCAAACTTTCAAGCAACAAGATGGTGAGACTCTATATGAAGCATGGGAGAGGTTTAAAGACTTAACAAGGAGGTGTCCACCTGACATGTTCAACGAATGGGTGCAGCTGCACTTTTTCTATGAAGGGCTCTCTTATGAGTCAAAGAAGGCCGTAGACCATTCATCTGGAGGATCTTTGAACAAGAAGAAGACCATTGAGGAAGCCATAGATGTTATTGAAATAGTAGCAGAGAACAACTACTTCTATGCTTCCAAAAGAGGAAACACAAGAGGAGTAATGGAGCTAAACAATGTAGATGCTCTGTTGGCCCAAAACAAGCTCATTACCCAGTAGCTGGCTGACCTCACCAAGAAGATGGAGATGAACCAATTAGCAGCAATCTCCACTTCATCAACAACACAAGAAGGAGTGCATGAAGAAGCAGAGGGTAGTCAGGAGCAAGCCAACTACATTGGGAATTCACCAAGGAAAAACTATGATCCATACTCCAAGACCTATAACCCTGGATGGAGAAACCACCCAAACTTTGGCTGGGGAAGTGAGCAAGATCAAAACCAAGACCAGAGACGTTACAACTCCAACAACAATACTGCTCACCAGCAATTCACACAGAGGACATCTCAATACCCCCACAACAACACTTCTCCACACGCTTATCAAAACCAAAACAGCACATCTGCTCCGAATCACCCATCAATTGATGACAAGCTCTCTAAGATTGAAGCCTTACTTGAAGGAATATGCCAAGAGATTCAAGAAAATAAGGTGTTCAAAGAGGAGGTGCGAGCCAATATTAAGAACTAGGGAGAGACCATTAGGAAGCTGGAATTCCAGGTGGGATATTTAGCTGAGAAGATTTCCAAACCTAGTGATAGCTTCCCAAGTGACACGGAGAAAAACCCCAAAGGAGAAGCAAAGAAAGTAAGATGGGAAGATTGCAAAATGGTCACTGCGAGCGATCAAGAGACTGAAAACAAGCAAAACAGACTTTGCAAACAACCTGAAGACAACTCAACGAAGGAGGAGGATAGAGATCACCAAGAACCAGAAATCTCACAACAAGAGTTGCTGAAGCTCTATGCTCCCTTCCCTTAACTGCTCAATGGTGCTGTGGGAAAGAGAATATACTCAAGGTTCCTAGACTTGTTTGCATCTCTGCATGTAAACATACCATTCATCAAAGCAATTCAACAAATGCCTGCATTCATCAAGTATATGAAGGAACTTCTTCCCAGGAAAAGCTCACTCAAAGGAGGCCAGACTATAGTGATGAACAAGGAATGTAGTGCCCTTATTCAACCTGAGTTGCCTACAAAAAGAAGAGACCTAGGGAGTTTTCACATCCCTTGTGCCATAGGTGAAACTATGTTCGATAGAGCACTATGTGATTTGGGGGCCAGCATCAACTTACTGCCTTTATCCTTGGTGAAGAGGCTGCAGATCAATGAGATAATGCCCACAGATGTAATCATCAGACTGGCTGACAAAACTCAAAAGCAAGCAATAGGAGTGGTGGAAAATGTGTTGCTAAAGGTTGGGAAATACTTTCTCCCAACAGAATTTGTCATTCTGGACATGGAAGAGAGTCACACTCACCCAATCATATTGGGAAGACCATTCCTAGCTACGGCCAGAGCACTTATCGATGTAGAGAAAGGGGAGCTAATATTGAGAATCCATGATGAACGACTCAGCTTCAATGTTTTCAAACTCTCACAAGAAACAGATCAAAAGGACAAAGAACTAAGCACAAATTATAAAGAGACACTGAAGGAGGAGACAAGCACTGAAGCACATCCAGTTTATTCTGAGATCCCCTTAATTGATAAACAAGGAAAACAGCAATTGCCACAGCTCAAGGAAAAGTTGGAGGAACCTAAACCTCTGGAGGCAAGCGAAGACAACATCACAACTCCTTTAGAAAAAGAGGTCACCAAGGGGAAGGCAACCTCAAAAGAAACAAAAAAGAAGGTACCAAGAAGGTGGAGGAACAAGAAGATCCCTACGGAAGACTTCTCTCCAGGGGATAGAGTTGTCTCAGCTTACTTCCCAGATATTCCTCCTAATCTCCCTACTGTACCATCTCAGTTACCCAAGGTCTTCACTATCAACAGAGTTCTTTCCTTGGAATATGTGGAGATCATTGATCCAACCAATGGATATAAGTCCACAGCAAGAGGGGAGAACTTTAAGCACTACCAACCACCCTAATTAAGGACTCGTCGGGCTAGCGACGATAAAAGAGCGCTCTGTTGGGAGGCAACCCAACCTCAGGTAGTTTCACTTTCATCTTTATTTCAATAAAAAAAATCACAAGTCGTTTCTCCTGTATTGTAAGGAGCTAAGTTTGGTGTTCCACACCAGAACAATCCAGGAGTGATGGTGAAATTCTAAGTTTGGTGTTCCACCAAAGGACATTGGTTAGAATTACACTCCACTCCATAAGAACATTGCTAGCTCCATCCAATCAAGAGAAACCACTTAGAGGTGGTTAGACTATAGGTTATCATTGCTTTGTTGACAACAAGAGATGGGGTTTTCTGCATATGTGCAATGTTTGGACTGGGCAAGGAACTAAGTTTGGTGTTCACACACCAAATTGAGTTCAAAAAGCACCAGCATACATGCAAGCTAACTATGTCTCAAGTGCTTTGGGAACAAGCAACTTCCAGTAACCTTGCAGGAACCTTATGAGGAAATGGTGCACCTCCACCCAAAGAAGCTAGGCAGCAAAAACTAGGATGATGACAAAGAGAGAGGGCAACCAGAAATCATCACCCAAAGGTTGTATTGTTACTTAATTCCATTGTACTCAGAATTGTTGAAAGTTGGAAGTCCGAATGCACTTTTGATTTGTAGTTACTCGAAGTTGAACCCTTTTTAAATTCTATCTTTTAAGTTCTGAATAGGTCTATGTGTGCTAGACTTTATATCACTGCATCCTCCTTAACTTACTTTTATGCTTGTCCCTTCTTAATCAGATGAAGAAGAGAATGTTTATGTTTTTTTTTTAAAAGACCAGAGTAGAGTTCATAATGTGGAAGTGCATTCATGAATCTTTGGGGTAGTCATAAGTTAGCTAAGTTGGTTCAACCATAAGGCTAGGAGGATAACTATCTGGCCTGAATACTTTGCTTTGAATATACTCATGAGACTAGGTATATGACAAGATCCTAATAAGAGAAAAAGAAAAGAAGAATGAAAGTGGAAAAACAAAAGAAAAAGAGTAAGCAATAAGGCTAGGCACCAATGGTTTGGACCTTGAGACAAGTGTCTGTGGTGCTCCTGTGTGAGAGATCTACTTGGATGAATAAGCTCTCAGGGGTGCTTTATCACCTGGTAACTTGGGTTAACTAACCCGGGATTATCAGCTGAAAGTCCATTATCAAGAGTAACCCTCACCACAGAGCATTTAGTAACCCAAAGAGGTGCTGGACACCAAGGTCTCAAGAAAGAAAATAAATGAACTATATGCCTGTGGTGTGTATGTATGGGGGAGAGACTTGAGGGAGTAAGTCCTTAGGGGTGCTTTAACACCTAGCACCTTGAACCAACTGGTTCGGGAGTGTTGGCTGAAAGTTTATCTTAAAGAGTTTCCCCTTTACAGAGCACTTAGCCTAAATAACACAAATAACCCTTGAAATAACAATAAAAGGATCAATGAATAAAAGTCTCATGGGATATAAACAAAGTAAGTGTTTAGGGACATGATAAAAGTCTGAAAGCCAGTAATGGAATGAACCTAAGTTGCTATGCATGAAACCACCATAAAATCAGTGATATGACTTCCACAAGAATGACTCATTGCTCTTGGCATGCCATTCATCATTCTCTTGTTCCAGTACTTGCTTAGGGACAAGCAAGCTTTAAGTTTGGTGTTGTGATGGCAGGGCATCTTGGCCAGTTTCACTGACCTTTTCTTTACTGTTTTTAGGTTAGTTTCATGCATTTCCTTAGGAAATAAGCCAGTTTTGGGTAGATATTCACTTACACCTTGATTCAAGCATACATTGTGCATTTTACATTATTTCATGAGGATTTTGCATAAGTTTAGTAACAAATTGTATGTTGCATTGCCCATGACTTGGACTAGAACTTTGATGCACTCTATTGCTTGATTTCAGGACCAAAGGAAGCAAGGAAAGGGAGGTAACTTGCAAGGATAATGAGAAAATTGATTGCCAATAACACTCTCAAAGCCATCATTGCCCACGTTAAGAGTTACGTTAACTAAGTTAACGTGAACTCTAACATGGAGAAGGGAAGTTGAGCCAACATTAGTGACACTTAACATTGTCACTAACGTTGGCAAACACTCATGAGTGGCCACGTTAGAGCCCACGTTAACCTAGTTAACATGGCCTCTAACGTTAAAGGGGGAAGAGAAGCCAACGTTTGTGACATTCAACATTGTCACTAACGTTGGCCTAAGGATGCAACACACCACGTTAAGGGAGCTAACGTAAGAGGTGAGAGTTGTCGACAACGTTAGTGACACTCAACATAGTCACTAATGTTGGAAGCAACCACACAACTCCCCAAGAGCCACGTTAACTTCCACGTTAACTTAGTTAACGTGGAAGCTAACGATGAGGAATGAATGATGAGCCAATGTTAGTGACACTCAACATTGTCACTAACGTTGGGATGGCTAAGAATGGCCACGTTAGAAGCCACGTTAACCTAGTTAACGTGGACTCTAACGTGAGACATAGGGGCACCTTGGAACGTTAGTGACAATGTTGAATGTCACTAACGTTCTCGAAGGTTGGCAAGGCCACGTTAGAAGCCACGTTAACCTAGTTAACGTGGGCTCTAACGTGAGGCAAAGGGGTACATTGGAACGTTAGTGAAAATGTTAAGTGCCACTAACATTCTCGAACTTATACTTTCACTAAATGTTAACACCCCTAACGCCCTAAGCAAAAGTCTCTGCCCACTTAGCACTTTCTCTCTGCAAGTAAAGCCAAGCCCAAATGAAGAAAAGAACTGCTTCAAACTCAAGATCCAAAGGCCCAAGACTTGAAGAGCAAACTAGAAGCTGAGAAGAGTAGTATATATAGGAGTAGCTTTGAATTGTAAAAGGGAGTTCTGGAGGCTGGAAAAAGAGAACTACTCTCTGTATTTTACCTTCTCTGCATTTTCTAGTTTTATGATGTATTCTCCATCTTTGTTTTCATTTTCAAGAGCTATGAACAACTAAACCCCTTTCATTGGGTTAGGGAGCTCTGTTGTAATTTGATGGATCAATACTAGTTTTTATTATTCTTCTTCTATCTTTTCTCTTGATTTTACTTGAAAGCTTTCGATCTTCATCCAATTGAGTAGTTATCTTGGAAGAGAAGCTATTCAAACTTGGATCTCTTTTAAACCTTGAAAGAGGAATGAAGAGATCAAGCTAGAAATGCTTTCTCATGCTGGACCAAATTGGGTTTGGATGGGTATGTGACTATAACCCTCTCAATACTTGATTTGGGAAATGCATGTGGTATAATCAGTGACCATACTTCATCTCTTCTCATGAGCAATTGACCAAGGAATTGGCTATTGATCAAGATTTGAGAGATTGAATTGCAAGAAATTGTAATTCAATCACTTAAGATTGCCAACGAGATCAATGAGTGCATTGATTGAGGAAGAGATGAAAATGAATTTGATCCGGAGAATTGCAACATCTCCTAAGCCCAATGAACTCCCCATTTCTGATCTTACCCATTCTCTTTAATTTCTGCCATTTACTTTTATGAGCAAATCCCCCATTTCCATTTACAATTCTGCAATTTATTTTCAGTCATTTACTTCCAGTCCTTTAATTCTAGCATTTACTTTTCTGTTATTTACATTCTCGCCATTTTATTTTCTGCAACTCTCAACCCAAATTCTGGATTCGCTCAACTAGAACATTCTTCTAATTAAAGTTGCTTGATCAATCAATCCCTGTGGGATTCGACCTCACTCTATTGTGAGTTTTTACTTGACGACAAATTCGGTACACTTGCCGAAGGGAGATTTGTTGAGAGACAAGTTTTCCGTGCATCAGTACCTCAAAGATTCCCAGCCTCTCCATTACAGAGAGAGGCATGAGGTTTTATGCTTGACCCTAGGTCACACAGAGGCTTCTCAAAGGTCATGGTACCTATGGGGCATGGAATTAAGAAGCGTTCAGGATCCGGCTTCTTCTGAGGTAACTTCTGCTGAACTAAGGCATTGAGTTCCTTGGTTAGCACTTGAGGTTCTTCCTCTAAAGTCCCTGTTCCAAATAACTTGGCATTTAGCTTCATCAGAATTCCTAGGTACCGAACAACTTGCTCCTCCCTAGTTTTCCTTCCTCATCAGAGGAGGAGTGATCCTCATAATCCATGAATTGCAACAAGGCATTCAAGGGAACTTCTATAGTCTCCTCTTGAACCATAGTTGCCTTCAATTCTTCAATAGAGAAGCCTTTAGTGGGCATGGAACGCCCAGCTACCCATATTGTGGTGTTCAACGCCAAGACTTGTGTCTCCTTACTGGTGTTCAACGCCAGCTTTTGTGCAACTTTGGGAGTTGAACGCCCAGTAAGGCCTTCCTTACTGGCATTCAATGCCAATGATGGTTCATCATTGAGCGTTGAACGCCCAGTAAAGACTTCCTTATTGTTGTTCAATGCCAGGAATGGCTCATCCTTGGGCGTTGAATTCCCAGTAAGGACTTCCTTATTGGCGTTCAATGCCAGAGTATCTGTAACGACCTAATTTTCAATATGTCTAGATCATACTGGAAACTGAGCGCTACCAATTTGTTTTCCTAATTATTATCTATTATTTATCATATGAGCCTGATTCGTTGTTAAACACGTAGT
Organism: Arachis ipaensis; assembly: GCF_059453495.1. Classification (NCBI taxonomy): domain Eukaryota; kingdom Viridiplantae; phylum Streptophyta; class Magnoliopsida; order Fabales; family Fabaceae; genus Arachis; species Arachis ipaensis. Next base: position 66,327,276 of record NC_142439.1, on the reverse strand, counting down.
TAATTTGCGTGGTGTATTTTTTTTTTTTTTGAAAACATTTGGATTAATAGACAGAATCATTTATAATCAATTCACAAGTAATAACAGATAAAACAGTTATAAACAACCACACAAAAATACATCACAAGTAGTTGACAACATTCGATGAAAGCCTTTATTAGCATATAGACTGTTAGTTAGAACACCCCTAGATATAGCTAAATAATATCTATATACATATATATACATACAACATCTCAGGTCCTGACCTGTTCAAGAGATCCCTAAGCTGGCGCCCAGGCTAGCCTAGACTCTATACTCACCTAGTCCCTCTAAACTACTAAAGCGAGGGAAAGTACATTCTAAGTCTTCAAAAATCAAGTCAGGTGGAACATCAGCAAAAGGTAGAACATCATCTACTACTCCTTTGCACGATCAGACATTGCCATATAACGTGTCTCTGGTACCTCATCAAGTAGCCACACAACAGGAGTCTCGTACACATGATTTAAGTTAAAGTTCAAAAACAAACAGGGTGTAGGCATTGGCTAGTCTCACAGTATATACATATATAAACAGGGAACGATATTCACCCTAGACTCAGAAGACTATCTAGAGCAGAATCCTCTTTGTAGAACCATCATCAACGAGCTACTGTAAGGTACTCTTACTTCCATCTGAAGGGGGACGGGAGAGAGAAGGGGTAAGAACTGGGGAGTTCTTAGTAGGGTCGGGGTTATTAGTTAAGTTCATTAATTCCGTGTTGTTTAGCAGATAAATAGCAGAATACTGAGAAGCAGTAGATAGAAGAAACAGATAAATAGAGAAAATAGAAAGCAAAACACAAATAAAAGAATACAAGAAAACAAAACACAGACACAGAGAATAGAATGAAAACAAAGAAAGCATACATTCAAACAACAATCATAATAGAGGAAATGCGCAACCAAGTATGATGCATGTCTGTCCTATGCAGGCCATGAGCTCACGTGTCGGTTTACACCCTGCAACCCGACATTACCCAGGAACTAGTCCTAGATATGGCTTTATTTCTGTAGGTGAACTTCGGCCTACAGAAACAGCACTCCTGTAAGTGAACTTCGGCTTACAGGAATAGTCTAAACACAACACAACAACTTTCTGTAGGTGAACTTCGGCCTACAGAAATAACACCTCTGTAAGTGAACTTCGGCTTACAGAAATGGTTTAATCACAACAACTTTCTGTAGGTGAACTTCGGCCTACAGAAATAGCACCCCTGTAAGTGAACTTCGGCTTACAGGTATCACAACTCTCTGTAGGTGAACTTCGGCCTACAGGAGCAACACCCTGATATACACAATTGATATTCACTGCAGGTGAACTTCGGCCTACAGGAATAACAACTTACTGTAGGTGAACTTGGGCCTACAGGACCTCTAGGGCCAATAGAAAAGCATCAGATGAACATATAATAGAATATCATGCCACAAGGCTTAACTCTTTATTTTTATACTCTTCTCCTCTATTCTCTTTGTTATATTACTCTTTTCTCATTATCATCATTCAATATCATTCCCATTATTCATCATCACTTTCACATTCTTATGCTATACTTCTTTCTTTCTCTGTTTAATCATACTATACAAAGTTTACAGCTTTTCCTTTTACAACATCTTAACTCAAACCATTTCTCTTTATCAGATTACTCTTTTCTCTGTATCCTTTTATTCTACTCTAGTTACTCTTTTCTCTATATCTCTTTACTTTTCTCTGGTTACTCTGTTCTTTGTGTTTCTTTACTCTGCTCTAATTTCTCTGTTTAACGTATGTATTTAAAGCTTATGTAAATTTCGGTATGAATAGTTAGCATGTCCCAAGTATAGGTTCATTAAGTCTATACTGAAACAATTTAACTTTTTATATAATACCTAACCCTAGTCGTAACTCAAGTACTAACTAAGTTGCCCTAGTTCGTTCACTAATCTCTGTCTGTTTTTCTGTCATTAAAACATTACAGAATTTTTCTTTGAATTTTATCTTTTCTTCAACTTTTTATGTTTTATTTATCTTTACCTCACTAATATGTTCTTACCACTCCCTAAGTGTTTTATGAAGGTAATTATGAGATTCTGTGCTTAAAGTTGTCTTTCTAAAGCTTTTACAGAAAACTACCTTTTTCGCATTATTTTATTATTTTTAATTAAATATTATTATTTAATATTTTATTATTTTTTATTATTTTATCATTAAATTTTCGAAAATTAACTTACTTTTACTTTTAACCTTTAAAATTCACTTTTTACCACCCGTAACTTTTAATATTTTTACTTTTACTACCCTAACTTTTGGAAATTACAAAATAACCCCCCAAACACCAAAATATTTACTTCCTTGACCTTTTATGGATAAAAAAGGTGTTCTTCATTGTTCTTCACCACACTCAAAGTGTTCTTCGTGTTCTTCGTAAATTCTTCAGATTCTTTCTTTGTTTTTACTCGTTTTTCAGTCTTTTCAGCAACCGATTTTTACCATAATTCAAAATAAATTTCCAGCAACTAAAACCCCATCTTTTCTACATTATTTTAACACAAATTGAACCCCAATTTAAGGTTTAGGGTTCGTTTTTCCAGCAGCCATGAAGAACACAAATTCAAAGTTGAATATCATCAAATTTCATCAAATTTTCACCAAAATTTCAACAAGAATCACTCATATAAACAATCAATTTCAAGCATAACCAAACCATATCATAATCATACAATTCAAACACAATCAATCAAGATTAATTGTACCAAACCCTACCTGGTTTTGCTGCTCCTAATTCGGTTAAACTTTCAGGTGGTCCTTAAGCACTTTTTCCTCCTAAATCACATCAAGAACAACTTTAAATCCAAAAACTCTCAACTGACCAAATCTCACTCAGTATGTTAGGAAGAGATATCTCACCTTAGACTTGCTGGAAATTCACGTTTCTTGGCCCTCAATTCAAGTTAAGCATGATTCCTAAGGAAGAACATCAAGAAAACACATGTTTTGCATGGTTTTCCTTGAAAACCGAATTGAAATGGGAGGGAGACAGCCATCTCATCTTATTTCCATCCTTGATAGGTTATATGGTTATGTAGAGGAAGAAGAGAGGATCATTTTGGTAAAATCGGAGTTTTGATTTGAGTTTTAGTTCAGAAGAAATCAAGCTTTGAAGATTAAGTGTTCATGAAAGTTTCTCTCTTTTCTCTCATGTTATTTTTGGCCAAAATGATGAAATGAGACAGCCTTGGAGGTCTTGGGGGTGTAGGGTGAGTTGTGATTGGTTGGCTTGGAGGTGGGTTAAAATAATATTAAAATATCTCAGGTGTATAACTACTAAAACTAGATGTATCGGAACGCTTGTAAAAACATCTCTAAAAATTATTTTCTGAGCTACTAGAATAAATGACACTAGTAACATATTTATTATGAGAATAAAACATGTATAATGAGGCCTTAGCATTGCTAAATTCATCAGAGAGTGCTGGTGCTAAGCTGCACCAGTAAACCGTAAACCCGGTTAAACCGATTTTCTGTTTTTAACAAAAATAGACCAGGTAACCTTATAATGTTATTCAAGCATTTTATAATACTAATATAATGATAATATTATACTATTATCTCTCTCCTCTCATGAATCGAGTCTGGTTCGTCAAACAGAGACTATTTACGAAAATCAGAATCAAAACTGCCAACCGATACGGTTCAAAAACTAGGTTCTTCGCGATTGCATTATCGAGCTTGCCTCAAAGGAGGTTCTAGCTTAAGGATGACATAATGATAATGAGGATTGAGATACTTGATGATATAGCAGAGGTGTTCCCTTTACTGATCTTCCAGAGAAATCCGTACTTTCAGAAAAGATCTCATGTACTCGAAAATCAGGGTTGTTACAGTATCCCCTTTAGATTTGGCCTCAGCTTCTACAGTGATGGCCTTGTACTCATCTTTTGGATTTACTTTAGTGTTACTCGAGAGAGTGTTAGGAGGGCTCTCAGGGATTTTCTTACTCAGCTGACTGGTGCACGAAATTGTGATCACACTTTTCATAACTCCGGTACAACTAACCAGCAAGTGCACTGGGTCGTCCAAGTAATAAAACCTTACGCGAGTAAGGGTCGATCCCATAGAGATTGCCGGCTTGAAGCAAGATATGGTCATCTTGTAAATCTTAGTCAGGAGGATTCAATTGGTTATGAGTTTTGATAATTGAAAGATAAATAAAACGTAAATTAAAATAAAGATACTTATGTAATTCATTGGTGGAAATTTCAGATAAGCATTTGGAGATGCTTTGTTGCTTCTGAACCTCTGCTTTCCTATTATCTTCATCCAATCATGCATGCTCCCTTCCATGGCAAGCTGTATGTTGGTGGATCACCGTTGTCAATGGCAACAATCCATTCTCTCAGTGAAAATGGTCCAGGTACGGTTTCTGTACGGCTAATCAACTATCGGATCTTTCGTCTCGGATGAAAAATACCAGGCACAGCTACCGTACGGCTAATCATCTGTCGGTTCTCACTTGTGTCGGAATAGGATCTCTCTATCCTTTTGCACACTGTCATTGCGCCCAGCATTCGTGAGTTTAAAGCTCGTCACAGTCATCCCGTCCCAGATCCTACTCGGAATACCACAGACAAGGTTTAGACTTTCCAAATCTCAGGAATGCTACCAATTGGTTCTAGCCTCTACCACGAAGGTTCTAATCTCACGGATTCGAATGCTCTGTTGTCAGGAGAGGCAAGTCAAATCCATGGATCAGAGACCCAAGAGACTATACTCCGGCTGTTGTCCAATGACTACGTTGAACATCATGTAGACCGCTTGTGGTTGTCAGGCACGCGGATCTTGGCTAAGCGAGTAACGAAGATAGTGGGTGATTGTCACGGGTCACCCCATCATTTTGACTTAACTGAATTAAGTACAAGAGTATATCTTGGAGAAAAAGTAAGCGTGAATTGAAAGAGAAACAATAGTACTTGCATTAATTCATGAATAACAGCAGAGCTCCGCACCTTTATCTATGAGGTGTAGAAACTCCACCATAGAAAATACATAAGAGAAAAATGTCTTGGCATGGCCATGTTGCCAGCCTCCAAATGTGAAAAATGGTGTAATCCTCAAATACAATAGTAAAAAGTGCTATTTATACTAAACTAGTTACTAAGGATTACAGAAAATAAGTAACTAAGTGCAGATAGTGCAGAAATCCACTTCTGGGACCCCCTTGGTGTGTGCTTGGGCTTTACATGTGAATAGGCCTTTTCTAGAGTTAAACACCAGCTTGGATGCCAGTTCGGGCGTTTAACTCCAGTTCTGGTACCAGTTCCGGCGTTTTACGCCAGAAAAGGGTCTTTGGCTGGTGTTTAAACGCCAGTTTGGGCCATCAAATCTCAGGCAAAGTATGGACTATTATACATTTTTGGAAAGCCCAAGATGTCTAATTTCCAACGAATTTGAGAGCGCACCAATTGGGCCTCTTTAGCTCCATAAAATCCACTTCGAGTGCAGAAGGGTCAGAATCTAACAGCATCTGTAGTCCTTTCTCAGCCTCTAAATCAGACTTTTGCTCAAGTCCCTCAATTTCAGCCAGAAAATATCTAAAATTACAGAAAAATACACAAACTCATAGTAAAGTCAAGAAATGTGATTTTTGCATAAAAACTAATAAAAATATAATAAAAAGTAACTAAAACATACTAAAAACTATATGAAAACAATGCCAAAAAGCGTATAAATTATCCTCTCATCACAACACCAAACTTAAATTGTTGCTTGTCCCTAAGCAGCTAAAAAAAATAGGATAAAAGAAGAGAAAATACAATAAATTTCAAAATATCAATGGAGCTTAGTTCCAATTAGATGAGCGGGACTAGTAGCTTTTTGCTTCTGAATAGTTTTGGCATCTCACTTTATCCTTTGAAGTTCAGAATGATTGGCATCCATAGGAACTCAGAATTCAGATAGTGTTATTGATTCTCCTAGTTTAGTATGTTGATTCTTGAACACAGCTACTTTATGAGTCTTGGTCGTGACCCTTAGCATTTTGTTTTCCAGTATTACCACCGGATACATAAATGCCACGGACACATAACAGCATTTTGGATCACGACTTTTACCACTCATTCTCAAGCTTTTCACTTGGACCTTCATGACACAAGCACATGGTTAGGGACAACTTGATTTAGCCGCTTAGGCCAGGATTTTATTCCTTTGGGCCCTCCTATCCATTAATGCTCAAAGACTTGGATCCTTTTTACCCTTGCCTTTTAGTTTAAAGGGTTATTGGCTTTTTTCTTTAGCCTTTTGGTTTAAAGAGCTATTGGTTTTTTCTGCTTGCTTTTTCTTTCTCTTTCTTTTTCTTTATTTTTCGCCATTTTTTTTTGCAAACTTTGTGTTTTTCACTACTTTTTCTTACTTCAAGAATCAATTTTATGATTTTTCAGATTATCAATAACATTGCTCTATTTTCATTATTCTTTCAAGAGCCAACCATTTTAACATTCATAAACTCCACTATAAAAAATATGTACTGTTCAAGCATTCATTCAGAAAACAAAAAGTATTGCCACCACATCAAAATAATTAAAATATTTTCAAGATAGAATTCAAAATTCATGTACTTCTTTTTCTTTTTCAGAAAACATTTTCATTTAAGAAAGGTGAAAGATTCATGGAACATTCATAGGTTTAAGTCATAGACACTAAACACTAATGATCATGTAATGAAGACACAAACATAGTCAAAACATAAAGAATAAAAACCAAAAATAGAAAAAAAAATAAATAAGGAGATTAAAGAACGGGTCCACCTTAGTGATGGTGGCTTATTCTTCCTCTTGAAGAACCAATGGAGTTCTTGAGCTCATCTATGTCTCTTCCTTGCCTTTATTGCTCCTCTCTCATGGCCTTTGGTCTTCTCTGATTTCATGGAGGATGATGGAGTGCTCTTGGTGCTCTAGTCTCAGTTGCTCCATGTTGGAACTCAATTCTCTTAAAGAGGTGTTGAGTTGCTGCCAATAGTTGTGTGGAGAGAAATGCATCCCTTGAGGCATCTCAGGGATTTCTTGATGAGGGACTTCCTCATGCTCTTGTTGAGGTCCATGAGCGGGCTCTCTTGTTTGCTCCATCCTCTTTCTAGTGATAGGCTTTTGAGATGAATCTCTCAATCTCCCATGACTCGGAGTTGGAAGCAACTGCCTTCCCTTTCCTCTTTCTAGATGTTTCTCTGGCTTTAAGTGCCATTAATGGTTATGGAAAAATAAAAAGCAGAGCTTTTTTCCACACTAAACTTAAAAGGTTTGCTCGTCCTCGAGCAAAAGAATAAAGAAAGGAGTAGAGGAAGAAGAGATGGAGGAGATGGAGGTGTGTGAATGGTTCAGCCAAGGGGGTTTTAGGTGGTTATGATGTGTGAAAATGAAAGAGTGATGAGGGACTTATATAGGAGTGGAGTGGAGAGGGATTTCTTGTAATAGGGGTTGGGTTTGAGGAAGAGTGTTATGGAAAGGTGTTAAAAGGAGAGAAAAAGAGTTGGGGTAGGTGGAGATCCTATGGGGTCCACAGATCCTGAGGTGTCAAGGAATTCTGGTCCCTGCACCTTTCTAGCGTTTAAACGCCCCTGGACAGCCTTTGGAATTTAAACGCCATTCTGCTGCCTTTCCTGGCGTTAAACGCCAGGCTGATGCCCCTTTCTGGTGTTTAACGCCAGCCAGACACCCTTTTCTGGTGTTAAACGCCAGTCTGTCTGCCAATTCTGGCGTTTAATGCCCAGAATACTGCCAGACTGGGCGTTAAATGCCCATTCAGCTATCCTTACTGGCATTTAAACACCAGTAAGCCTGTCCTCCAGGGTGTGCTGTTTTTGATGCTGTTTTTTATTCCACTTTTAATTCTGCAGCTATTTTTGTGACTCCACATGATCATCAACCTAAGGAAAACATAAACTAACAATGGAAAATGAAATGAAAAAGTAATTAACATAGATAAATAAGATTGGGTTGCCTTCCAATAAGCGCTTCTTTAATGTCAATAGCTTGACAGTAAGCTCTTACAGAGCTTCACAGATACTCAGAGTATGATTGTGGCCTCCCAACACCAAACTTAGAGTTTAAATGTGGGGGCTCTTCTTGGCTCTGTATGGAGAGAATTGGATGAAACTTTTCATGCTTCTTCTCCATGTTTACAGAAGAAAATCCTTGAGCCTTAAACATAAGGTAGTCCTCATTTAATTGAAGGATTAACTCTCTTCTGTCCACATCAATCACAGCCCTTGCTGTGGCTAGGAAAGGTCTTCCAAGGATGATATATTCATCCTCATCCTTCCCAGTGTCTAAGATTATGAAGTCAGTAGGGATGTAAAAGCCTTCAACCTTCACTAAGACATCCTCTACAAGTCCATAAGCTTGTTTCGTTGATTTGTCTGCCATCTCTAGTGAGATTCTTGCAGCTTGTACCTCAAAGATCCCTAGTTTCTCCATTACAGACAGTGGCATAAGGTTTATACCTGACCCTAGGTCACATAGAGCCTTCTCAAAGGTCATGGTGCCTATGGTACAAGGTATTAAGAACCTTCCGGGATCCAGTTTCTTCTGAGGTGATTTCTGCTGAACCAAGGCATTCAGTTCATTGATGAGCAATAGAGGTTCATCCTCCCAAGTCTCATTACCAAATAACTTGGCATTCAGCTTCATGATTGCTCCTAGATACCGAGCAACTTGCTCTTCAACAAGATCTTCATCCTCATCAGAGGAAGAATCTTCATCAGAGCTCATGAACTACAGTATTAAGTTCCATGGAATCTCTATGGTCTCTATATGAGCCTCAGATTCCTTTGGTTCCTCAATCAGGAACTCTTTATTGGTCGGTGGACGTCCAGCAAGGTCTTCCTCACTGAAAATCACTACCTTTTTACTTTCTCTAGGTTCAGCCACTTTGGATATAGTTATGGCCTTGCACTCTCTTTTGGGATTCTTTTCTGTATTGCTTGGGAGAGTACTATGAGAGATTTTAGTAACTCTTTTACTCAGCTGACCCACTTGTGCCTCCAAATTTATGATGGAGGACCTTGTTTCAGTCATGAAACTGAGAGTGGTCTTAGATAGATCAGAGACTATGGTTGCTAAGTCAGAGAGGCTCTGCCTAGAATTCTCTGTCTGTTGCTGAGATAATGATAGAAAAGATTTGCTATTGCCAAACCGAATTTTCCCACCATTATTATTATTGAAGCCTTGTTGAGGCTTCTATTGATCCTTCCATGAGAAATTTGGATGATTTTTCCATGAAGGATTATAGGTGTTTCCATAGGATTCTTCCATGTAATTCACCTCTTCCATTGCAGGATTCTCAGGGTCATAAGCTTCTCCTTTAGAGGAGGCTTCTTTAGTACTGTCGGATGCAACTTGCATTTAGTCAGATTCTGAGAAATCATATTGACTTGCTGAGTCAATATTTTATTCTAAGCCAATATGGCATTCAGAGTATCAATCTCAAGAACTCCTTTCTTCTAAGTCGTCCCATTATTCACAGGATTTCTTTCAGAAATATACATGAACTGGTTTTTTGCAACCATTTCAATGAGTTCTTGGGCTTCTGTAGGTGTTTTCTTCAGATGAAGAGATCCACCAGTAGAGTGGTCCAATGACATCTTGGACAATTCAGACAGACAATAATAGAATATACCTAAGATGCTCCATTCTGAAAGCATGTCAGAAGGACACCTTCTGATCAATTGCTTGTATCTTTCCCAAGCTTCATAGAGGGATTCACCTTCCTTCTGTCTGAAGGTTTGGACTTCCACTCTAAGCTTGCTCATCTTTTGAGGTGGAAAGAATTTAGCCAAGAAAGTATTTACCAACTTTTCCCAAGAGTTCAGGCTTTTTCTAGGTTGTGAGTCAACCATATCCTAGCTCTATTTCTTACAGCAAAGGGGTAAAGCATAAGTCTGTAGACCTCGGGATCAACCCCATTGGTCTTAACAGTGACACAGATTTGCAAGAATTCAGCTAAGAACTGATGAGGATCTTCCAATGGAAGTCCATGAAACTTGTAATTCTACAGCATTAGAGAAACTAATTGAGGCTTAAGCTCAAAGTTGTTTGCTCCAATTGCAGGAATGGAGATGCTTCTTCCATAGAAGTTGGAAGTTGGTGCAGTAAAGTCACCAAGCATCTTCCTTGCATCTCCACCATTGTTCTCAGGTTCGGCTGCCATGTCTGCCTCTTTTTCGAAATTTGCTGTAAGGTCCTCTCCGGAGTGTTGTGCTTTAGCTTCTCTTAGCTTCCTCTTCAGAGTCCTTTCAGGTTCAGGATCAGCTTCAACAAGAATGTCTTTATCCCTGTTACTGCTCATATAAAAAAGAAGAGAACAAAGAGAGAAGAGGAATCCTCTATGTCATAGTATAGAGATTCCTTTATGTGTCAGAGGAAAAAAAGAATAGAAGAATGAGGTGGAGAGAGAATAAAAAGAATTCGAACAGTGAGAGAGGGAGAGAGTTTGAATTATTACACGAGTAGAAGAAAAATGTTAGTAAATAAATAAAATAAATAGAAAGAGATGAGAGAGAGAGTATTCAAATTTTAAGAAGAAGGAAAAGAAAAATATTTTTATTTTTATTTAATTAATTAAGTTAGTTTCAAAAATTTAAAAAAGAAATACAAGAAAATTAAAAACTAAAACAATTAGTTAATTAAAAAGATTTTTGAAAAAGTGGTTAGTGATTTTCGAAAATTAGGAGTGAAAAAGTAGTTAGGTGGTTTTGAAAAAGATAAGAAATAGTAAACTTTTTAAAATTAAAACAAACAAGTCAAGTAGTTAATTAAAAAGATTTGAAAATAAAATTTGAAAAAATAAGAAGTTAGAAAAAGATTTTGAAATTAAAATTTTAAAAAGATATGATTGAATTTATTTTGAAAAAGAATTGAAAAATAAATTAAAAAGATTTGATTTTTAAAATTAAAGTTGATGACTTGACTAACAAGAAACTAAAAGATATGATTCTAGAATTTAAAGATTGAACCTTTCTTAACAAGAAAGAAACAAACTTAAAATTTTTGAATCAAAACATTAATTGTTAGCAAGAATTTTCAAAAATATGAAATAAAATTAAGAAAAAGATTTTGAAAAATTTTAAGAATGAAATTTAAAAATCATAAAAAAAATGAAAAAGAATTGATTTTGAAAAAGATTTGAAAATATAAAGTTTTTAAATTGAAATTTTGGCTTGACTAACAAGAAACAAATAAATTTTAAAATTTTTTTGACCAAGTCAACTCAAAATTTCGAAAATTATGAGAAGAATAAGGAAAATATATTTTTTTGACGTTTGAATTTTTAATGAGGAGAGAAAAAACAACAAAATAAAACAAAACATAAAAATTTAAGATAAAAACAAATAATGCATGCAATAACACTTTGAATGTCAAGATGAATACCAAGAACACTTTGAAGATTATGATGAACATCAAGAACATATTTTTTGAACATTTTTAAGAAAAGAAAGACATACAAGACACCAAACTTAAGAACTTTTGTACTAGGGACACTAACAATTTGAAAATGCATATGAAAAACAAGAAAAGACACAAAATAAGAAAATGTAAAGATCAACAAAGAAAATCATCAAGAACAACTTGAAGATCATGAAGAACATAACGCATGAATTTTCAAAAATTTTAAGAAAATTAAATTAAAAAAAATGTAGTTGACACCAAACTTAAAATTTGACATAAGACTCAAACAAGAAACACAAAATTTTTTTGGTTTTTATGATTTTATTAAACTTTTTGTATTTTTTTCGAAATTATTTTGGAAAAATAAAATAAAGAAATTCAAAATTTTTAATAAGAATTCCAGGATTCATGCAATGTTAGTCTAAAGCTTCGGTCCAAAAGAATTAGACATGGCCAAATGGCCAGCCAAGCTTTAGCACAGAATTAAAAATGAGAATCCAAAGGCTCCTCCAATAGCTGCAATGATAAGTAGAAGCTTCAGTCCAAAAGATTAGACATGCCTTAATAGCCAGCCAAGCTTCAACATATCATCATGGAGCTCTAAGGTGGAATTCATTCTTAAAAATTATGAAGAACATTTTTTTCGAAAACTTTTTTTTTTTGAAAAGAAAATAAAGGTTGAAATAAGAAAGAAGGTTACCTAATCTAAGCAACAAGATGAACCGTCAGTTGTCCAAACTCGAACAACCCCCGGCAACGGCACCAAAAACTTGGTGCACAGAATTATGATCAAACTTTTCACAACTCCGGTACAACTAACCAGCAAGTGCACTGGGTCGTCCAAGTAATAAAACCTTATGCGAGTAAGGGTCAATTCCACAGAGATTGCCGGCTTGAAGCAAGCTATGGTCATCCTGTAAATCTTAGTCAGGCGGATTCAATTGGTTATGAGTTTTGATAATTGAAAGATAAATAAAACATAAATTAAAATAAAGATACTTATGTAATTCATTGGTGGGAATTTCATACAAGCGTTTGGAGATGCTTTGTTGCTTCTGAACCTCTGCTTTCCTATTGTCTTCATCCAATCATACGTGCTCCCTTCCATGGCAAGCTGTATGTTGGTGGATCACCGTTGTCAATGGCTATCATCTGTCCTCTCCGTAAAAATGGTCCAGGTACGGTTTCTGTACAGCTAATCGACTGTCGGATCTCTCGTCTATGATGAAAAATACCAGACACAGCTACCGCACGGCTAATCATCTGTCGGTTCTCACTTGTGTCGGAATAGGATCTCTCTATCCTTTTGCACACTGTCAGTGTGCCCAACATTCGTGAGTTTGAAGCTCGTCACAGTCATCCTGTCCCAGATCCTACTCGGAATACCACAGACAAGGTTTAGACTTTTCGAATCTCAAGAATGCTGCTAATTGGTTCTAGCCTCTACTACGAAGGTTCTAATCTCACACATTCGAATGCTCTATTGTCAGGAGAGGCAAGTCAAATCTGTGGATCAGAGACCCAAGAGACTATACTCTGGCTGTCGTCCAATGGCTACGTTGAACATCATGTAGACCACTTGTGGTTATCAGGCACACGGATCTTGGCTAAGCGAGTAACGAAGATAGTAGGTGAATGTCACGGGTCACCGCTTCATTCTGACTTAACTGAATTAAGTACGAGAGTATATCTTGGAGAAGAAGTAAGCGTGAATTGAAAGAGAAACAATAGTACTTGCATTAATTCATGAATAACAGCAGAGCTCCGCACCTTAATCTATGAGGTGTAGAAACTCTACTGTAGAAAATACATAAGAGAAAAATGTAACGTCCCGTCCAGCAAAATACCTTGCTTAAGTCAGGGTATTTCCACTAGAAAGAACATTACGTAACATTCTCTAGTATTAACTACTTAATTATCAAGCCTTTGTATCGAGTTCGCGTTTCAATTTTAAGAAAATGCCCGAAATTTTTTTTTTATTCATTAAAGACATGTATCAAGGATAAACATTGCAAGTACTAATAATAATCACAGAAGTATTATTATTAGTAATTCTTATACATAGGAAGTCATATAAACCCAGATACAATACCTACCCCTCTGATAAAATAAAACTTCAAAGGACAAGAGCGAGGGGACTCTATGAAAGCAATTAAAACCATAAAAAAAGCCTACTAATCGCTCGCAGCTTCAAATTGCGTCTTCAAACCTGTGTCACTGAAAGGGTGGAAAATTTGGGGGTGAGAACCAAACCACATGTTCTCAGTAGAGGTAGAGAATGCCGTGAAAGTAAAGAATAAAACGCAAATAGTTAATTTCACTCAAAAGTATTTAAAAGAAAAACTGTTTTCATTTGCAGTGATCTTTACTCGCCGTGTCAACCTTTTATTTTGAAAACCAACCGCATAACATTCAAAAATCCAAAATCTTATAAAGCATCAGTTAATTATCCAAAATTCTAAACCCATATTTTCCTTTATAAAAATCTTAAAAGTTTTCCTAGACCGTATGAATGACTAATCTGTTCCAAGCATAGGTTCATTAAGTCTATGCTGAACCAGCTCAATCTTTCATACTTACTAAACCCCAAACACAATCCAATCACGGCCTCAGGCCCAAGCAATTCAACCAGCACCCAATTCACCACAATCCAGCCAATCAGTTACAAACACAAGTAATGAGATTCAAACACAATCAAGAGCAATTATATCAA